>NW_022681463.1:67751100-68288600 GCF_009764315.1 Trachypithecus francoisi | reverse complement strand
AAAACACTCCTTATTTCCCCTGAAAATGCTCAATTTGAATGTTGACAGCCTTGGTGAGAGCAGCCGACTGGTCTGAAACATGAGAGGAGAGCAGAGATTAAATGATTTACCTAGGGGAGAGGAGCGGCCAGGGGAGAGGGGCCCCTGGGCAGAATGACTGGTAAAGGGAAGGTCAGAGAAAAAGAAGCTCACTTGCCAAAAGCATGGAATAAATTCTTTCTTTTTTTCCCCCACCTCTCTCTTTTCCTTTGAAGCATAGCTGATTTTTTTTTCTTCAAAGTAATTGTTATAGTTAGAAAAGACATTAATTAAGAACAAATTCTGTTTTGAACAGTGTGAATAGATTGCAACCCTGTTTGAAGAAACCTGTGGCCTTTGGCTAGGGGAAGAAGTGATTCTGAATGGCTGAGGAAGTCAGGCCACATGTTCAGAGCCAATTAGATTCACTGAATGTCCAAAATTTAGCAATTGCTAGTTAAATAATGCACTTCCCCTCCCCCCCACCCCACACTAAACAACCTCACTGTCAGTTAAAGACAAGCTCCTCACTGTTATGAGAAATTTTTTTTGGTAACTACAACCTGTCATTCACCAAAATGACATCTTAAAAAGTCAATTTCAAGAATCACCTTGGCTGTCACTCAATCTCATAAATCTTTCCAAATTCCTTTAGAGCCAGCCTGAGAGCACAGCCTCACACAATCTAGGATATGTCAGCTACACCTGTTGCCTATAAAATGCAGTTTATTACAACAAACACAATTGTAAACCTATATGTCCCAATGCTGCTTTTATGGCAAAAAGCAAGCAACCCTGACTCTTGTATTTGATCACTAATGGTTGTCTTGATCAACACACAATGTTCAATAATTCCCAATTTGGCCACTCTTGATTCTAGTGGATCATAAACTGTTCTCTTATGAATTGTGGCTTCCCTCAGATAAGCCATATTACCCATGAAATGATGAAAAAGTAAACAAACCTATGACAACATGATCTCTTTAGAAAGATGCATTTTTCTTAAATAAGAACACAGGATCTCTCTGACACAAGTTTTCTGACCAGATCACAAATCTACTAATTATATCTTGATTCCATAAATCTACCCCCTTTCATTTCAAGTGAATAAATTATATTCATCTCATCTTAAATGTTATGGAGATTTGTACTGCACAGTTAAATTGCTGCCATCCTTCTCCCCAGATAGTCACAATAATTTACATTTGTATAACTCACCACAGTTTGCAAATTCCTTGCACATAAATTTTTAAACTTTAATCTATGATGGAATACCTATAAGCTAGTTATTATTAGTCCAAGTTTTACAGATGAAAAAATTGAGGTAAAAAGGACTTTCTTCTACCCATTTTTGCTTCAGAAAGTGATGATCTTTTGCCAGTAGCTTCATTCCTGTCAGGTTTCTGTCCGAGGTAGACAGTATACGTGCATTAGGAACCCCATGTAGACAGTATACATGCATTAGGGCCTTGGAGTTTGTCTTGCTGCAGACTGGAGTCATTTAGCCCTGGCATTCTAATGCCCTCTGATATGCTTCTCTTCCTTAACCTCTGCCTCAGCCCTGTTCCAATAACTGGTTTGTGTCTTAGTTCTCCCTCTGGCATGGGAGCTGTAGTGACAGCCCATTTCTGCCTATCTTGGCTTAAGACCTGACAACACACACACACAGCCCAGGCCCTTTGTCTCTGCAGGATCTGAACCTAGTACTCGAAGTGCTGGCTGGGAACTTGCCCCCTAGCCCACAAAATTCCCTTAAAACTATGACATGATGAGGCTGACACTCACATGCCCAGAGCAAGGCATTCTCTGGAGAATCCTACCAAAGTGTTCCAGATACCACATTACACCTGGTCCAGAAGAAACCTATGGAAAAAGGCCAACCACATAAATATCTTTCAGAGAGCAAGTTCCTACTGTACAATGCTGAAGAAGTTTATCTTGTCTAAGAGTTGATTATCAAAATCCAAACTCGTTCTCACTCATTTGATAGGGAAAAAAAAGCAAGTAAATAATAGAAAACCATGTTCTTGAGAGATCACCACCTCTTATTGGGATCCTGCAGACAAATATAAATAAATATATATATATATATATGAGATGTATATTATATATCACATATATATGTATTTTAGAGAAGATGCCCCACTCTGCTGCCCAGACAGGAGTGCGGTGGCACAATCACAGCACACCACAGTCTCAAACTCCTGGCCTCAAGCAATCCTCCCACCTCAGCCTACCAAAGTGCTGGGATTGCAAGAGTGAGCCACCACACCCAGACCAGACATAAATATAGAGAAGAAAGAAATTCTCTGTATCAGTTAGGATTCAGTTCCACTGTAAAATTAGAAAAGTCAAATTAACAGTGACCAAAACACAAAATATGTTATTCTGTTAAAAGTTCAGAATTGGTATTACAGAGCTGGTATGGAATCCCATAAGGAACCTAAACTCTAGTTCCTGGAGTCAGAACTTTCACATGTGCTATTTGCCCAGGCTAGACTGCAGTTTTTTGTTTTTTGTTTTTTGTTTTAATTTTTTTTTTTTGAGACGGAGTCTCGCTGTGTCGCCCAGGCTGGAGTGCAGTGGCGCGATCTCGGCTCACTGCAAGCTCCGCCTCCCGGGTTCCCGCCATTCTCCCGCCTCAGCCTCCCGAGTAGCTGGGACTACAGGCGCCCGCCACGTCGCCCGGCTAGTTTTTTGTATTGTTAGTAGAGACGGGGTTTCACCGTGTTAGCCAGGAGGATCTCGATCTCCTGACCTCGTGATCCACCCGCCTCGGCCTCCCAAAGTGCTGGGATTACAGGCTTGAGCCACCGCGCCCGGCCGACTGCAGTTATTTTTAACACTGACTTTACTGAAGGAAGCATTCATTTATTCACTTACCAACAACTAAATCCAGGTGTAGAAAAGATAATAAGAAGGAAGGTGTGAGATAAAACATTATCCAATAATTTCGTTTAAAAAAGTCTAAATTTCGGCCGGACTCGGTAGTTCACACCTGTAATCCCAGCGCTTTGGGAGGTCGAGACAAGTGGATCACGAGGTCAGCAGATCGAGTCCATCCTGGTTAACACAGTGAAACCCTGTCTCTACTAAAAATACAAAAAATTAGCTGGGCGTGGGGGCATGCACCTGTAATTCCAGCTACTTGGGAGGCTGAGGCAGGAGAATTGCTTGAACCCAGGAGGCAGAGGTTGTAATAAGCCAAGATGGTGCCACTACACTCCAGCCTGGGAGACAGAGCCAGTCTCCATCTCAAAAAAAAAAAAAAAACAGTCTAAATTTCGCCTGTAATCCCAGCACTTTGGGAGGCCGAGGCCAGCAGATCCCCAGAGCTTGGGAGTTGGAGACCAGCCTGACCAACATGGAGAAACCCCATCTCTACTAAAAATACAAAATTAGCCAGGTGTGGTGGCATATGCCTGTAATCCCAGCTATTTGGGAGGCTGAGGCAGGAGAACCACTTGAACCCAGGAGGCAGAGGTTGTGGTGAGCCGAGATCATGCCGTTGCTCTCCAGCCTGGGTAACAAGAGTGAAACTCTGCCTCAAAAAAATAAAAAAATATATAAATTTATTCTACCATTTTCAACATCTCAGAAGCATTCCAGGATATATTTTGTTTACATTTTTCTCTTGGTTTCCATTTATTTCCCCCTCTCTCTACTGGCTTCTCCCCTCTGCCTGTCTGAGTCCACCTATTGCTGAGAAAGAAACTTGTGGTTGTCATAAAAAGTGGTGGAAGTAATCCTCAGATCAGATGGAGAGAAAAATTCAGGTTGTGGAAAAAGAGATCCTGTCCACCCAAGCCAGTGTAGCTGTGCATATGAGGGAGATCAATGCAGTACTTGTCGGTGTATGAACTGAAGGAAAGAGGCCGGGCGCGGTGGCTCACGCCTGTAATCCCACCACTTTGGGAGGCCAAGGCAGGCAGATTGTCTGAGCTCAGGAGTTCAAGATCAGCCTGGGCAGCACAGTGAAACCCTGTCAGGGCAGTGCGTGCCTGTAATCCCAGCTACTCAGGAGGCTGAGGCAGTAGAATCGCTTGAACCTGGGAGGCGGAGGTTGCAGTGAGTCAAGATTGTGTCACTGCACTTCAGCCTGGGCGACAGAGCAAGGCTCCATCTCAAAGAAAAAAAAAAAAGAAGTGACAGGAAAGTAAACCGGGGCAAAGCATTACATCAGGAACTTTGGGCTCTATTTCTACTTGAAGTGGCAAAGAAGGTATTCTAAGAATATACAGTACAACAGAGGACTGTCTGGGAATGAAAAATATTAGAAAATCTCCTATGATACCTAGCATTCTGAGTATAGAAAAAATTAGCTTACGTTCCACCAAGCCTTGTTTTTCCCGTCAAAAATTATGGGTGGAGATGTTTTGAAATACTTGCCTATCTTATCAATCCCAAATAAAACATTCACTGCAGTCATAACAATTTTTACCTTAGATCCATTTTGAAATGTTTGCTGATGGTGCAAACGTTCCCTCTTGGAAATGTGCTTGCTTTTAAAACAATGCCAAATGAAACAATTTTCTGTGCATATAGAACATTTTATTTTCAAAATACTTGCTGATGTATGCAGGGCCTGTGCAATGTCAAGAAACATATTTAATCAAACATCCCTGGGAGAACAGCTTAGTACCATTAGCCTCATTATACAGATAAGAACACTGAGATCTAAATAGGTTAAGTAGAGGTTGCAGCATGCTTCTTAACAACAGACTGCTCTAAAAATATGTGTACAGAAGAAAAAAATGTAATCTTTTGTAGGAAAGAGACTAGGGAGAACAGCCCAGAGGCGAGGAGAATTTATATTTTTGTTTTGAAAGCTTTCAAGGCTCATGTCAAAGAATACATTGTTCTCCCGAGCCATGTACAATTTTCTCATCCAGTATTTTGGGGAATTATACTACTTCATCTCCAGAATTCAAGCAAATTAGATGTATACCCATGGTTTTCCTCTGCGGAGTACTAAGCACTAAGAAAATTCTGGTTTTGTTGTTGCGGTCAATATTGTGCATAATCAGCACATTTCTGATGATACCATATCGCATACAAACCTAATAAATAAATTTCAGGAACATATCAACTCTGATTTCTTCATTCAGCAAACATCTATTGAGTGACAATTCTGGATCAGTCAGTGTGCTAAGCCTGGAGATATAATGATAAATAAGATAGCCCCTACCTTCCATTAGTTTAGTATGTAGAAGAGAAAAACAAAATGTAACCAAATAATTAAAAGATAAAATGATTAATTAAATTAGAAACACATACAAATACCTTGGTAGTACAGAGAAGAGTGCAATGTGCTCTGCCTGGAGAAAACACCCAAATAATTAGATAATGTAAAATCTGAGCAACGTCTTTAAGCGAAACAAGGTGAAAGGCATTCCACACAGATAAAGCCATTCATCTAAGGGCAGAGAAGTACAAAGAGGATGTTATGTGACCTGGGTACATCGAGTACAGATGGGAAATAAAAACGGAAAGACAGAATGAGATGCACTTGTGAAGGGCTACATTCTATCATCAATGAGGAATCAAGGAAGAATCTAAAACAGGGAAGGGACATGGTCACATTTGTGCTTTGAAAAGACAACTCTGTTTGGAGAGTGGGTCAAAGGTGGAGGCATGGGAGAAAAATGGAGCCAGTTAGAGAATCCTGAGACTGTGCAGTAGTCCAGAAAAGAGATGGTGAAGACCCGAACCACTGCAATGGCAGTGAGGGTAGAAAGGAGCCAACAGATTACAAAAGATGTTTGGGTGGTGGACTCGACAAGACTTGAAGACTCAGGGTGGTGACTTGGGTACTAACATGCTATTGTTATCTAAGTTAGAATTATGGGAGAAAGGTCAGGTTTGAGAGAAGATAATGTCTTGGTATTTTACATGTATATGGTTTTCTGAGTAAATAGAGTACAGGACATATAATTGAATCTTTTACTGGTTGTCTTACAATACCTTAGAATTATCATCTTGAGATGAAGAGCTTTCCAATTCCATCAGTAATTTGTAAGTTTATGAGTTCAATGGTGCTTTTTTTTGAGGTTTCCTTGTGATTGCCTTAAGAGAGAGAGAGGATTCACTCTTCATCCCCAAATATCAGCCTTGCAGACCTATTACTTCATTTTATAAACCCTGCTGGAAGTCGGGTTAGCAACATGGCATGTAAAACGAGAATTGAAAGAGACAACTCATGACACACCTTACCATCTTTATGTTCCCAGCTTATTGTATAGAATAGGCATATACACAGTGCTCATGTTTAACAAGTGAATAAGGTTGGCTGGGCACGGTGGCTCACGCCTGTAATCCCAGCACTTTGGGAGGCCAAGCAGGGTGGATCACGAGGTCAGGAGTTCGAGACCACCCTGGCTAACACGGTGAAATCCCGTCTCTACTAAAAATACAAAAAAGTTAGCCGGGCGTGGTGGCAGGTGCCTGTGGTCCCAGCTACTCTGGAGGCTGAGGCAGGAGAATGGTGTGAACCCAGGAGGCGGAGCTTGCAGTGAGCTGAGTTTGCGCCACTGCACTCCAGCCTGGGCGACAGAGCGAGACTCCATCTCAAAAAAAAAAAAAAAAAAAAGTGAATAAGGTTTAAATCTTATTATCATCTGCAAAGGTGATAATAAGATGTAGCAGGTCATTGTTGATCATCCTAGTTCTGACCATCAGAAATAATAACACAGATTTGGAGATATTATAATTCAGAATATATCTTCAAAAAGAAAGGTTCTTCACAATCTAACCTTGTGAATAACAATGACCATGATAGGGAATAACCATAGATGTCCCGCAGTTGTGTTTAATAATCTGTCCCAGAAGTTGATATGGCACCCTTGTTTCTCCCTAATTTTCAATCCAGACCCCACTCAAGAAATTATTCCATCTATCCCCACAATGCTGTAGATTACAGCAGCTGGGCAGAGAAATTAGATTAAAGACAGAAAATGTAGAAAGCCACTCGAAGAAGGAAACTATTTTCAGGTAACAACTAATAAGTAGTGTAAAGCGTTTTATAGATCATAAATAAGGAAAGCAACTTATTTTACTAATCATTAAGAAGGCATAATTAAACTCTGAACAATCACATAAGCAAAAGTTGGTAATTTTTGGCAAATAATAAGAGTTGAGTTCTAGGACAGAGCCATCTGAATTGCTTATTTGGTTAAAAACTTTAAGTGGCATACATACTGAAGACTTCTGTCACTCAGAACCATTTCAAAGCCTGCTCTCATTAGTGCACCATCAATACTGACGTACCTATTTACTCCAATTATCTTCACAGGTATAATCTCCTATCTAAGGATGCAAATGTGTTCTCTCCTTCAAAGGGGAAATTCTCTATTCCCTCAAAAATTCAAAGGTATCAATTTGTTAGTCATTCTGTCAAAATCTTAGATCAGCATCCCTTTTCAAACTGCAGACCTGGGCTTCTCAGTTCATTATCTTGTTCAAGGAGCAAAAGCATTCAGGTACAATTAGACATTCACTGATTATTGTTATATTATTTACCTTGTGGTGGAATCTGTCAAGAATAGCACAAACTGTAAACCTTTTGTTGACTTTACTTTGCATAAGCTTGAGAACAAAAGCTGGTTAGGAACAATGCAACATGAACACAATGCCAGTTATTGATCCCCATATTTAACATGCATTTTAATACTACCAGTCAAATTCAAGGTCCCCTTACAGTTCAGACAAAAGTGTCCAATTTCTATTTCAATTATTTGGATGTATGACATCTACTTTCTATCTCCCATGTTTTAAGACAAAATTATTCTCCAATACTAATGATATTTTTGTTTTGTTTTATTTTATTCTACTTGTTTACTTATTTATTTTACTTATATGTTATAGTATCCAATTATCTTCAGAGAAAAAAAAAAAGTCTTCAGATAATCTGTGAAACTAAAATTATCTTTAAAATGTCCTCCAAAAGACAATTGGCTATATTTTCTAATTCCAAACAAAACATTAATCCATTTAGTAACTTGAATTATGTTGTGAGTTCATCAGAAAACCATTTTGTCTTAAAAAATATATATTTCATGGAAGCATTGTCAAGGTTTTTCTTGGCCAAAATTATTTCAGTAACATTTGATGGGGGAAAACTTAGGGAATTCAATAATTCAGCCATATTTGTTCATGGGCTAAAGAGGACTCACTCTTTCTTTTTTTTTTTTTCAGATAGAGTCTCGCTCTGTAGCCCAGGAGTGCAATGGAGCGATCTTGGCTCACTGCAACCTCCGCCTCCCGGGTCCCAGTTCAAGCAGTTCTCCTGCCTCAGCCTCCTGAGTAGCTGGGATTACAGGAATGCACCACCATGCCCAGCTAATTTTTGTATTTTTAGTAGAGACAGGGTTTCACCATGTTGGCCAGGCTGGTCTTGAACCCCTAATCTCTTGATCTGCCCTCCTTGGCCCCCAAAGTCTTGGGATTACAGGCATAAGCCATCGTGCCCGGCCAGTACTCACTCTTTCTTGAGGAAAACCTTTTTCTCTAGAAGCTGCTTTTGATAGTAAGTAATTGTCATCACCAGCTCTTTCTGTTTTTCCTTACTACAGACTGCAACAAATGCATTTCAGGTTAACTGCTGTTTCTAAGTAATTAAGTTCTTTCTATTGTAAATTATTAATAACTTTCAGCATAGATTCCATTTATTGAATGTGGCTTTAAATGTGTCATTTTAAGAATAGCTTGTCACATTTCAAATGAATAATGTCACAGTAGACCACCTTAAGGGTTATGGCAAGACCAAAGCAAGGAGAGAGCTTTGTTTATTTTGGTCTTAGGAACATAAATGCTTTAACCTTTTAGAAATAGATCATTATTTGGTTCAATATTACACCCACTCACATTTACATTTGTTTTGGGTAATCATATGCAAAGCATTACACTCACAGGTTTTATTTTATGAATACATGCAGACTGATTTTAGTATTTTTAGTTAGATACTTGATTTGGAGGAAGGAGTAGCTGCAGAGTGTTCTTAATAAGCATCAATTAAAAAAGAAATCATCTTTTCTGGAAAAATGGAGTGTGGTAAAAGGGAATGGTTATTATCTTCATTTCAAACTATTCCTAGAAATGTTTTACCTGAATATTTTGGTCAGTGGGATTAAGGGGAAGAAAGGAATGTACTGAGACTTTGTCCAAGAGAAATAGGAGCCTGGTTATTTCATCTGGAAATGGAGTCATTTTACAGCCATTTAGGCCTCTAGACACAAAAGTGTTCTGCAGTCTGCATCTTTGTTCTCAGTGACAGGGCAGAACCCTGTGTTCAGCAGAAGGAGTGGGGGCTTCTGTAACTTGGCTCCCCGGAACAAAAAGAAGCCGTTTATGGCTCAGAGTTTACATAATGCGTGTAACTATCCAGTAGATCTCTTCACTCTCACTGAGCTATGATACGTACTGAAATTACATGAAGCCCATTATCTCTTATAACAAGATGTTTAGATCACCTGCAATTTAGGATCATAAGTGCCATCTCAAAAATACCATTTGGATTCAGTCAACATCAAAATTTATCTATGCATTGATTCTTACACAAAATATTGCGTTAAATCCACATTTTAGGACCTTTGGACCACTGATGCTTTTTTCTTTTCTAACGTGGCATTCCTTCCACCTTACATTTATCCATTCTTTCATTTATTCATTCATTCATTCAACTATTACTTATTGAACCCCTATTCTCTGCATAGTTTTATGTTAATACTATAAGGCATTCAAAAGAAGTATGAGAAAAGGTATTCTCCTATATCCTATCAAATATTTAAATGACACGTGACAAAATAAGATTGAGCACCAAAATGAGTGGGAAAAGGAGTTCAGAAGAGAAATGTCTCTGTGTGGATAGTAATGGTCTAAAGTAGCTTCATTTTAGAGTCATTTTAAAGCAAAAATTGTCAATTAGCTCCCTTCCACAGCCTCCTTTTCAGCATCCCTGACTCCAGGTACCCACTGCCCTGATGTGACCCTTCTCCCATTCCTCCCTGAGTCACACATACATAAAGCACCAGGGAACCCCACTATGAACTTCTCCTCCCAATTAGGCCTCATAAAGCCTTTTTCTCTCCTCTCCTTTTTCTATAGCTCACATAACTTCTATCTGGTTTTCTGCTAGGAAATAACTTCTATCTGGTTTTCTGCTAGGAGACTCATATATTAATTAAAGATATAAATTTCCTACATATCATATGCTTTCAGGACTAATTCAAGGAGATGGTTTGGTGAAGATAATATTGAAAAACCTTTAGGCAGGGTGGTAGTAGTAATATTTTTGACCAGAAGTTCAATCTGTGAATCCACATGTTCTGCCAATACAACAGGCCAGTACATGATGACAGCATCTGTCTTAAATTGGCTTCCCCGAAAATGGGAAGAGATGAGGTGTTGATTGGAAGAGATGAGGTGTTGATTGCAAAACATTCACATGGAAGAGATGAGGTGTTGATTGCAAAACATTCACATGGAGAATGCTCTCAGAGATAGGCCTGTAAAAAAGTGAAGAATGCAGTTGGCAGCGGAAGAGCTGACCCTCAAAGCTGTTGCAATTGAGACCTCATCCAATCCTACAAGGAGCTCTGGGGCTGGGATGACCCCTCAAGAGGCCTCTTATTCCCATATCAGCCGGTCATTGACCATAAGCTGCCTTAGAGGGAGTAGTTCTGTGATTAAGGCGGTTGTCTGTGGCAGCAGGTTATTTCCAGTGAGAAACACTGTGAGCTCAAAGCAGCCAATATACCCAGCACCTGGGGGATGGTGGAGGTGTTATTCCAAGAGAAGAGAGAATCTGAAAGTGGACCAAAGTACAGGTGCAAGATCAGGAGAGCACCTGTGAATATGAAGTTGAACGTTGAACTCTCAAGTTTCTTTTTTTGTTTCCTCTTTTTTTTTTTTTTTTTGAGACAGAGTCTCACTCTGTCACCCAGGCTGGAGTGCAGTGGCACGATCTCAGCTCACTGCAACCTCCACCTTCTGGGTTCAAGCGATTCTCCTGCCTCAACCTCCCAAGTAGTTGGGATTACAGGTGTGCACCACCATGCCCGGCTAATTTTTGTAATTTTAGTAGAGATGGGGTTTCACGGCCGGGCGCGGTGGCTCAAGCCTGTAATCCCAGCACTTTGGGAGGCCGAGACGGGCGGATCACGAGGTGAGGAGATCGAGACCATCCTGGCTAACACGGTGAAACCCCGTCTCTACTAAAAAAATACAAAAAAAAAAAAACTAGCCGGGCGAGGTGGCAGGCGCCTGTAGTCCCAGCTACTCGGGAGGCTGAGGCAGGAGAATGGCGTAAACCCAGGAGGCGGAGCTTGCAGTGAACTGAGATCCGGCCACTGCACTCCAGCCTGGGCGACAGAGCGAGACTCCGTCTCAAAAAAAAAAAGAGATGGGGTTTCACCATGTTGGCCAAGTTGGTCTCGAACTCCTGATCTCAAATGATCCACCTGCCTCTGCCTCCCAAAGTGCTGAGATTAAAGGCGTGAGCCACCATGCCCAGCTAAAGTTATTTTTAAGACTTTTATACTTAACTTTTATACTTAACTTACATTTATATTCCATGATTAATAAACTAAGTTCAATGACTCAAGACGATTGTCCCAAACCTCTTAATAGGGCTCCTAACCGATATTAACATCGTGCAATCAACTCTCCTCATAGCCCAGATGATGTCATCAGGTTCTGGATCATCCATTTTGAGGGACATAGTAAACATTTAATCTGAGGCTGCTATGTTATAACTGCAAGAATACCAGCATACAATAAGTTCAGGCTTTCAACTTCAATTCCTGCTTTCTCAACTCTCATGCATTCAGAAGGAAATAATATTTTGAACTGAAATTCTACTCTTGTAATGAGGCAATAAGAAGTTTGGTTTTCTGAAATCTGTACATTTACATAGATGGAGGCAAAATAGCCCTCTGAATAACCATGGTTTTGCAAGCATTTAATTCCTCAAGTAATTAAAGATGATTCGAATTTCCTACTTGCAATTTGGTACACAGTCTAAATTTTAATTTATCACATCATACTTCTAAATGGGAATATCATGAAGAGAAAGAAGTCTTCGTTTTAGAACAGGTAGTTTAACATGGTGCTGTTTCATTTGAAATATTAGGACTCTATCTTCTACCAAAGATAACTGGTGTTGAATTCAAAACACATCCCACTGAGCCAAAAATTATATCCTCTAATTATCCAGTCAAAATTTATGGTCATCTCAGTTAAGTCTCTAATCTGCTTAGGCATACTCTTTTTTAAATCATTGTACTTTTGATAGTTATTGAAAGTTGTTATTTGGGACTTTAACATCATTTTGAAATTTAACTTGAACTCCTCAAAATATCAATTATATCAAATCATGAGCTCTTTGGCCAACTTAATGCCTTTGGAATTGTAACTCAGGAGTTTGAAAAGTTATGGGGTCTGGCTGGATCTCCATAAGCATCACACGTACCAGTCATAAAAATCGACTTCATGCAAAGGGTCTGATCATTCAATTAATTTAACTGGCAATAGTATTAAGGCTATTGCTCATTCCCTGAAAAGGAATAAAAAACTTCCCAGTAACTAACCTATAAAGGTATCTTTGATGACTCTTCCAGGAATGACGATTATACTCAGACAAATCTACACTACCATGTCAGAGTTAAAGGACTTGGCAAAATGCTTTATAATACACAGACTGAATGCCACATGTCCTTGTATTACTCACTTATTTTGGGGGGCAAGTAGAGCTGCTTATGAGAATATTGTTAAACCTCATTAGCAGAAACTGATTCCTCCGAGGTTGTGCATACAAACAAACATTCAGGGAAAACCTGTAATAAACATTTTTATTAGCACTAAAAGGAAAATTAGAGGTTGGGTTTACCTACTGTAGATTGGACTGAAACCAAATCTGTGGTGGAGGTGGTGGGGGCATGTAGAAAAGATTAGATGGTATGAAAATAATTTATTCTTCCCAGTTTAATTTGAACTACTAATAAAGACAGGTCCTTTTGTCTTTCCCTTTGAGCTTTTAAAAGGCAGGATGTTCATAGCAATGCTTAATACTTAAATAACACCTTTCTTCTTCAAAGAGTTTTAAATACAGTAACTACCTATTAGGATCTGTTCCAAGCAGGGCAGGAGAGCCCCTTAATTCAAATCCAATTAATTATTGAATGTCACATGTTACAGTACAGCCACAGTGGAAAATAGGGAGAAAATAATTGGTCTACAATCACCCTGAACCATGGACAGTGAGTAACTGGTTAAAACCCTGAGCCTTTTTATGTCCTTTAAGATCTACCATATTTTTCAATAAAATTTAATATTCCTTTCCCTTTATTACAAAATAAATATGTGTTCATTGCAAAAAAAAAACCCTCCCTCGAAAATGAAAACAAAGAAAAGAAAACATTTACTGAATTACGAATCAATTTTAAAGGTTGTGATGGTGACCTCATAACTTCTACCAGTTTGACCTTATAACTTTAATCAGTTCTTTGTTTTTAAAGAGTAAATTGAGTCACAGTGAAATATTGGAAGTTTAAAGCCAAAAGCAGTTCTAGCATAACTAGAGAAATACAGGGATCCATCAAGAAATGAGAACTAGCAAGAGACATTTAAATTATGCAACTTGCTTTTTAAAAAGTTGAAATCATCTATTCATAAACAAGGTAATTTGGTTTCAATTTTAGCAGCCTAAATATTTACTGGAATGTGCTAACCAGATTTTGCTATTTTCTTCCTCTGAATCTTCCTTGTTCTTTATTCATGTATTTCTTCATTCAGCAACTGTGAGCTGAGAATATGATGTGTGAACAGCCTTGTGCTGCAAGCTGAAGAGGTACAATAAAATAAAAGCCTGAGAATCCTGCTCCTATTCCCTGAGTTGGATTCATCTAATTTCTAACATTATAAGAAACTAATATCAATATAAGAAACTAATACCAATATATGAAAGACTTAAATAAGTACTAAGAAAATAAAAACCTTTTAGGATCTCAGATTTCTCTGGTTTCATTTATAAATGTGACATTTCACAACAGATTCTAGATAAAGTTAATTTAAGGATTTGTTTTTCATACTACTTGAGCCTTTCTACTCTCTTGAGAAGCTAGTTGCAATACCTCATATATAATACTTTGTATAATGTAAGTTTTTCCTCTAAGAGAAAGTGTTTAAATGATGAGGTAGGAAAAAAAATTTTTCAAGGGCGTAATAGGTAAAGATGTTCTAGTTCAATGAACTCCTTTGAAACAGGGAAGGCATTTTTCCCTCTTGTATGCCTATAAGACTCCCTCTTTACCTGCAAGGATCAAATGGATATCACCCTTTCCAGGAACTTTCTAGGTCATGCTAGCCTACAATGAATCTCTTCCATTTTTTAAAATCCTGTGGCACTTGTACCTGTATTGTGTATGAGACATGCATACAAGAGAGAAGTTTCAGGCTGGGCGCAGTGGCTCATGGCTGTAATCTCAGCACTTTGGGAGCCTGAGGCAGGAGGATCACTTGAGGTCAGGAGTTGGAGACCAACCTGGCCAACATGGTGAAACTTCATCTCTACTAAAAATATAAAAATTAACTGAATGTGGTGGTGTGTGCCTGTGATCCCAGCTACTCGGGAGGCTGAGGGAGGAGAATTGCTTGAACCCGGGAGGCAGAGATTGCAGTAAGCTGAGATAGTGCCACTGCACTCCAACCTGGGAGACAGAGTGCGCCTCCATCTCAAAAAAAAAAAATTAATTAAAAAAAAAAAAAGACAAAAGGTTTGTTGGTTGTCTTCATCTTGCTCTCTGACTATATTTGCCCCCCCAAGCTGGATTATAAATACTTTGAGGGCTGTATCCCTTACATTTCATTGAATTTTCCCAAAGTGTCTCCCAATCCACTGTTGTTATGTAACCTCAGGGCGTTCCATTTCCGTAAAACCCAAAGACATTGCATTGCAGTAGCCCTGCTGATCTTCACAGTGATGACTGTATATTTCAGTACACATTTTATTTAGAACTACATTGTCATTGATTTTTTAATCAGTGTCCCTTTCTTCTTAAACATGTTGATAATATTGTGGCTTTCTGTGTTTGACAGTAGAAAGGTTTTAAAATGGACACTTGTAAAATAGATGGAACAAGAGAGAGAAATTCTGCCAGGGATACCTCAGTTTCAGACAGGCTCTAGACACCAAGCAAGACAGTTACCCTAAAGCTCCAGCCTTAGAAGAGGGTACCTGAGGCCGGGCGCGGTGGCTCAAGCCTGTAATCCCAGCACTTTGGGAGGCCGAGACGGGCGGATCACGAGGTCAGGAGATCGAGACCATCCTGGTTAACAGGGTGAAACCCCGTCTCTACTAAAAATACAACAAATTAGCCGGGCGCGGTGGTGGGCGCCTGTAGTCCCAGCTACTCAGGAGGCTGAGGCAGGAGAATGGCGTGAACCCGGGAGGCGGAGCTTGCAGTGAGCTGAGATCCGGCCACTGCACTCCAGCCCCTGGGTGACAGAGCGAGACTCCGTCTCAAAAAAAAAAAAAAAAAAAAAGAAGAGGGTACCTGGGTAGGTAGAACCACAACACCAAGACAGGAGACTGAAGAGAATTCTAGTTTTTTTACCCTAACAACAATCACTTTATTGTATATCATGATGTTATATGTCAGGAGTTAGCTGGGTCATTCAGCTGTCCCATGTAGAGTTGACAGAGATCATTTGGTGGCAGTCTGCTGGCCAAGAGGCTGGTTTCAAGAGTCCAAGATGGCTTCCATTACTGACTTGTACATTGGTAGGGGTGGCTGGAAAGCTAGACACAGGTACGGTATGCACCTATATGTGGCCTTCACAGCATCGTGGTCCAGTAAGACTTTACTATGGCAACTTAGAGATCCCAGGGAGCAGTCCAAGAGCTCAAGTGCTTTCTGATGACTTAAAATCTTGTCCTTTGCTTTATCCTCTCAAAGTGCTACTTAATTAAATAAGATTCTTAGGAAAAATTTTTTATGTTTAGTAAGAACATTCTATTACTCTACTTTTTAAAAAAAGTATTGTTTTTATTTTTGATATTGTAAAGATCATACATTCACAGTCATTTGGAAATGCAAGCAATCTATAAAATTACATGACATATAGTAAAAGTTATCTTAAACCCTACCACAGTTAGTTATTGGAGGCTATAGTAAACATTGTTTAGGTAGCTGTATATGTGTATAAATATACATATGTTATATATATCATATATACATATACACATACATATATGAATGACTTTTATAAGTGAGACATTAATTTATATGCTATTTCATAACCGTTTTTCACTTAATGATATGTCATGTGCTCTTTTGGTGCCAATTAACATAGACAAACCGCATCCTTTTTAATATTCATATATTACTATGTAATATAAAATAATTTATCTAATCAATCTCCTATTTGCAGATATGAGACACAATTTCTTTTAATGAAATATTTTTGGGCATCAAGTATTTCAGAGAAAACCCAGTCAAAATACAGCCATTTATTTTATTTTATCAAATAAGTTACATGGCTAAAGTGTGAGGAGGTTTTAAGTAAGTTTAGGGATGGAGACGCCAGATTGAATAGTCTGTTTTAGTCAAATAAGCAACCAAATAATAGGCAGTTCTTTAGTTTGTTTTCTGCTGTAATAATGTAGGTTAACTAATACCCTAGACATTGATATGGCAAAATAACCATCAGTCAAGGTTTGCACTATACTGCAGAAACCTGACAGAGGAAATGAGAGGGAGAAGAGGAGAAGGATAAAGAGAAGAAGAAGGAGGAAGAGGGAAAAAGGAGAGAAGGAAGGAAAGAAAGGAGGGAGGAAGGAAGAAAGTAAGGAGGGTCCGTCAGAATCTGTTTGAGTGCTAAACATTTTTTTTAATTAAAAAAAAGGAAGGAAGCGTAATTTACATGAATCAGTGTTTCATTTACATCTAGTTACAAGAAATAGGGAATTAAAAAATCCAGGGTTGGTCAGCAGCTCCATAATGCAATCAGAACCCAGGCTCCTTGAATCTTTTAACTCAACCATCCTGTGGTGCGCATCAACTTGTGGCCCCAGTGTGGCCACTTCACATCCCAGCATTGTGTCCATGTTCCAGATAGGAAGGGGAAGGTGAAAGGGAAAAGGACAAAAATGTACAAACCAGAGAAATCAGTACTCCTTTGAAGAGGTCTTCCTGGAAGTCCTAGCCAATAATTTCTGTTCACAGCTCAGAGCTGGGTAACATGGTTGCCCTTATTTGCAAGAAGACTGGGAAATATAGGTTTTTATTTTGTTTTGTTTTGTTTTTGTGGCTCGTATATAAGAAGGGGGAAATGCACATATGGGAGGCAACTATCTCTGCCACATTAATTAATGTGGGCATTTCTTATAATACGTAGGTGCATGTACATGTATATATTCCCAAGAAACTTGACCTAAGAGAAGAAAATGTAAAATGAGTAACACTCTTATTTAACTAAGAAGTCTGAATCTACAAGAGATTCATTTTAAAATAAGTCTGTGAGAATTCTCAGTGAAAAGAGAATTTCTTCATTTTTAATTCGAGTTAACTACCTAAGATGTAGGTGGGAAGAAAACTACAATGAATAGAAGTAGCCACCTTCCTTGAGGATCTCAGTGTAGTGACGTCAACATTTGAACAAATAATTAAAATTTCATACAAAAAAAATCTCTATTGCGTTGAGAAATGTATAAAGGACTATGGAAAGAGTGAGAAGGCTTTGGGAAGGCATAAATGTGGAGGAGTCCACCTTTGTGTACCAAGGAATGTACCAAGGAAATGAAATAAGAGGACTTTTCAGAGCAATGGAGCAGTAAAATGCCATCAGGTGTTGACTAGTCCCTTTAAAACATTGTACAAGAGGCACATGTGTAGCCCAGGTTTCTCAGAGTTTGGTCTATGAATCATATACACTACAAGTATGATGCTCCACCTCCAGTGATTCCAATTCCGTTGAAGCAATAATACCCAACAAACTCTTCAGAGCTGGCATGCACACCAAAGTTTGAGAACCCAGGGTTTAACCTGGTGAAAAGAGAAAATGAGTCAAAGAGACTGTATCCAGCACTGTCAATACCTTCTTTCATTCCTGTCTTATGCTAGTCTAACTATATTGCTACAAATACGGTCTAACTATATTTCTGAGTTATGTTGATTTTTTTTCCCACATATGCTTCTCTTGGACACTCCTTCACTGAGGTCCTGGTTCTGATCCATAATCATACCCCTTAATTTAATCTTATCCTAAGGAGCTAACTTGGGCAGAACGATACCAAGATGTTGAGGCCCTAGTTCTAGAATTTTAGACTTCTTTTAGTATGATAGACCCCTTTAGCTATCTAACAAAGCCAATGGACCCCACTTCTAAAAATAATGTTTTTACATGCAGAAAATAAAATACACAAAACAAAATAAAACAATTATATTGAAATACAGTTAACATTTTTAAAAAAGAAAAAGAAATGTGCTTCTTTACTAATGCTCTAAATAGCAATCAAATACATATAAATTATAGGCAAAGAAATATTAATGTGAGGGTTATTGTTGCTTAACTTGAACAAGAGTATTAAATAAGGCTGGCCACGGTACCTCACACCTGTAATCCCAGCACTTTGGGAGGCCAAGGCGGGTGAATCATGAGGTCAAGATTCCAAGACCATCCTGGCCAACATGGTGAAATTCCATCTCTACTAAGAATACAAAAATTAGCTGGGCGTGGTGGCACACGCCTGTAGTCCCAGCTACTTGGGAGGCTGAGGTAGGAGAATCACTTGAACACAGGAAGCGGAGGTTGCAGTGAGCTGAGATTGCACCACTGCACTCCAGTCTGTGATAGAGCAAGACTCCGTCTCAGAAAAAAATAAAAAAGAGTATTAAATAATAGTCTTTGACAAAGTAACAGGTATGCCATATTGAACATGAAGGCACACGTTTTGTTTTTTCCTCCCAAGTTCATAGGCCTTCTGAAAGCATATGAGTCTCTGTGGACCCCGCATTAAGAACCCCAACAAGAAGTTCATCTAATAGAGTGGTCCACAAGTGAGGAAATGCTGTCCCCTGTGGTGCATTTGAAAAATGTAAGGGGGTAATTTTGATAATCAAAATAACTGAGGAGATGCTACTGGCCATTAGAGGCCATGAGGTATAGAGTACCTCCCAAATCTATCAGCTCTGAATTTAATCAGCTTAACTAAAATGTTCAATAAAGTATGAGTTGATGGAAGAGAGAGATATTTCTTATTGTGCTAAATCTACCTCAATTATTCTCTCGTTAAAGAAGAAACAAGAAGTTACTTGAAAGCATAAAATTAACTGGAAATCCAATAAAGTGTTTTATATCCTTTTCCTGATCAATAAGCATTTCATTCTCTTGAAAATAGACCATTTTTAATACCAGGCATCACTTAGAGGTCTTTGCCTGAAACTTTTCATGTATTGTCCAGTGGAAAATTACTAAAACAATTTTTACAGTTCTATTCTAGAAAAATATTACCTAAAATATCCAAATATCATTATTATTATTATTATTATTATTTTGAGATGGAATCTTGCTCTGTTGCCCAGGGTGGAGTGCAATGATGCAATCTCAGTTTACTGCAACCTCTGCCTTTCAGGTTCAAGCAATTATTCCACCTCAGCCTCCCGAGTAGCTGGGATTACAGGCGTGTGCCACCACGCTCGGCTAATTTTTGCATTTTTAGTAGAGGCGGAGTTTCACCATGTTCGCCAGGCTGGTCTCGAACTCCTGACCTCAGGTGATCCACCCACCTCGTCCTCCCAAAGTGCTGGGATTACAGGCGTGAGCCACCATGCCCTGCTCAAATGTCATTATTAAGAAGAGTACTAGCCGGGCGCGGTGGCTCAAGCCTGTAATCCCAGCACTTTGGGAGGCGGAGATGGGCGGATCACAAGGTCAGGAGATCGAGACCATCCTAGCTAATACGGTGAAACCCCGTCTCTACTAAAGAATACAAAAAACTAGCCGGGCGACGAGGCGGGCGCCTGTAGTCCCAGCTACTTGGGAGGTGGAGGCAGGAGAATGGCGTGAACCTGGGAGGCGGAGCTTGCAGTGAGCTGAGATCCGGCCACCGCACTCCAGCCTGGGCAACAGAGCCAGACTCCGTCTCAAAAAAAAAAAAAAAAAGAAGAGTACTAGACATTCTAAGGATAATTGATTCAAATGTTTACTTTTTGTTACTTTTGCATCGTAGAGACAAATTATATGCAAAAAGAGTATAAACAAATTCTGTCTTCCATTACATAATTTTATAAATACTTAAATTTTTAAAATTCTTATAGACAAAATGTTTCTTCTTACAAACAAAATATTTTCTTCCTTATAATTAATTAGCCCCTTATTGGAAAAAAGTTATTATATTTGCCTTTTTTTTTTTTTTTTTTGAGACGGAGTCTAGCTCTGTCGCCCAGGCTGGAGTGCAGTGGCGCGATCTCGGCTCACTGCAAGCTCAGCCTCCTGGGTTCCCGCCATTCTCCTGCCTCAGCCTCCCGAGTAGCTGGGACTACAGGCGCCCGCCTCGTCGCCCGGCTAGTTTTTTGTATTTTTTTTTTAGTAGAGACGGGGTTTCACCGTGTAGACCAGGATGGTCTCGATCTCCTGACCTCGTGATCCACCCGTCTCGGCCTCCCAAAGTGCTGGGATTACAGGCTTGAGCCACCGCGCCTGGCCTGTATTTGCCTTTTCTTCACACCAGATAGGTTACTTTTTAAAATGCCCCTTTCCCAAATAAGGTATTGAATTTGGAAAGAAAGGTACTAACTAGTTTGAAATCCTCTGAGATTCAGTGGAGTTAAAGCCCTGGGTATAACAGACAATCTACATTCAAAGCACAGGCAGTCCCCAAGTTGCAAATGGGTTATATTCCAACAGTTAATTTGAAAGTCTGCTGTTTAGAACTTGTAGAGACATTTTGCCATGGAAACAACGTTCTAAATGACAGTTGAATTTCTACATTAGCCCACAAAAGTCTATCTAACCCATAATGTGTCTGAATCCAATTGCTTCAAGGAGAGGTTTGTAACAGAACGTAATAGTTTACTGACAGGCTGATTGGTGGCCCACTTTATCAGTATCTCTCAATTTAGCATTGTTGGCTTGTCGTTTTAATATTTTTTCATTTTATCCCCTAAAGATAGATTAGCCAAATAATAATACTTTTCTTTAAAAAGTACTTATTTCATTTCTCATAGTTGTGTAAATTATTTTAGGTCTTTGATTTATGCTAAAGCAAGGAATAGACATCCTTTTTTTCCTGTGATAAAAATCAATTTCCTGACTAGGCACGGTGGCTCACACCTGTAATCCCAGCACTTTGGGAGGCCAAGCTGGGTGGATCACCTGAGGTCAGGAGTTCAAGACAACCCTGGCCAACATGGCAAAACCCTGTCACTACTAAAAACACAAAAATTAGCCAAGCATTGTGGCGGGCACCTGTAATCCCAGCTACTCCTGAGGCTGAGGCAGGAGAATCGCTTGAACCCAGGAGGCAGAGGTTGCAGTGAGCTGAGATTCTGCCACTGCACTCCAGCCTGGACAACAGAGTGAGACTCCACCTCAAAAAAAAAAAAAAAATCAATTTCCTTTTAAGGTTTTTGTTTGTTTGATGTCTGTTTTTTTTTTTAAATTTATACAAAGTTAAATTTCCTTTTCTAATGGCAGTAATCTATAAAGATTTTTTACCTGTTTCTTTTGTTTTAATGTGTGGCTTATTTAAAATGCCTTTGATAACAACTGTGACTTGACAAGTAATAACGAAAAGAGACTGTAAACAACAATATCAAATAGCTTTTCCACTTTTGCCACTTTACTCCTCTGACTCTTGATTAAAAATAAGTGGTTCCAAAATGTCTCATGTGGCAATCAAAGTTCTTCTCAATCTAGGCCAAAATTCTTCTTTTGCTCTGTATCTCCATGCCTTCCATCAAAAACGTTTGTGCTGGCTCATTTCTTACCCCTAGGCATACTTGGCATTTTCTCACTTTAATACCTTTGTTAGCTATCTTTCCTATAAGAGTGCTCTACTCTGATCATTCTATTTGAAGCCTGTTCTTCAAGGTTCACTTTAAATTTCACCTCTTCTGAGCTAACATGAAATAATAGAAAGAGTGTGTTAAGAGCTGTTAAAGAAAAAGTTATCAAACAATGTTTGTCAAAGTATGATAAGGAGGATTTTATTCAGGGTGATCATAATAGGTAGAGGGACTACTGCAATGGGGCCTTGCAGCTGGGGAGAGAGATTGGGCACAATTCCCAGTAGAGCATGGGCAAGTAAGAATTTGGAGCCACGGAGCAGTGTGGGGGTCAGCAGGTGTGCCTTGACTTTTAAAAACTTTATAGATAAAATCAGGTGTAAGAGTGATTCCGGCTAAACTGACCTAATAGGATTCTTGCTGAAGACACACCAGCGTGTTTAGACGTCACCCAAGAGATGGTGGAGGATGAGAAACTTGATCAGATATCAAGGATGATCAGTTATCAAGAACAGGAGTTCTTGCTAAAGTCACTTAGCAGGGTTCTTAGCTAAAACAGAATTTTACAAGGAAGCGCCCAGAGGGGCTTAGCAGAAAATCCAGAAGTCTGTGTAAGGCTTGGCCCCAAAGAATCTTTGTCAGAGTCATACAGGCCTAGGTATGAATCCCAGCTCTGTCACTTTCTTAGCTGTACATATGTGAGTATAAGTTTAACCACTCACAGCAATGTTTCTCGTCCAAAGAGTGAGACTAATAGTACTTTGATCACAATGTTGTTTCGAACATTAAATAAAATCAGTTAAAATTTAAAAGCACAATGGCTATCTTTGATCATCTCATAGCAACTGATTGCTTGTCCTTTTGAGCTCTATAGCAAATGTTAGCTGAGCTATTCATGTCAAATGTTATATCTCTGAATATATTTTTGCATGAATGTATTTTGTCTCCATAACCAGGTATTTTAAGTTTCTCTGGTTAAAATCTATTAGTCAAACTCCTGGCTAGGACTTCAGAAATTGAAACCATGCTACATATTTCAGACAGAGGAATTTCATTTAAGAAATTAGTCACATAGATGTTGGAAGACTGAAAGAGCAAATGAGGGATGCTGGAAGAGGTGACTATCACCTGCAGGGCAGCAGAGCCAGGGGACTAAATGGGAAAATCTAGGAGTATGAAGGAGAGGGTCCCTCATATAGTTAGCACTCAGGTCTTGAGGGAGATGTCACGTGGTAGGTACTTATGCTGACAAGAGGGCACGGCTGACTGGTCCTGGTAGCCTTGAAGAAATGTGGCACTGTTTTTTGTTTTTGTTTGTTTTTTGAGATGGAATCTTGCTCTGCCACCCAGGCTGCAGTGCAGTGGCGTGATCTCGGCTCACCGCAACCTCTGCCTCCCAGGTTCAAGCAATTCTCTGCCTCAGCCTCCCCAGTAGCTGGGATTACAGGCTCCCCCAACCCCCACCATGCCCATCTACTTTTTTTGTATTTTTAGTAGAGATGGAGTTTCACCATCTTGGCCAGGATGGTTTTGAACTCCTAACCTCGTGATCCACCTGCCTCGGCCTCCCAGAGTGCTGGGATTACAGGTGCATGGCCAGCACTGTTTTTTGCCCTAGAATTTGAGCATGTTTCAGCACATCTGTAGAACTGGCAGAGCAGAGGAAGAAAAAATTCATCCTAAGTAAAGAAAGCTGTGAAAAGTTTGCTTCAAGATCAATTGCGCAAGGTTAGAGGAAAAGGCTTCATGGAACCATGTTATCTATTCCATGAACTCATGCCTGAGTCCTAGAGTGGCAAACAAATAAATATAACTAGATGCTTCACTGTGATGTACATGGGACTTTTGGAACTGAAGACAATATCAACAGGAGATGATGGCTGTGAAAAACAGTGTCTTAGTACAGGCATTAATGCCATTAAAATTAGGAGTTGGCAGCCTGGCGCGGTGGCTCACGCCTGTAATCTCAGCAGTTTGAGAGGCTGAAGTAGGTGGATCACTTGAGGTCAGGAGTTCAAGACCAGCTTAGCCAATAGGGTGAAATCCTGTCTCTACTAAAAATACAAAAATCAGCTGGGTGTGGTGGCGGGCGCCTGTAATCTCAGCTACTCAGGTGGCTGAAGCAGGAGAATTGCTGGAACCCGGTAGGTGGAGGTTGTAGTGAGTCAAGATCGTGCCATTGCACTCCAGCCTGGACCAACAACAGTGAGGCTCCGTCTCAAAAAAAAAAAAAAAAAAAAAAAATCAGGGGTTGGTAGCCTCAGCACAAACAGCATTGCAGTTGAGGAGCTTTGTTGACTTCGGAAGCAATAAGAGAAAACAATTCAATGAGCCAGAGGAGGAAGACGGTAACTGGGGACTGTGTCTTGAAGTGTTCCTTCCCTAAAAGCAAAGGAAACAAGGCATAGAATACAAAGCAAATCCCTGGGAGTTCTTAGGATCTTCTGGAAGAAATCTGAATGTATGAATACTCTTTGAGACTTTTACTACACCCTATTTTTACTCTTAGTCTCCTGTAGCTTGGGAAAATGGGCTATATTTGAATATCTTTTCTTGTTTTTTTTTTTTTTTACTTTTCTTCTTTATTTATTTATCTCTTTGTATTTGTTTTTGTTTTTTTGGAGACAGGGTCTCGCTCTGTCACCCAGGCTGAAGTGCAGTAGCGGAATCTCGGCTCACTTGCAACCTCTGCCTCCCGGGTTCAAGCAATTCTCGTGCCTCAGTTTCCTGAGTAGCTGAGATTACAGGCAGACGCCAACATGCTGGCATAATTTTTGTATTTTTAGTAGAGACAAGGTTTCACCACGTTGGCTGGGCTGGTCTCAAACTCCTGGCCTAAAGTGATCCACTCGCCTTGGCCTCTCAAAGTGCTGGGATTACAGGCATGAGCTACCATGCCCGGCAAATTTCTATTGTTTTAAGCTATTAGCTTCTTTGATTTGAAGCTGAATATTATTTGGTAAAGTCATAGTTCATTATTTTTAAAATAAGGGTCTCTTTATTTTACCTTCTTTTAGTAATGCTAAGTATTATTAGTAATTAATTTTAGCTTTTGTTCTTTTTTGGTATAATAATTCTGGGTTTATGCCTTATATGTACAGTAAAGAAAAAATAAAAGCAAACTTCAGATGTGCCTTGATTTTTAAAAACTTTATAGATAAAAATTTCAAATCGGCCGGGCGCGGTGGCTCAAGCCTGTAATCCCAGCACTTTGGGAGGCTGAGACGGGCGGATCACGAGGTCAGGAGATCGAGACCATCCTGGCGAACACGGTGAAACCCCGTCTCTACTAAAAATACAAAAACTAGCCGGGCGAGGCGGCGGGCGCCTGTAGTCCCAGCTACTCGGGAGGCTGAGGCAGGAGAATGGCGTAAACCCGGGAGGCGGAGCTTGCAGTGAGCTGAGATCCGGCCACTGCACTCCAGTCCGGACGACAGAGCGAGACTCCGCCTCAAAAAAAAAAAAAAAAAAAAGATAAAAATTTCAAATCAGTAAAACTGGTATTTTATTTCATTAAAAGTCTTCAATTTATAAATGATTTTCCTAGTTTTTCCCATTACTATATGTCATTGTCTTTATTTCAGAGATGCCTGCTTCAATTTTACATTATATTTAAAAATAATAAAGGCAACTTGATCTTTACTCTACCTACCATGAATAGATTGTTGATTTGTCTGGTAGTTATAAAATGTGATTTGGTTTAAATATTTACCTCTGAAATTTGAGGAAGACCTTTCTCAAGTTTGGTGGATTGTAGCTGGATTTAGAGTATCTGAATTTTCATTTCCTAACTTATTTAAATTTTATTTTTATTTTGTCCAGATTAAAGTCTTATTGTTATCTTGGTAAAGTAGTGCTCTGGTTTTGAAATTTCATTTTTTTTTTTTTTTCTTGAGGGAAAATAAAAGCCAGGCAGTTGGGCAGTGTTTTTAGAATTCCAAGTCATCTTGTGCCTCATTATTCTTATAGATGCCTATCTCCTACTTCTGTCTTTAAAACTGATTCATATGTCATCTGGTTATGCTGGATAATGATTGTGGTGTGTTCAACCCCAGGGCTATTATCAAAGCATCCTAAAGTGGTAAAAAAAACATCAAAGAGCTGTTGACAGTCCAAAAGACAAATATAGAAGCTTTATTTTTTCAACCTAGAGAAAATCCTTATAATCTGTCTATTATTGTATAGCCCCTTCAGATCCGGAAGCTATTCAAGAAGTCCTGGCCAGTAACCAGATAAGTCTTTTCCCTTTGGAAGTAACTGTCCCCAATAGCATTGCTTTGAAACCATATCATTAACATTGACAAATTTGGACTATTAGGATTATTATTTTGTGATTAGGGAATTCCTTGGTCTTTCCTAATTGCCTTCTCTATAAAGAATAAGCAATATAAAAGACATGGACCATACGTGAGCAGTTTTTCTGAACACTTGAGCCAACTCTAGTTTAACTCTATGTTACAGAGAGGAAAAACATTCTTATTTGTGAAAGTTGACTCTTGTTTGAGTCTAAGATGCTCAATGTATGACCCATGGACTCTCTCATCAGAGTCTCTTGGAGTGTTTATAAAATGCAGATTCTTTAATCCAAATCTTGGGGTGAGAAGGGAGTATGTAGTGGAATCACTATAGCTTAAACAAGTGCCACAGGTGATTTTTATTCATGCCAAAGTTTAAGAACTACTTCTCAAGGACAGTTACTCTTTAGTTTAGGAAAACACTTTAATGAAACATCTTGGTTTTGAAATAAAGCTAAGGTTCCAAGGTTATTCTGGATAAAAGTGAGGACAGAAAACAAAGAGCCAAATTGCTTTGAGTAAGAATAAATTAACAAGAATTTGGGAACTGCCCCCCGGTGTTTGTTTTTTTATTGTTGTTGTTGTTGTTGTTTTGAGATGAAATTTCACTCTGTTGCCCAGGCTGGAGTGTAATGGTGCGATCTCGGCTCACCACAGCGTCCGCCTCCCAGATTCAAGTGATTCTCCTGCCTCAGCCTCCCGAGTAGCTGCAATTACAGGCATGTGCCACCACGCCTGGCTAATTTCTGTATTTTTAGTAGAGATAGGGTTTCCCCATGTTGGTCAGGCTGGTCTCAAACTCCTGACCTCATGATCTACCTGCCTCGGCCTCCCAAAGTGCTGGGATTACAGGCATGAGCCACTGCGCTTGGCCCACCCCTGGTGGTTTTAAAGAGAGGTGGTTTTAGGAGTCCCAGAAATTCAGAAAAATGTAAAGGAGATTCTTGTTAGGGTGAGGGACCACAGCAATATAGTGGCATCATTCTCTGAAGAGAATGATGGCTAGTGAGAAATTCCTTATGGTGGGAATGGCCAACATTCAGTGTGAAGTCGCTTTCTATTCTGTGTCTTGTTTCTTTTGCTTTTAGGGAAGAAGCTGTTCCATTCATAGGAAAGCACAGAGTGGGACGGAAATGGGAACAGGATCAGGAATTCAGAGCAAGTGTGTTCCCTGGCCAAGTTCCTTTCCAAGAATCCTTGGAAATGTGGAGGAAGGTTCTGGATTTTCCCAGCCTCACCAAATCATAGTTAGCCAGGACATCCTAATCATGTAGCTCACATTTATTTATTGAGCATCAAGCATATACTAGGCATCTTCACACATTATGAAATTTAATCCTGCAAAGTAGGTATTTTATCCTCAGTTTATAGATGAGGAACTGAGGCCAGAAAGGTTGGATAACAAGCCCAAGATCGATCAATCAATCAGTTAGCAATAGAGCCGAGACTGAAGCCCAGATCTTTCTGACTCCAAAGCCAGTCATTCCTGCTCCACATTATACTACACCGCTTCTCAGAGATTACAAAAAGCTCTGGCCGCTTTAACTGGTGTACCTTCAGGTCAACCGCTTCCACCTCCTTCTCCTCTTTCAGACTTGCACCTGTTCCCTAACCAAAGAGAGGAACAACAGCAATAGTGTTCTGTCTGGATCTGTTCAGAGTTAGAGCCACCAAGATTGTTCAGAGAATTCAGTCAGCACACGCCTCCCACCTCAATCAGCTGTCCCATCTCTCCTCTTCATCACCAAACTTCTTTTTTCCCAAACTTTCTAAATAGTCTCCACTTGCTGTTTGACTTCTTCATCTTCGTCTTTCTCTTTAACCCACTGTACTTTGTCAAGAACTGTGAAGGGTCTGAGATTTTATCCTCCTTGCAAGCTAATCACTTAACCTGCTGTAGTTTCATGGAAGCTGGCAGAAGATGTGGGGCTTTGGGGTCAAAGGGCTGTGTTACTCATGGCACGGCAAGCAGTACCAGTGACATGTTCAGTCAGTTCCCTTGCCCCCAGGTCTTACCTGGAGCTACATGGTGTGGTTCAGGTGAGTGATGCACCTGCAGTGAGTTTGCCTCACACCTGAGAAACTCTAAGCTTAGGAAATCCCCAATCTTTTTATAACAGGCTGCAAGAAAACCTGCTTGACCTTTACCTTCAAAGACATTATCTTTACTATATTGGATGGTAAACAAATGTGCCCGTGCTCTTCAGCGGCAGGACGGGGGTTGGCGGGGGACACTATGTATATTTTCCAAGGCTGTCTGACCAAAAAAAAACCTCCTTGAAAATATAGTCTAAAACAAAAGCTGTTAGTGCCTCTGCTCACAAGACATACAGAAATACCAGAGTCCCACAGAGACTTGTCTTCCAGCACATTTCTGCATTTCTTCCCACTAGTCATACAGAAGATTACTCTCTTGAAAATGATCGCCTGTAATCCCAGCACTTTGGGAGGCCGAGACGGGCGGATCACGAGGTCAGGAGATCGAGACCATCCTGGCTAACACGGTGAAACCCCGTCTCTACTAAAAAATACAAAAAAATTAGCTGGGCGAGGTGGCGGGCGCCTGTAGTCCCAGCTACTCGGGAAGCTGAGGCAGGAGAATGGCGTGAACCCGGGAGGCGGAGCTTGCCGTGAGCTGAGATCCGGCCACTGCACTCCAGCCTGGGTGGCAGAGCCAGACTCCGTCTCAAAAAAAAAAAAAAAAAAAAAAGAAAATGATCAGTGATCTAACTTCCCAACCAACAACCTTCTAGAATCCCGGAAATAAACTCACAGGACAATAATCATTCAAGAAATATCTATTGGGTAGCTTCTATGTGCCAGACACTGTGCAGGCCCGAAGAGACATGGTCTTTGTCCTAATGTGGGGAGCAACAGACATTAACCTAGTAGTTACACACACCAAAATGCAGTTACAAGCTGTGGTAAGTCATAAGAGGGGAGGGTACATGGTGGCAAGAGAGCTGACATAACAAGGGATCTTGAATGTATCTGGGAGGTCAGAAATGTTTTTCCCAAGGATATCCCTTTCAAGCTGAGACCTGAAGGATGAGTAAGAGATAGGATAACTAAAGGAGAGAATGGCATGTGCATACAGCCTTTGGCTTTTGGGATCACAGCATTTTTGAGAAACTGAAAGAAGACCAAGAAGTTTGCCCAGGAAACAAGGTGAAAATGGTGTGAGATGAGGCTGGAAAAGGTAGGTAAGGCCAGACCTAGCATGGTCTTGTAGGCTGCCTTAAGAATTCTAGACTTATGCCAGAGCAATGAGAAACTGTTTAAGGAGTTTTTTGGCATAGTGACATAGTCTTACTTGCTTTTAGAAAGATAATTTTGACTGCAAAATGGGGACTGAATGGAGGATCCCAGATTGTATACAGTGAGACTGAATTAGATTGGTGGTGATTGGAAAGAAGTGGACCAATTAGATTTTAGAAATAAAATTGCCAAGCATTAGTGCTGCAACAAACATGGAGAATGGAAGAATGGAGGTGAGGGAGACATCGGGGTGACTCACTACTAGATGTTTGATTTGAATAACTAGAGAGTTCATGAACTCAGTTGGACTAAACTTTGCAACTCTGAGATATTAAGTGGCCATGTCAGTGAAGCACTTGGAATTTAGAGGAAGGGTCTAACTTTGAGTAGTGGATCAGATTTGGCATTTAGAGGAAAGGTCTGGGTTGGAGGCATATATGTGGAGATCACTGGCATATAGATGATAACTAACGCCATTGGTATGGGTGATGCTGCTTAGGCCAAGAGATTATAGTGAAAACAGAAAAGAATCTAAAACTGAATTTTAAGGTACTGTTATATTTAAAGGTTAGGGAGAGGAGCAAGAATATGCAAAGGAATCAGAGAAGCAGTGCCTAGTAAAGGAAGGAGGAAAACCAAGAAAATGCAGTGTCGAAGGAAGCAGAAATGTTTAAGGAAGAGTAGTGGTCAAAGTGTTGAGTATTGTTGAGAGGCCAAGAAAGATGAGGATTGAAAATGGCTCCTATCCTGGCTAACACTGTGAAACCCCGTCTCTACTAAAAAATACAAAAAACTAGCCGGGCGAGGTGGCGGGCGCCTGTAGTCCCAGCTACTCTGGAGGCTGAGGCAGGAGAATAGCGTGAACCCGGGAGGCGGAGTTTGCAGTGAGCTGAGATCCGGCCACTGCACTCCAGCCCCAGCGACAGAGTGAGACTCCGTCTCAAAAAAAAAAAAAAAAAAAAGGCTCCTATTTTATTGATTTAAAAAAGTGAAGCATTGAGAAGAGAACTTGTTCAAAGCCAACATAATTTCTTGACCCTCTCTGTGTTCCCAGAGAACTCATACTGGTGCACATGCTAGGGTCATTTACGTGTGGGTTTTCTTCTCTCCAAAGGACATAAATTCCGCAGTCTTCACTTTACTTCACCTAAATGCATTGCATATTATTGATTATAATCTCTAGGTCTTAAATAACATTCTTAAATTATGTGTTAGTCTTCTACAAAAACATGTAGGCATATCCCAAACACATTTTTTTACACATAGTTTTTAAAAGTGCCATTTCTTGGCCCCTCCCTGTACAGAGGAATCAGAATCTTGAGGGAGTAGATTGCAGGATTCCCTATTTTCAAAAAGCTCCTGAGTAGGAAGCAGAGTAGGAAAGTATTAGCTTAGCGGTAAGTTTGGAAACCACTAGCTTAGTCTCCGACCACGCATAGTTGGGCATTAAGATGGGGAAGCCACCCTATTCACCTACATTCTGATAAAATCCTCATACTTTGAAACAATATACAGTTATACTTCAATTATTCCAAGATCAACTTGCCAGCTGTCTGGAAGAGGGCCAAATCTAAAAGTTAAGAAAAGGAAACATCTCTCATAGGGAAAGAACTTCTGATAGTGAAGAGCAATGAAAATATCTCAAGATACCACTACCCTATTTACAACCAGAAGACAAGAAACCTCTCATTAGCTGGCTGCGGATATAAACATGCCATCAATCTTCACCTGAAGCCGCAGAGAAAACCAGGAGAGAAAGGAGAAAAGAATAAAAAATACAGTAAAGCAGAAAGAATAAGAGGAAGGATCAGAGTGGATAGAGGCAGATGAGGAGATGAAAAGCAGTGACAGATTTTAGAAGAGGTGATGAGAACATTCCAAAGAGGGAAAAGGGGAGAGCACCAAAGCAGGGATTCTATACACCGTAGCAATCCTCTGGGACTTGAACGTATGGCCAGGATATCGGTTTGAGGGTCAGTTATCAACAAAGGATTTCATTAACCATTGTATTCTTTAAGAATATAGAGAATAAGCACGTTTTAAAGATACTTCTGTAAAACAGTTTTTAAAATATAGCTATTTTAAAAGATCGCACAATTAATACACTGAAATAAATCCCGGACATGCAGCTTGTTAAATCCATCACCATTTTTGAAAGGGCACTTCCTGCGGTTGGACTCCCCGGCCCAAGGACTACCCCCTCCCCAGGTCTTCGGTGGCAACTGTAAGTCAGCAGCCCTCAGGCATTATTGCAGCGCCCCACATTGCTTCAGGTTCCAGGAAGCCGCTGCTGCGTTCACTTGTAAGTCTTCGTGCTGTTGTAAAAATTGAGGTTTTTCACGCGATTTGGCTGGCGAAGAGACCGCGAAGCCACTCCCCAAGTTTTCAACTGAGTAAATACCGAAATATTTTTGCTTGCTATCCAGATCCCGGGTTCGAAGTATTTGGGATTAGAAACCTCCCAGCTCATTTCAGAGGCTTCCTCGTCCTTGGCTGTAGTGTCTTTTAAAGCACCTGCCAGCCTTAAGTTCGGGGGCCTTCGGAAAGGGGCTGACAGGGTGCGTCTCGGGGGAGCCTTTTGAAATGTGGATTGAGAATTGTGTGAGTGGCTCTAGGAACCTCCATGAACTCCACTTTTCCTGAATGTGGCTCCGAGCCTGGCCACAGCGGATGCTACCACGAGCCAGGCGCAGCCGGGCCTGGGGAGAAAGCCGGAAGCCCAAGAGGGTGTGGGCGCTCCGGGAGCCGAACGCGGCCGCTCAGCCGCCACACGCCGGTGGCCCTGCGGGCACTCGCGTTCCGTGAGAGAGCCCCGGCGCCGCGGGCTCGAGGCGGGGGTTCGGGGTCCCGGCCGAGGGCGCCGTCGGCGGGGCCCGCGCAGCCGCACTCGGCGCGCTGACTTCGGGCTCCTCCTCCCGGCTCCGTAGTAAGCATGGCGGCGGCGGCGTTCGTGGTCCCTCGGGTGAAACAGAAAGCGGGAGCTACGCGGAGAGGGAGCGAAGAGAGGGGCTGAGGCGGCGGCGTCACTGCCAGGAAACAACCCCAACAGTCAGCGCGCCGGCGGCCGCGGCGGCCCTCAGAGCTGACTCTGCAGCTGAGGTAGAGAGAAAACGATCAGGAACCCTAAGAAGAGGCGCCAGAGGAGCCGCCGCCTTCTGCCTCAGAACGGCGTGAGTCGGAGGTGAGAGCGCGGGCACTCCCTCCGCGAAAGGCGGGGGACACCGAGCCGTCCCAACCCCGTCCCGCCCCGGAGGAGGCGCCGCGGAAACCGTTAGGCTGAGACTGAGGGCCGGGGCACCCTCCAGGGCTCGGCCCCGTCGAGGGACCCGGGCCACCCCTTTCTGTGGGCGCGCTGTGGGCAGAGGGGCAGTGGGGCCGGGGACAGGACCCGTCAACTAGTCTGGCACCTGCCGGGGCCGAGCCTTGCCAGGACGCGCTTGCGGGGGCGCGGCCGGGGGCGCCATCCAGCCCGAGGGAGGTGGTGCGGGTGCGCGGGCAGCCCTCCCCTCTGTCCCCCGCCTCCTCCCCGCGGCGAGCCGCGTAGCTCGGGAGGGCTCGGGGGCGGGGGCGGAATCCTTCCGAGAGGATCGCCCAGCACCCGCCGCGCCTTCGGCTTTGGACGCCCAGCAGCCGCCGAACTTGAACGCTTTTCTGAAGAGAGTTTCCCCCGCTCATCTTGGGGTTAAAACCTCGAAAACCCGCCCTCTGTGTTTGATCGTGCGTGGCTGCCTCCAGTACCTGGCAGTTCCTCTCCCCGGGCGAGTTAACCACCTGTTCAGTCGGGAGGTGGAATCGAGGCTGCAGTCCTCGCCCAGTTTTAACCTGAATCTTCGAACTTTTGACACGGCTTTGGAAACGACGTCATGTGTTAGGTAAAGGAAAATGAACAGATAATTTCGCTGTCAGATTGCGGGCAGAAGAGGGGCTGTTTTAATGGATTTGGTCGTTAATTGTTCTTTTATTCAACTGTTGGCGTTACAAGCCTTGGGATATTTGAGCGGGTGGAATGCGATGATTTGCCGGGGGTGCTAGAGATTGTGAATTCGAGATTTTCTTTTGTAAGGTTTTTACGTAAGTTCCTTTGGACACCTTTGTGTCTGACCATCCATTAAATAAGAGTCACAGGCTGATGAGATTTTTTTTCTTTCTACGATATAATCATTGTGTGTTCACTATGGGTTTTTAAAATTGAACAACATAATTATTTTGCTTCTTACTGTGGTCGTGTTTTTAGTTCTTGAAACCAAAGTGTGTATGCTTCTGTATTGTAGGAATGAAATAACAGTTGAACTCTTACTATAATATTTTATCACCATGCTGTTACCAGCTCCAGTACTAAACATATGCCACTCAGGAGTTTGAGCCATATGTTCGGCAGAAACGAATTGAGTTTTGTGGTTCTGATCTTGTGTTTGGATAAATATTTAGTTTTTGCGTATTTACTAACTCTTGTCATCTTGTATCACCTACAAATGTTCAAATGAGCTGAATCCCCTGCCTTTTGGATATTTTCTTGGTTGAATTAATTTTTCTTAAGTAATGAGATAAAGTACTCACTGAGACAGATGGTGGCCCAACAGAAAACAATGATGGATTTTTACCACATCTTTTGTAAAATATGACCTGAAATGTTGCTTTTAGCTTTGTAGCCTACTAATCTTGCTTTCTAATAACACCAGTTAGTGGGAAGAAGGGATGATGACAGGAGAAATATCTTATTAAATTTTTAATGTTAAATCTTATATTTAAATTTTTTAGCACTGCTACCTTAAATTTTACTATATTGTCTTGTTTCATTTCATAGATCATCTGTTAGTTTTCTATGTGTAGGTTAACTGGAAAATTTTTTATCCTAGGCTGGCTACCATTAGCCACCTGTATGCTTCTGAATTAACTCCCTCTTTTTCCCTTTCGTCTGAATCCTCCAAATCATTGAATGCTCAGGAAAAATAAAATCCTGGTTAACAGTGTCAAGCATAGTTATAAGAATAATTAATTTCTCCCAAATTAATGATAAGCATTAAAAAAAACATTCTAGGATTGTCTTCTTTTGGTGACGTCTGTCTTCACTTCCTCTCTCCATGTGAGTAATTGAGACCTGATTTATTTTAACACACATTTAATGATTCCTCTTTACTAGTCACATTTTTACAATATAATAGTAAGCATATTTTATTACTAATTTAAAAATTTCTCCCTCTTCCCTGACCAGCCAGACATAGCTAAGGGCTGAGAGATCCTTAACCTCCCGAAAAAAGGGAATGCATGATTCATATTTTCATTGTCTTACGTAGTTTTAGGCAAAAAGCATTTAATTTATACTTTATCCAGTTTTAGTAATATTTGCGCTGTTTTAAAACATTTGCATGTTTTAAAATGTTCATGACATCCAAGGCTTGTGTATTTTATAATCTGCCTGTATTTTTAAAATACAATTTGATGAAATAACCAAAAGGGTTTTTTTTAAAAAAATTGTTGGTGCATTTTTGAATGAAAACGAATCTAGATCGTGTCTTTGAGAATGGTGTAGGAATATGCACATGATTTCCTATTTTATTAGCCAGATAACTAATTGGTGTTTCTGGGTTTTTTTTTTTTTTTAAGCAATGCCTAGCAGACTTCAAATAAATTCACAATATTGTAATTCCAAAGGTTTAGAATATGGTGCATATTTATTCCATTGAGCCTTTTACTGCTTCAGTTTTATCACATTGCAAAAGAAGAAATATGGCCCCATGTGTATTAATGTCAAGAACTACTTATTAAAAGGAAATTAGTGGCCATTAATGTTAAAAGGCAAATTTTGTACTTTTACATTATTGTGAGCTTTTATAATTTTCTTAATATTTTGGTCTTATTTCAGAGAATTATTCAGTAGTCTCTTTTTATATCTAGATTTATTCTTACCTTTCTATCTTCCCACTATTGTGATTTTGCTTGTCTTTAATATATACTTTCAAGTTTTCTGTGTAGCCTATGGTCTTCCATCAGGTTCCTTAGTGGGTGTCATCTTTCGATCTTTCCAATCACTTATCACCTGTTTACCAGTCCTTGGGCTATTTTTTCCTCCAAGATTGAGAACTGCCTCTGGGAGGTGGCATGTGCTTACAGGGTGATGTGATGTTATTAAAGTGGGGATGCAGACATAGTGTGAAGTCTTCCTTCCTTCAGGTAGTTTACAAACTAGTTGGGGGTACTAGACTAATAGTATCACTAGCCAAAAATATAATATGGTATTATTAAGTTGTGTGACACCAACTGGAATTTAAAGGAAAGTGAAGCCAGTGAGGGCTAGAAAAATCCTGGAAGGCATTTGGAGGAAGTCAGAGGAAACTTAGAAACGATTTAGATAACAAAGAGAAAGGCATTCCAAAAGAGATTCACAGGCAGAGTTGGAAGTAGTAGTAGAATAAAGTAGTCCAAGAGCATCCAAGGACAGAAATTGGGACGAAGAAAGAAAGTTAGGTCGAGATGTTAGCTTAAGCACCAGGGCATCAGAAGAGGAAAATAGGTAGAGCAGGACAAGACAGTTTGTATCATTAGGAACCTATCACTGAAAGAACTATACCTCAGCTTTGACATATTAATAGCTTAAGCTTTATGTGTAATGGATAGCTTGTATGTGTCTGTTTATATGGCTTAGATCAGGGGTTGGCAAACTTTTTCTGTGGAGTGCTAGATGATCAAATATTTTAGGTTTTGCAGGCCATTTACACTCTTGGTTGAATGTTCCTGTTTGTTTTTTGTAATCTTTTAAAAACATAATTTTTTTTTTTTTTTTTGGTGATGGAGTCTTGCTCGGTCGCCCACGCTGGAGTGCAGTGGCCGGATCTCAGCTCACTGCAAGCTCTGCCTCCCAGGTTTACACCATTCTCCTGCCTTAGCCTCCCGAGTAGCTGGGACTACAGGTGCCCACCACCTCACCCGGCTAGTTTTTTGTATTTTTTAGTAGAGAGGGGGTTTCACCGTGTTAGCCAGGATGATCTCGATCTCCTGATCTCGTGATCCGCGCGTCTCGGCCTCCCAAAGTACTGGGACTACAGGCTTGAGCCACTGCGCCCAGCCAAAAACATAATTTTTACATTGTTGTCTCAAGAGCCAAACAAAAACAAGCGATCTGTGGACTGGATTTGGCCAGGGGACCTAGTTTGCTGACTCCTAGGTAATAATTGGCAAAGTAATTGTCCATATAGCCCATACCATGAAATGTCTTGTATCATCTTGTCTATGTGGTGGTTTGGTGCGTTTTATGACTATCATGTATATATTTTTCCTTAAGTTATCCTAAAAGAAAATATGCAGAAATAAGTGCTACTGTAATTGTTATTTTGTGGCCAGACTTCTAACAAGAGCCTAGAATAGGTCTCAGAATTAGGAAGTGAAAGATGAAAAGCCTTTGAGTCAGGCCTTACTACAGTGAAAATAGCTACACAGTGGCTTGATTTAGATTTGTATAAGAGTAGGTATATCAGCTGCCTGTGCTGGTTTTACATTTTTTTAAACACAGCTGGCAGGTTAAAAACCTTGTCTAGGGTGCTGGTGGTCTATAAGTGACAACAGGGGAGCAGGCAGTGGGGAACTTTGTTTTTAGAAGTAGTCTAGGATGAGTTAATAAAGGGACAAACAGTTGGAAATTCTGCAGTACTCAAGGAAGAATCACTATGTTATGGAACAGTCTAATAATTGATACATTGATGAGCTTGAGTCATCAAGAAAAGATTGTATCATGTTCACATTGAGGCATGGAAGGAAGACCTAGAGATCTCTTTACAAATATTTCAATTAAGATTATTTTAAGATAAGTTATGGTGATTTAAAGGAGATAAATATCAGTTATTTTGAAAAGTAATTTACATGAAACATCTCTGAAGTTTTTAAATTTGTAGATACGTATTTCTAAGGCAGTTCTGTTTTCTTCAGTATACTATGGTTCATGTGCCATTACCGGGTGGATAGTGATGCCTCAGGCTATGGCTGCACAAATCAATTGGCTGGGGCTACTGTATTTTTTGTGGCATCAAGAGAGTAAGAATACATCATGAGAGCATTTTTTCATTAAGCAGGCATCAGTACGTTCCGTATATCGGGGTTAGTAGTAGGTGCTGGAAAAAGTACAGATGTATAAGATGGGAAGCTACCTGGATGAAATCAATGATGTTTCTTTCTTCCTGTTAAAAACATTAAAACTAACCAAACAAAATAATGAAACTTAACTTTTGTACTTTATTTTGTTATTAGCATTTTTCATACTTAGGAAGTACATACACTACCACAATTTTAAGGCAGTATAAACCTTTTGATTTAAATAACAGCCTTCATAAATTGCTACTTAATACAATTTATACTTTTTAAATTTTACTTTAAGGAGAAATTCATGCCCTCCCTGTTTTTTTGTGAATGCTTGAAACAGCTTCACCATTCCAGCTGTTTCTGTTTGCTAAACAGGAGATAAAGTACCTTGGATGGTAACTCAAAAGTCTAAATCTGAGTTTCAACTTCACCACTTATTAGCTATATAATTTTGGGTTAGTTTCTTGCAATCTTGGTTTTCTAAGCATTAAAATGGAGAATAATATCTATCCTGTTTTCCTCACAGATATTGTGAGAACCCACAGAGATGTTGGAAACCATAAAAACATGAAAGTACATACTTTCATGCAGTGCAGTGGCCGGATCTCAGCTCACTACGCTTTCCTTCTTTCCAGTGGCTGTGGGATTGGAGAAGAATAAGATAAATAAGTTATAGTAAATTTGTTGCTAACAATCTGTGTAAATTATTGATTTCCTTATAAGTGTATGAATACATTCATTAGGTTAAATTGTTGATATTTTAAAGTTTTTGACCTCAGTGGCAATTTCATATGGTTTGACCTATTGCATTACAAAACTATGGCTATAATCACTGCCCTATATATAAAAATGTTATTGCACTTAAACGAAAATACATTATAACTTATTTAAATAGCATAATATTTAGGTTAATAGGTTACATTAATACTACTATATTGGAAGCAATGCAGCCTTTTTTTTTCTTTTTCTTTTTCTTTCTTTTTTTTTTTTTTTTCTGAGACGGAGTCTCGCTCTGTCGCCCAGGCTGGAGTGCAGTGGCCGGATCTCAGCTCACTGCAAGCTCCGCCTCCCGCGTTCGCGCCATTCTCCTGCCTCAGCCTCCAGAGTAGCTGGGACTACAGGCGCCCGCCACCTCGCCCGGCTAATTTTTTGTATTTTTAGTAGAGACAGGGTTTCACCGTGTTAGCCAGGATGGTCTCGATCTCCTGACCTCGTGATCCGCCCGTCTCGGCCTCCCAAAGTGCTGGGATTACAGGCTTGAGCCACCGCGCCCGGCCTCTTTTTTTTTTTTTATTGAGACGGAATCTCGCTCTGTCACCCAGGCTGGAGTGCTGTGGCCGGATCTCAGCTCACTGCAAGCTCCGCCTCCCGGGTTCACGCCATTCTCCTGTCTCAGCCTCCCGGGTAGCTGGGACTACAGGCGCCGCCACGTCGCCCGGCTAGTTTTTTGTATTTTGTAGTAGAGAGGGGGTTTCACCGTGTTAGCCAGGATGGTCTCGATCTCCTGACCTCGTGATCCGCCCGCTCGGCCTCCCAAATGGGATTACAGGCTTGAGCCACCGCGTCCGGCCTCCTTTTTTTTTCTTTAAAAAAAAAAAAAAAAAGACCAGAGTTCAAGCTTTATCCTCCAAAATTCTGTAAACATAGTATGTTTCCAGTAAACATTCAGTTTACTCAAAAGTTTTAACATCTTTCTTGGCAAAGAGAATGCATATACAAATTTTCCATTCTTATTAATCTTTCAGTACGGTTCATATCCAGTGCCTCTGTCCCTTTTTGTAAGGGAAACTGATCATCTCTGTCGAACAACTTCAGCTGTTCTTTCCATAGTGGGGCAAAAATATGCAAAAAGTGCATTCCTTATGATTTTCTTTTTTCAAGGGGAAGACTGTTTCTGTATTTATAGTAATAAGGTCTACTTGTTGAGCTCATTGAATTTTAGGCCCTATACTTGCTTATTTTAAAAATCCTGTGCAAACCTATCAGATATAAGGTGGTATTTTCATTTTACAGATGAACTATACTTCTGATTGACTTCCATATCTCTTCCTCCCTCACTTGATTTCTCTTATGGACTAATTGCTGGAAATACAAAGTGCAATGTATACTTTGAAGTAAGCCTTGGTGTGAAAGTTACCTAAGTTTGGTAAATTAGATTGTGTATGTTAATCAGCCTCTATCAGAAATCCTGGGAAAAAAAGGGTTGTATCTGTTTTTTTCCTCAGAATCCATATTTTCATATATATTTGAACTTTTTAAAAGTTAAATGATTTCGCTTCACTGTCTACTTCTTCAGTGAGGGATTACTTTAATTGGTTTATGTATATTGTCTTCTAAACCTACAGACACATAATTTGGGAGGCAAAAAAATCTTCTTACTTCTCTAGGGGTTCTAAACAGATATTTAAGTACACTTTAAATCACAGTTTACACTTTTATTAGAAAATAGGTACGTGCTTTGCTTTGTAGAAGTGTGTGTCATATACAGCAGCTACTTTTGTTGAGCCATAACTTGAAGAATTCGTTATTTCGTTTACTTTAAAATCAGTTTTTCTTAAGATTTGCCTAAATAAAAAGTGAAAAATAAAAATTTATGATTTTATTAGGTTTAAATCTTCTAGTTTCTTTTTTTTTTTGGTTTTCTTAAGACAGACATTCTCAATTATGCCTTTGTTCTTATGACTTGATTTTTTTCCGTGTAATATTTTCATTTGCATTATATACTTTAAAAAAACCATTTTTAGCATAGTACCTTCATAGTTTATGAAGTACCTTTTTGTTTCTTTAGTAATTATTAGGATCAGCTTTTCTCGATGCTTCAGATTGATATTCCTTAAATGCCATAGTTTGTTAGCAGTTTTGTTTTAATCACTTGAACCTTACTAAAACTGGCCTAATGTGTGTGATAGAGTAGCCTTTGGGTAAGTAGTAGGGCAACTGCCCCTGCAACCATCTTTTAGGCTGGATATTTAAAAAACATGAATTTATTCCGATCATTCCCCAGTTTTAGAAATTGAAATCACAACACAATTCCTGCTGCCTTAATTATAATTTCCTTTGTCTTTGAGAGTCCATACTCTGTTACTATCCTATTGTGTCAACATTTCTTACCTCTTTACAACTTTGTAATATAGTATAGAGAACATGTTTCACATTAGGCAGCCATAGGATTGTTGACTTCTCATACTGGCTATATAGAAACACGAGTGTGCTGCTTCACCTGTGTGAGCCTTGGTTCTTTCATTTTACAGTGTAGTAATAATAGTATCTGTCTCCTAACATAGACTACAAGAATTAAAAGATCCTATTTAGCATGACAAGTAAAATGCTTGCCATAGCATATTTGTATCTAGAACTTTGACATACATGCCTAATCATTGTCACTCAGGCATCCTGCGTATCATTCATTTATTCATTTGTCCATCATTTGTTGAACATTTAAAATGTCCTAGATACTTAGAATATGAATGTCGAATGTCGCAAAAATGAATGTCACACTTTCTCCCCGTTAGAAATTTACAGAACAGGATGAGAGATAATGATATGTAAATAAATACATATTTTTAAATAATTAAAATATGTCGGGTCTTTTCACTTGTATGAGTCCTTCCTGTCTTTTAATATTTAACTGTTAATTGTTTCCATAATACCGACAGAATATCTGGTTGTATATATCATACTGTAATGTATATATATATTTTTACTTATCTAAATCAGCTATTCAACTATGAACTTGAGTTTGACAAGTACTGCTGGAGTCAGCAACTTTTTTTTAATATAAGAGAAGATAGTAAATATTTTAGGCATTGTGGGCCATATGGGCTCAGTTGCAACTACTTAAACTGTGCTATAGGAGCACAAAAACAGCCATAGAAACAATGGACGTGACCGTGTTCCTATTAAACATCATTTACGAAACTAGGCAGCAGACCATATTGGGCCTACAGGCTTTAGTTTGCTAACCTCTGCAATGCTGCATGCATACCCTGTGCTTGACAAATAAAAGGCACTTAGTAAATAATATGATTAATAGGTGTTAAACACTTTGTATGTTCTGGGTGCTATTGCAAAAAACTTTGCATAAGTTTACTTAAGCCTTACAACATCTCTCTGCAGTAGATACTATCATCACCAAATGTCATAGAGTAATAATAGAAGTAGTTTCATTAAAAGGTAGGAACATGACGTTGGTCCAGAAGTCTTAGGCAATACATTAAGAACAAGAAAAATAACCTGTAAAGAAAGGGGGGAAGTGTATCACTATTATTATTTAGAGTTGATGTGACTGCTTACAAATACAAATAAATATAATACAAATACAAATAAAAAATACGAGATAATGGAAAATGATTTGACTTAAAGAATTTCAGTAAGCTGACTGGCTATAAAATAAAGTTAGAAAATTCATTAGCCTTCTTATATATCAACAATAACCAACTATGAAATACAGTAATAAGAAGTAGCAGCCTAAACTGTAAAATACTTAAGATTTTAAAATGTATAAAAGCTATGTGAAGAAAACTGCAAAAACATGTGAATGGATGGAAGAATATTCCTGAATGTGTCAGCTTAATGCTATAAAAATGGCAGCTTTTACTAAATTATTCTGCAAAGTCAATGTAGTTCTAATCAGAAATTCAACAGGATTTTAAAAATGGAATTTGACAAACTGATGGTTCAAGTTTTGAGAAGGGAGCTTGCACAAGAATGGCCAAGTAAATTTCAAAAAAAGTATAATAAATGGGAATATACCCATCAAAGGTCAAAACATTATAAAATTACAAGTATTAAAATAAGAATTTGGGGTAGGAATAGGCATATTGATCAAAGGAATAGAATAATAAATTCAGGAGAAGATCCATGGATAAAGAAGAATTGTATGATAAATGAATGTGTAATGGAAGAACTAGTCTATAAAGGGTCTAATTGAAGTAAATCTGTCTAATTGAAGTAAAGATAGTTGGGTACCCACTTCATGACACTCTCAAAACTAAGTTTCAGGTGGACTAAATGGTTTTGTTTTGTTTTGTTTTTTGTTTTTGTTTGTTGTTTGTTTGTTTGTCTTTGAGACAGAGTCTCGCTCTGTCGCCAGGCTAGAGTGCAGTGGTGTGATCTCGGCTCGCTGCAAGCTCCGCCTCCTGGGTTCAAGCAATTCTCCTGCCTCAGCCTCCCGAGTAGCTGGGCTTACAGCTGCTCACCACCACGCCCAGCTAATTTTTGTACTTTTAGTAGAGACAGGGTTTCACCATTGGCCAGATGGTCTCTATCTCTTGACCTTGTGATCCACCTGCCTCGGCCTCCCAAAGTGCTGGGATTACAGGCGTTAGCCACCGCGCCCGGCCCCAGCTGGACTAAATGTTGATAAATAAAAAATGTTTATTATTATTATTTTTTATTATACTTTAAGTTCTAGGGTACGTGTGCACAATGTACAGGTTTGTTACATATGTATACATGTGCCATGTTGGTGTGCTGCACCCATTAACTCGAATGACGAAACTTTTAAAAGTTAATTTTAAAAATTGTTGGAGTAGAGAAGGCTTTTAAGTGAGACATCAAACTTAGATGCCATTTAAAAAGGAGGGCAAACAATAGACTGGGATAAAATATTTGACATGTAATAGACAGAATTAATATTCAAGGTATATAAGGTGTAACTACAAATCAATATGAAAAAACCTGATGGAAAATGGGAAAGAATGTAAGCAGGAAATTTATAGAGGTAGAAATACAGGTAACCTGTTAAGTTTTGAAGAAATATTATTGAACCGAATATAAATAGCTTCATCTTTTTAGGAGAAAAATTTGGCAGTATCTGTCCATTTTAAATGTACATTCTCCTGAACCAGAAGTTTTATTTCTATATGTCTGTAATATAGAAATGCTATCATACGTTAATAGAGAGTATTGCATGATTATTCCATGCAGAGGAGAAAGTGTATGAAGGGATACTGGAAGTAATAAGGTCATCATTAGAACAGTTAAATTATGGTGTGCCTTTATACCATAATATTAGATACTTATGAAAAAACATGAAATAGACATAGATGTACTTCTTAAGATATTTTACATGAAAGGGCAAGATACATATAATACATACACAAAGACACAGTTCATACACAAAAAAATACAATACACAAAAGCAGTGTATATGTTTTCACTTATGTAACAACCAATCCCAGAAAACCTAATACACAAGTAAGTGCAGAGAAAAAGACTGGAAGGGTACACCACAGTTGTTAGCCATAGAAATAGAAGCTGGATTAGGGGTCAGGAAAGAGTTAAAAACAATGTTTGTATGTATATTTTCAAGTATAAGCAAGTACAGCCTTGGTGATATAACAAACATAACAACACATGCAAGGCTTTGTTATGATTGGTCCTGATTAGGTCCTTTCCTTCTGGGTGGACAGCTTTGATTTATGTCAGTTTTCCCTGCGTAATTTTTAATAGCACTTCCTTTCACTTGCAGAAGCTTCCCAGTTGGTGTCTGAAGTCATTGGTGTTTTTAGAAATAGCAATTTCAGTATAGTGTTGGATCTGAAATGGTGTTAAAGTGGGTTAAAGAAGTGAGAATTCTACCAGTGACTCTTAACCTCTATAACCACAACTGCCAACCAAGACAAAATAAAGTGCTTTTTATTTTCAGAGTTTCTGTTATAAAAACACTTTGCTTTTTTAAATATAAAGTTATAATTTTGAATGTAGTTTTTTTCAAGTCCCATATTTCTGAATATTTTGATCCTCCCCTTTAATATTAGAACCTAATATTTTAAGACAGTTAATGATAGAGGTCAAGAGAGGAATCAGAAGCTTGAGAGGAAGACAGAGTAAAGAGAACTAAGTTGCTTTTTTTTTTTTTTTTGAGATGGCATCTCACTCCGTCACCCAGTCTGGAGTGCAGTGGCATGATCTCGGCTCACTGCAACCTCCGCCTCCCGGGTTCAAGTGATTCTCCCGCCTCAGCCTCCCGAGTAGCTGACACTAGAAGCATGTGCCACCAGACCCGTCTAATTTTTGGTAGTTTTTAGCAGAAATGGGGTTTCACCATGTTGGTCAGGCTGGTCTCAAACTCATGACCTCGTGATCTGCCCACCTCAGCCTCCCAAAGTGCTGGGATTACAGGCATGAGCCACTGCGCCTGGCCTGGAAGATTTTTTAAAAGAAGTTGAAGGAAGACAAGTATGATTAGAGGCAATCTTTAACCAAGGCATAGTTGTAGATTTATAAACGAAGAGTCTAGTCATCTCAGAAAGGACTACTTTAAGGACTACTGGATTCTGCAGACAAATCTACTTATAGGAAATAAATGTTTCTTGATTTTATTATGATATGGTAAAATTATTTTGGAGGAATTAGTGAAGGAAACATGTTAATATGTTTAAGTTATAATAATATAGCAGCTTTTACACAGGAACTCTCAAACTTTCTGTGTGAATTTAGTTACCAGTATATTACTGTGGCCAGAAAATATTCAGAAACTACAGGTTTAATCTTCAGTCCAGAAATCACACTGATAGGTATAACTAAGAATTTGAAGTTCTACAAAAGCAAAGTTAACAATCTATAATATAAAAACTACAATTTTGTATAATACTTATAAAAAGGACAATAAAATATTTGGAAGTGAAAATAGGATTGTCTTAGGTGTAGTTGCCTTTTGGCTCTAAAGGGTAGCCTGTGTGCTCTAAAGATGCTAGACACCTAGAGCTATAGGTGGAACTTAAGAAGATGTTATTTAAAAAAAGAAAAACTGATCTGTGTGCACACTATCAGTCCTTTAATGGATTGGGGTTCGTTTCTTGGAAGCAATTCTTTCTCTCTTGTTTCCATAGTTTCCTGACTGGAAGTATCTTTTTGAACAAGATTTCCTTTGAAGTCTATTTTAACAGAATTTTCATGTTAGTATTAAGGTATAGTTTCTTAGTGGGAGAATGGGGACTGTATCTCCTAAATGCTGAATTAAATTTAAATTTAGTATATCTGACTAAGAAGGGTAAGGACGGTGGCTCTGAATGCCGCCTTCCCTTTTAAACCTTTCTTCACTTAAGGGACATAAAAGAGTGAGGCTTATCCATCCTACCCATACTACGCTTTCCTTCTTTCCAGTGGCTGTGGGATTGGAGAAGAATAAGATAAATAAGTTATAGTAAATTTGTTGCTAACAATCTGTGTAAATTATTGATTTCCTTATAAGTGTATGAATACATTCATTAGGTTAAATTGTTGATATTTTAAAGTTTTTGACCTCAGTGGCAATTTCATATGGTTTGACCTATTGCATTACAAAACTATGGCTATAATCACTGCCCTATATATAAAAATGTTATTGCACTTAAACGAAAATACATTATAACTTATTTAAATAGCATAAATTTGTGCGCGCTTTGGCAGCACATATGCTGAAATTGGAACGATGCGGAGGAGATTAGCATGGCCCCTGCGCAAGGATGACACACAAATTCATGAAGCGTTCCGTGTTTTTCAGACTCTAAACCAACAAAGATAAAAAAAGAAAAAGAAGAGCATTACATAACGGTAAAGGGCTCAATGCAACAAGAAGAGCTAACTCCTCTAAATATGTATACACCCAATACAGGAACACCCAGATTTATAAAACAAGTTCTTAGAGACCTACGAAGAATCTTAGACTCCCACCAGTAATAGTGGGAGACTTTAACACTCCACTGTCAATATTAGATCAATGAGACAGAAAATTAACAAGGATATTAAGGACTTGAACTCAGCTCTGGATCAAGTGGATTTGATAGTCATCTGCAGAACTGTCCACCCCAAAGCATAAATTCATAAACAGTACATCACTGATGAAATGTAACATCCAAGCCAAATTGGAATGTTTATGAATACACCTACTTTAGCAACAGGTAAAGCCAAAAATATTGTTGCTGCAGATATGTATCATTATACATTAAAGGGTTAAACAACCTTCTTCAGAATCTAAATTGCATATGAGAATGATAAAAGCCATAATGTAGTAATTTATAATTTAAAAGCTTGTAGTATGGCCAGATGCTTGACTCATGCCTAATAGTCCCAGGACTTTGGGAGGCTGAGGTGGGAGGATTGCCTGATCTCAGGAGTTTGAGACCAGCCTGGCAACATAGCAAGACCTTGTTTTTACTAAATAATAAGTAAATAAATAAGTAAGCCAGACATGGTGGCACATATCTGTAGTCCCACCACTTTGGAGGCTGAGGTGGGAGAATTGCTTAAGCCCAGGAGCCTGCAGTGGGCCATGATTGTGCCACTGCACTCCAGCCTGGGTGAGAAAGTGAGAACCTGTCTCAAAAAAAAAAAAAAAAGCTTGTAGTAATTTATAAGTTAAAGTTAAAGCTATCAGACATGAAAACCTTAGAGAATGAGAGCTGTCTCAAAAAGAAAAGCAAAGAAAGCTTGTAGTAATTTATAAGTTAAAGCTATCAGACATGAAAACCTTAAGTGTTCAGCAAAGTACTGATAAACATATACATTTAAGGAAACTACGCAGGGCTGGAGAAAGAGCCAGCTAAAAAGATTGTATATAGAACAGTATCCAAACTCACACAGGGCCAGAAGAAGTCCCTGTTTCCACTAGCTAGAACAGAAAGCCTCATAATTTACAAGGCATTCAGTAGAGTACTCTGGAGGGTTTTGCATTAGTAGTGGGGAAAAATTAATTACACATTAAATGCAACTCTGTTCTTGCCTAATCCATCGTAAAACCAAGTCCCAAAGAATCAAACTTTGTCCTAGTCCCTTAGCCACATCTTAGAACAAATCTTGAGATTATTTATAGAAATACAAAAATATCTAACAGCCAACAAGATAAAGTTGACATTATCTTACATTCAGTTCAACTTACTGAGTCTGCAAAGAAGCAGGAAAGTACAAACCATATTGAGAAAAATCACTTGAAATTGGCCTTCAAATGATACTGATGATGATAGTTATTAAAACAGTTATGACTGTTAGAGAAGCTAACAAAAAGATTGAACATGTTAAATAGAGACACTGTCTAGATTAAAATTATGTATCAAAGACATACTACATTAATAGCATGTTAGACTTTGTCAAAGGAAAGATTAGTGTACATGAAGATATAGCAATAGAAACTATCCAAAATGAAGCACAGAAGAAAGAAAATAGAATTTGGAGACAATAACTGAAAAAATATTTGAAGAAATAATGGCCATTTTCCAAAATAGATATAAACTATAAACCAATAAGCACAATAAGCATAAGAAAGATGAATAAAACTTTACTAAGACACATCATAATCAAATCACTTAAAGAGAATTTTTTCTTTGTTTTTTTGCGGCGAAGTGTTGCTCTGTTGCCGGGCTGGAGTGCAGTGGCACTATCTCGGCTCACTGCAACCTTCGCCTCCCAGGTTCAAGTGATTCTCCTGCCTCAGCCTCCCGAGTAGCTGGGATTACAGGTGCAAGCCACCACACCCGGCTAATTTTTGTACTTTTATTAGAGATGGGGTTTCCCCATGTTGGCCAGGATTGTCTCGATCTCTTGACCTCATGATCTGCCCACCTTCGCTTCCCAAAGTGCTGGGATTACAGGCGTGAAACACCGTGCCTGGTCCATGAAAGAAATCTTAAAAGCAGCCAAAGAAAAACCAGGACAAAGATAAAGGTGACATCAGATCTGTCATTAGAAACAATGTAAGCTAGAAGACAATGAAGCAATATCTTTAAAACATTTTTTTGCAAAAACTGTCCACCTGGGACTTTTTACCCAGGTAGACTATCTTTCAAAATAAAGGCAAAATAAAGATTTCAAATATACAAAAGCTGAAATAATTTATCACTTTCATTTCTGAACTAAAAGACATGTTAAATAGAATCCTTCAAGCAGAAGGAAAATTAAATCACATGGAAACTTGGTCACAAGGAGTTCAGAGTACTGTACATGGTAACTACCTGGTCAAATATATACGATTTAGAAAAAAAATTATTTAAATGTCTTTGAAAGACAAATGACTGTTTAATATAAAAATGATGACAGTTGTCAGGTGTGGTGGCTCATGCCTGTAATCCCAGCACTTTGGGAGGCCAAGGCAGGCAGAATGCTTGAGCCCAGGCATTTGAGACCAGCCTGGGCAACATGGTGAAATCCAGTCTCTCCAAAAAAAAAAAAAAAAATACAAAAATTAGCCAGGCATGGTGGTACATGCTTGTAGTCACAGCTGCTCGGAAGGCTAAGTTGGGAGGATCGCTTGAACCCAGGAGGCAGAGATTGCAGTGAGCCAAGATCACACCACTGCATTCTAGTCTGGGCGATAGAGACCCTGCCCTCCCCTCCAACTCCCTAAAAAAATGGCAATGTGAGGTTTAAAACATGTAAAAGTAAAATATGCAATGATAATAGCAAAAATCCCAGAGAAATTGCAGATTTATTGCTGAAAGGTTCTGATACCTATTCCTGAAGTATATTACTTAAAGGTATACAGTAATAAGTAAAAGAGGTGTATTAGAAACTTTAAAGAAACCGCTCAAGTAACAAAGAGTTGTAGCCTATAAATCAAGAGAGAGGAGATGGTATAATAGGAAATAATTAAACATGAAGCAGATAAAGAGGGAAAAGGGACAAAGAACATTTGAAACAAATAGCAAGATGATGATGTAAATCCAATCATATCAACAATCACATTACATGTAAATGGCCTAAATACTACAATTAAAAGTCAGGGATTGTTATATTCAATTTTTTTTTTAAATTAAGACCCAAATATTTCACATCTACAAGAAATCCACTTTAAGTAAGTTAAAAGGATGGAAAAAGATATACCATGCTTACACTATCCAAAAGAAAACTGAAATCACTAAGTTAAACCAGAAGTTAGGTTACAGAACAAAAAATTCATACCAGGGATAAAGAGGATTATTTCATACTAATAAAGGGATTAATTAAGAAGGCATACAGTTTAAGTATTTATGCATTTAATATAGGAACTGGCCTGGGGGCAGTGGCTCATGTTTGTAATCCCAGCTCTCTGGGAGGCTGAGGGGGTTGAATCACTTGAGTTCAGGAGTTCGAGACCAGCCTGGGCAATGTGGTGAAACTCCACTCTACAAAAAATACAAAAATTAGCTGGGTGTGGTGGCACATGCCTGTAGTCTCAGCTACTGGAAGGCTGAGGTGGGAGGATTGTTTGAACTTGGGAGGTTGAGGCCGCAGTGAGCTATGCTTACACCACTGCACTCCAGCCTGAGTGACACAGCAGAAACCCTGTCTCAAAAAAAAGGAAAAAGAAAAAAAAAAAAAAAAGAGAGTGTTTCTAAATATATGCTGAAACTTGCAGAGAGAAATACAGATGGTCTTTAATTCATGATGAGGTTATGTCTCGATAAACCTAACTTGTTAAAATATATCAAAAATGCATTTAATTCACCTAATCTACTGAACATCATAGCTTAGCCTAGCCTATCTTAAATGTGCTCAGAACACTTGTATTATCATATGGTTGATGAACAAAATCATCTAACACAAAACCTATTTTATAATAAAGTGTTGAATGTCCCTTGTAATTTATCGAATACTGAAAAGTGGAAAACCGAATGGTTGTATGGATACTTGATGTATGGTTTCTACTAAATGTGTATCTCTTTTGCTCCATCAGAAAGTCCAAAAATTGTAAGTTGAACCATCACAAGTTGGGGATTGTCTGTACATAAATATGCAATTTTAGCAGAGATTTCAATACCCCTCTCAATAAATTAATAGAAAGTAGAAAGAATGTAAAGCCTAAAACTATGAAATTTCTTTAAAAAACATAGGAGAAAATCTCTGTGACCTTGCATTAGGTGAAGATTTCTTAGGTATAGCCTTGAAAGCACCATTTATAAAATGGCAAATCAATAAATTGTACTTTATCATGATTTAAAACTTCTCTTCAAAAGACATTGGTAAGAGAATATAAAAGCAAGCCACAGAGTGGGAGAAAAAATATTTGTAAATCACTTATCTAGTAAAGGACTGGTATCCAGAATATATAAAGCACTATCAAAATATATATAAAATATATAAAGCACTATCAATAATAAGAAAACAGTCTAGTATTATGGACAAAATAATCAAACAAATAGTCAACCAAAAATATACCTGGATGACAAATAAGCACATGAAAACAACATCATTGTTCATAGAAATGCAAAGGCTCCAGTTTACAGATAGTTAGTAGGAAAATATGAGAGATGATGGGTAAGTTCATTATCTTAATTACGGTAATAGTTTCACAGGTGTATTTATGTGTCAAAATTTATCCAATTGTACACTTTTAAACGTGCAATTTGATATATGTCAGTTACACCTCAGCAAAACTATTTCAAAAATCAAGAGTAGTAGACACATTGTATTAGGTTAGTGCAAAAGTAACGGTGGTTTTTGCCCTTGCTTTCAATTAAAAGTACCATTTGTACCATTACAAGTAATGGCAAAAACCACAATTACTTTTGCACCAAACAAGTAGTTATGACAACTACTTGGTGCATGTTTGTTTAATACATTTAACTAATTACTCTGCCATTTCAACTTTCAACAAAGTTGAAAGTTTCAACTTTGTTTGTTCTGCAGGAAATAGCAATTTCAATCTGAGGACAGTATATCATACTCTCCTAGTATATCAATTTGACCGTAATATCCAAAGGCAATTAAAAATTCTTCATTAAACTTGATTCCTTTACAAATACTTTCTTATCCTTAGGTCAGTATTTTCATCTGTTTCTAGTTGAAGGATAATGTATTCACATCTGGGATGAGGCTTTCCAGAATGAGGTATACACCTTACATTGTTATCAACTTTACGTCCTTATTATCAGTTAGTACTTAATGTAAAAATTTATTTAGTCTTAGATTTGTGTTGTCCAAAGACTAGCAGCATCAGCGTAACCTGGGAACTTACTAGAAATGTGATTGACTGGGCCCCACCACACACCTGTTGAATCAGAAACTCTTATGTGTGTGGCCCAGGAATCTGTTTTAATAATCCCTGTGGGTGATTCTGATACATACCAGGATTTGAAAGCTGTGATCTTAGAGCAACAATAGGACTTTAGATTCTTAGATACTTATAGTAGTTTCATTTTTAAAAATCTCATATGATAGCACACTTAAGATTTGTACATTTCTGGTAAAAGGAATTTGGCAAAAAATATTTTAATGAAGATTTGTACATTTTATCATACATGAACTTTTGTTTTAAGGAACTAAAATTTTGAATGCTAGTAACATGCAGAAGTGTTTAGGAGTGAAGTATACTAATGTCTGCTACTTTGAAGTGCGTTAAAAAAAGATCACTAGAGGAATACATGCAATTAAAACCTGTCAATTTTAGAAACTAGGTGACAAGTATATGGGTGTTTACTGTTCAGTTATTTCAGCTTTTCTGTAGGTTGAAAAAATTCTCATAATATAAAATCCTTCCTTGACTCCTTTTAACATTTTTGATCAAGAGAGTGAAATGTGCCTGGAATGTGCTCTTAGGCAAAATAATGGTAGATAGTAATGAAGTTTTAATATCTTAACAGCAATTAGGAATAAAGATATAGAAAACTGTGTTTCACTAGATTGATAATACATTTGTTAATCTTAGAAATTGGCTATTTGAGATTTTTCTAATCAAATTAAAATTGGTTATTAAAGTGTGATCTTGCTGATGTTCTTTAAATTACCTCCATTGATTATCTCTTGATATATCCAGATGAAAAGATTCATCAGCTCTATATGATCTAGTTAAAGTCACTTTTAAGGACAGATACAAATTATTGATTTTTTCATAAATAAAAAATAGACTAATGTGGTCTTCAGAAATAAAAAAATTACTTTTAAAACATTAAAGTCATGACAATCAAATGGATAGTACTTAGATTAAAAGAGGGTTTTAAAGACATGGCAAATAGTAGTGTGCACATCTAATACAAATCCTGATTCAATCAAGTTTTAATAAAAATTAACAAGACAATGCAAAATTTGAACACTGACTGCATATTTGATGATTTAAGGAATTGTTAAATTGTGCGTATGGTAATGGTTTTGTAATTATGTTTTAGAAAGGAGTTCCTATCTTTCAGAGATACATATTGAAATATTTGCAAATGAAATTTTGGAATGTCCTAGTTGTGTTTCATAATACTACAAGACAGGAAGTGGGGTATAGATGAAACTAGACTGGTCATGAGTTAAAGCTGGGTGATGAGTACATGGGGTTCATTATACTATTATGTTTACATTGGTGTATGTTTGAGATTTTCCACAATAAAAGGTTTTAAGAAAGATGGAGGTTAAATTTAACTCTTACAGCATGATCTGAGAGCGAAATTATCACTTATTACAGTGTTTCAGTGAGAAAATATTTTCCAATTATATCTGACTTTGAAACAAATAATGATAATAACAATAATAAATTCTCAATATGTTGCCCAGGCTGGTCTCAAACTCCTGGGCTCAAGTGGTCCTCCTGCTTCAACTTCTCAAAGTGCTGAGATTACAGTCATGAGCCACTGTAAGGGTCAAAGGCCTTTTTATTTGTTTCTTTCATTAAATTATCAGATATATCTGATTTCTAACAGAATACTGCAAAGCAGCCTCTTTCTTGATTGAGGACTGCCTTTTTTATTTTCTTTTTAGCATAACACTCTTAGTTGTAGCCTTTTTTTGTACCAAATATTGTACTGTTTTATACTTCCAATACCCAAAGAAATGAAAAAAGTGAGCATGGGGGAGAGAAAGAAAAGCAAGGAACTGGATTAAGCATAAATCTTTTGAATTATAAAATGTCTTTTTAAAAATTTAATATCAGTCATTGAAAATGATTGATAGCACTGTCTTCTTACCGTTCTCCTCCCTTCTTACTTTCTCTACCAATATACATTTATTTTATAAATATAGAAGAAAAAAGCAAGATTGCCTATTATGTCTTCGTAAAATTTCACATTAACATATGGAAATTTAAGGTGAACTGAAGTAATGCATATAATTATATTTTTAAGAGCCATTTTTCTGCAGTACAGTTGACATCAAAGAGGGTAATTCAAAGAATTAATTAGTTTTGGCCAAAATATAAAACAACCTAATATCCTGTTCTTATTGTTAAATATAATCTATGAAATACTTGTTTTAGGTTTCTGGTAAGAAATGATAAGATAATTTTGCAGAGTGACTCCCATGACTTTCATCTCAGGAAATTCCACCACAGGTAATTTCAAATACCTTATTTTTAGTCTACTGTAGTCAAGTTTAGAAGATAAAAAATCCAAACGTTAAAAATGAAATAGAAGTCTACATTGGAAAAATACACTTTAGGATATCAGTTCATGAGATAAATTAGTAATCTGGATAAATCCAAGTTCTAGCAAAATTTATTTAAATTCTCCTGAAAGGGTGCTTAGATGGTTGAGAAGCCAAATATGTGTGGTTGCCTATGGCTCTTCAAGACTATTAATTTTTAAATCGAAATTTTGATGGTGGTATGAACCATATTCATATTACAAAAAAAAGCCTTGAGAAATAGAGAAAAATGGTTACATAATCTCACCATCTTGATACAATTGCTACTGTAATTCTAATATTTTTATGTAACATTTTGTTCATATGTGTATTTTTAAAAACTCCTAAATTCTAGAGTTAAATGACTAAAACTCCTTGGAGTATAGTCAGCCTTCCATTTCTGGGAGTTTCACATCCACGGAGTCAATCAACCATGGATCGAAAATATTTGGAAAAAAATGGATTGTTGCATCTGTACTAAATATGTACAGACCTTTTCATTATTCCCTGAACAATTCAGTGTCACTATTTACATAGCGTTTATATTGTATTAGGTATTATAAGTCATATAGAGATGATTTTTACATAGCATTTATATTGTATTAGGTATTGTAAGTCATATAGAGATGATTTAAAGTATACAGAAGAATGTGCATAGGTTATATGCAAATACTACACCATTTATGTAAGGAGCTTAAGGTTTTGTGGATTTTGGCATCTTTGGGGATCCTGGCACCAATCCTCTGTAGAAACCAAGGAACAACTGCATATGATAGTCTTGTGGTTTCACAAATGGCTCTGGAGACCTATAGTTTTTAGTTTGAATTAGACACATCAGAAAACCACATCAAAAGACATTGGATTTCAGCAGGGCATGGTGGCTCACACCTGTAATCCCAGCACTTTGGGAGGCCTAGGTGGGCAGATCATTTGAGGTCAGGAGTTTGAGAGATGGTGAAACCGCATCTCTACTAAAAACAAAAAATTAGCTGGGTGTAGTGTCAGGCGCCTGTAATCGCAGCTACTTGGGAGAGAGAGACAGGAGAATTGCTTGAACCCAGGAGGCAGAGGTTGCAGTGAGCCAAGATCACACCACCGCCCACCAGCCTGGGTAACAAGAGCGAGACTCTGTCTCAAGAAAAGAAGACATTGGATGTCTCAATCTAAATGTACAGATTTTTCCTATCAGCACTTCAGTTATGCTATTGCTGTAATCCAAGATGTAATCCCACTTTGCATTTTCCCACATGCTTTGTAGACAAAAAGAACTGAAGTTTCAAACTCCAGACCAAGCTTATTCTCGTAAGATATCTACCTTAGTTTCTAGGTCTAAGCTGTTGTCATCGTGTATATAACAAATCTAGGTGAATTAACAGATAGGAATAATAAGATTCAGGAAGAAAACTAGTAGAATACATGTGTAAGGAAACAACAGCTTCAGAATTATGTCCGTGACTGAGTGAGAAAGCATCTAATAGTGTTATGAACTGAATGTATACCTCCCAAAATTCATACATTGAGCCCTAACCACCAATGTGACAGTATGTGGAGGTGGGGCCTTTGGAGATAATTTGGCTTAGATGAGATCATGAGCATGGGGTCCCCATGATCAGATTAGTATCCTTATAAGACGAAGAAGAGACCTGAGCTCGTATGCTCTCTGCCTTGAGGACAAAAGGAGAAGGTAGCCATCTGAGAGCCAGAAAGAGGGCTCTTACCAAAAAGCCAACCATGCTAGCACCCTGATCTTGGACATCTTCGCCTCCATAACTGTTAAAAATTATGTCTGTTGTTTAAAGCACCCAGACTGTTATTTTGCTATGGTAGCCTAAGTTGATTAAGACAGTAATTGGTACTAAGAAATAGGGGATTGCTGTAACAGGTACCTAAAAATGTGGAACTAGCTTTGGAACTGTATAATGGGTAGAGGCTGGAAAGGTTTTGAGGTGTGTCCATAAAAAAAAAAAGCCGAGATTGCTGCTACCAGACTGCTAGGGGCAATTCCAGTGAGGGCTCATAGAGAAAAGAGGAGAGCTGGAGAGAAAGCCTCCATCTTCAAGGAGGACACAAATAATCATGAACAGAATGTTGTTTGAAACATGGGTGATAGGCCATTCTGATGAGGTCTTGGATGGAAATGAGGAGCATGTTTTGGACAATGGAGAAAAGGCAATCCTTGTAATAAAGTGGCAAACAATTTGACTGATTTATGTTTATGTTCCAGTGTTTTCTAGAAGGGAGAACTTGTGAACTATTAAATTGGGTATTTAGGTAAAGAGATTTCTAAGCCAAGTGTTGAAGGAGCAATTTGATTGCTCTTCACTGCTTATTCAGGTTGAGCATCCCTAATTTAGAAATCCGAAATATCAAAAATCTGAAACTTTCTGAGCGTTGATATGATGCCACAAGTGGAAAATTCCATCATGTGATGGGTTGCAGTTAAAATAATCAAAGCTTTGTTTCATGTACAAAATTATTTAAAATATTATGTAAAATTATCTTCTGTCTATGTAGGGTGTATATAAAACATAAATGAATTTCATGTTTAGACTTGAGTTTCATCCCTAAGATATTTCATTATGAGTTTGGTCCCAAGCATTTTGGATAAGGGATAGTCAACCTATAGTAAAATGTAAAAAGAGAGAAATGAATTGAATAAAGAATTATTAAGCAATAAGGCACCAGAACTTAAAGATTTGGGAAATTCTCAGCATCTCCATATTACAGAAATGCGAAAGAACATTTGGAAGAGAACATCAAAGGTGTGGCTGGCTGACCGTTTGCTAAGGAGATTAGTGTGGGTGTAAACCATGGACCTAATCAGGCATCTCAACTGAAGCCAGGAATAGAGACGGAATTATATTAGAAACACTGCCAGCTGAGATTAAAGGAAATAGAGAACATGGGATAGAATGAAGGAAGGCTGTGAACATGCATGATCATTTCAGAAAAGGGAGAAGGACTCCAAAGGCAATTCGGAGTCATCAGGGCTACTACTCCCACTACAGATCCAAAGTGCATGGGCCCGTAGGGCGAGGCTCCTTCCACCTCAGCTTTAAAGGGCAGGACTGCCCCGCAGCAGAGCCTCATGGGAAGATCCCTGTGAGAGTGCTGCATGGTCAGGGCTCCACCAAGCAGAAGGGACAGGTCACCTCACTGAGCCATGGGAGTGATGCTGCCATTTCAGTGTCTGGAAGGCAGGACCATTACTCCAGTGGATATGGAAAGTAGAGCATTGAATCAAAGATGATGATTCTCAAGCCTTAAGATCTAACGGTATTTGCCTTGGTAGGTTTTGGACTTGCTTGGGACATGTCACTCCTTTCTTTCTTCTGATTTCTCTCTTTTGGAGTGGGAATGTCTGTGCTACGCCTGTCCCACCATTGTCTTTTGCAAATACGTAACATATCTGGTTTCACAAAAGCTGGAAAGGAATTTTGCCTTAGGATGAATTGTACCTCTACCTTCACCCATATCTGATTTAGGTGATACTTAGATGAGACTTTGGACTTTAGAGTTGATACTTCAGTGAGTTAAGACTTTGGGGGCTTTTGGGATAGAATGAAAATGACATGAATTTTGGAAGGTCAGGGGCCGAATATTATAGACTGAATATTAGTGTCTCTCCAGAATTCATATGTTGAACCCGTAACCCCCAAAATGATAGTATTAAGAGGTGGAGATTTGGGGAGCTAATTACTGAAAATAGTTAGGCTTAGATGAGTTCATGAGGGTGAAGCTCCCATGATGTGATTAGTGTTCTTGTATAAGAAGAGAGACACAAGAGTGTCCTCTCTCCCTCATGTGAGGCAACAGCCAGAAGATAGCCATCTGAAAGCCAGGAAGAGGATCCTTACCAAGAACCAAATCTGCCAGCACCTAGATCTTAAACTTCACAACCTCCAGAAGTGTGACCAATAAATGTCTGTTGTTTCAGTTACACACTCTGTGTGTTTTTTTTTTTTTAGTAGCAGACCAAGTTAAGACAGTTTGTAAATGTTTTCTCCCGTTCCATAGAGTACCTCTTTACTCTGTTGGTTGTGTCTTCTGATGCACAAAAGTTTCTAAGTTTAAGTCCCATTTGTCTGTTTTTGCCTTTGTTACGTGTGCTTTTGCCATCATATCCAAGAAACAATTGCCAAATCCAAAGTCATGAAGCTTTTCCCTGTGTTTTCTTCTAGAAGTTTTACAATTTGGTTCTTCCATTTGGATCTTTAATCCATTTTGAGTTAATTTTTGTATATAGTGTAATATAATCCAAATTCATTCTTTTTGCATGTGGCTATCCAGTTTTTCCTACATCATTTGTTGAAGAGACTGTCCTTTCCTCATTGAATGATCTTGGCACCCTTGTTGAAGATTATTTGGTCATATATGCTAAGGATTTGTTTCTAGGCTCTCTATTCTATTTCACTAGTCTATTGTCTTCCTTTATGCCAGTACTACACTGTTTTGATTCCTATGGCTTTGTAATATGTTTTGAAATCAGGAAGTGTGAGTCCTTCAAGTTTGTTTTCTTTCAAAATTGTTTTGGCTATTTGGGATCCCCTGAGATACTAAAATTTTAGAATGGATTTTTCTTTTCCTACAAAATAAGCTATTGGGATTTTGATAGGGATTGCATTGAATCTGCATATTGCTTTGGATAGTATGGGCATCTTAACAATATGAAATCTTTCACTTTGTGAACATGGGTGTTTTCTGCATTTGTGTTTTTAATTTCTTTCAGCAGTGTTTTGTAGTTTTCAGTGTATGGCTTTCACCTCCTTGATTAGGTTTATTCCTAAGTATTTTATTCTTTTGGTTGCTATTGTAAATGGAATTTTTAAAATTTCTTTTTCAAATTTTCATTGTTATATGTACAAACAATGGATTTTTATGTGTTGATTTTGTATTCTGCAACTTTGCTGAATTCAGTTATTAGTTCTAACAGTTTTTTTGTGTGTGTGTGTGTAATCTTTAGGGTTTTCTGCCTGTAAGATTATATTATCTGTGAATAGAGGTAATTTTATTTCTTCCTGTCCAGTTTAGATGCCTTTTATTTCTTTTTCTTGCTCAGTTGCCCTGGGTAGAACTTCCAGTACTGTGTTGAATAGAAATAGCAAAAGTGAGCATCCTTGCCTTTCCCTATCTTAAAGGAAAAACTTCCAGTCTTCCACCAGTGAGTGTGATCTTTCCTGTAGGTTTTTCATATACGGCCTTTATTTTGTTGAGGTATATTTCTTCTACTATTAGTTTATTGAGTGTTTTTTATTATGAAAGGGTGTTGAATTTGTCAAATGCTTTTTCTACATCAGTTGAGATGACCATGTGGTAACTTTAACCTTTAAAAATAATTTTTTGAAGGATAATATACATAAGTGCATATATGATCAGTATACAGCTTAGTGAATAACTTAATGGTAATCATCACATAACAGCCCCCCAGGTCCAGACATAGTATAGTACCATCACCCAAGGAACTGCCTTCATGCCTTGCCCATGTTCCCATCGTTTCTTCCTTGTCAAAGGCAACCACTGTCCTGACTCTTAAAACCATAAATTGTTTTTTCCTGTTTTTCAACCTCCTGTAAATAAAATTGTGCAGCCTGTATTCTTCTGTGTGTTTTTCATGAATGTTGTGTTTGTGAGATTTATCCACGTTGTTTCCTGTATCACTAGTTCATTAATTTTCATTGCTGCATATAGTCCATTGAATGAAACAGCCACAGTTTATTTACAGAGGACCTTTAGGGCTATTAACAAGTAATGGCTCCTATGAGCCTTCTTGTATCTACCAGGAATCTAATAGCTGGATCATACCTGGGTCATAGAGGATGAATATGTTCAACCTTAGTAGATAATGTCAAACTTTTCCTAAGTGATTTTACGAATTTTCATTTCTGTTCCATGTGAGTTTGCCTCCATAACCTCATTATCACTTGATAGTCTTTTTCATTTCATTTTATTGGCCTCTTGCATTTCTACTTTTTTTATTTTTGAGACAGGGTCTTGCTCTATCGCCCAGGCTGGAGTGCAGTGGCATGATCTCGGCTCACTGCAACCTCCACCTCCCAGGTTCAAGTGATTCTCCTGCCTCAGCCTCCCGAGTAGCTGGAATTACAGGCACCTGCCACCACACTCAGTTAAGTTTTTTATGTTTAGTAGAGACAGGGTTTCACCATGTTGGCCATGCTGATCTTGATCTCCTAACCTCAAGTGATCTGCCTGCCTCAGCCTCCCAAAGTCCTGGGATTACAGACATGAACCACTGCCCAGCCACATTTCTGCTTTTGTGGAGAGTAGATTCAAGTCTCTTATTATTTTTCTATCTTTTTAAAAAAATAATTTGTAGGAGGCTGGTATATATTCAAAATGTATGCTCTTTTTTAGTTGTATATGTTGTAAATATCTTTTTTCAGTTTGTGATTTACCTTTTCATTCTCTTAAAGCTTTTTAAAAGAAATTACAGTTAATTCTAATGAAATCCAATATATTGTTTTTTCTTTATGTTTTAAGAAATGTATTTTATATCTTGTTTAAGAAATCTTTCTCTGTCCCAAGGTTATGAAGATATTCTTCTGCGTTATCTTTTAGGACCTTTTCTTTGGTTAAACCTTGTATGTTCAGATCTGCAACCTCTCTTACATTTAAAACAACATTGTTTAATTTGACACTAATTAAAATATTAGACCTACAAAAAAAAAAGTTGCAAGAATAGTACAAAGATATCCAGGTTTTTTTCACCCAGAGTCTGCAAATGTTTATTTATGTATTTTGCAAGATTCTACATGCAACACTGATCTAAACATTAATATTTCACATTATTGCTACATAAATAAATGTTGACATATCAACAGTGATATGCTGGAGCTATCTTAACTTGTGTACAAAAGTTGATTGTTAAAATTCAGGAATTTGCAGGTCAATTTAAAATCATTGGTAGTTTGAAGTGGGCTGTGGCAGGGAAGTATTTACTCTGTGGACGTTAATGCATGCTGTAAGTTATTTCTATTCTTTTTAAAAATACATCAAATATTACATTATAAAAAATAAAAATAAGTGTATAACTAAAACTAAGAGGCTGTTTGAGGTCACAAGATAAGACTAGAATGTAGAAAGTGAGTGGTAACAAAATTAGAAGTAATTTATTGAAGGAAGAAACTGACAGTATTCTCTACAGAAGGAATGAAAGGAATGTCTGGTTTCTAAATGCCAGCATTTGAGTTGCAGGGTAAAAGTTTTGAATTTGCAAGCTTAAATAAAACCAACTACTTTGGGTGTGATAGATATGGCCATACAATAAACCAATTTATAAATGAAACTTTAGTGTGTCCTAGTTTTAAAAAGACTAAAATGAAAGATAACACCTTAGGCAAATTGACCAATGTGTTGAAAATTTTAAAAAGGTAATGGCTTAAATGGAATGGTAAATATTGAAATATAGCATGTGGCTCTATACCCAATCTCTAATAGCACTAGTATTGGAATTAAGTTGAAGATTCAAAAGAAAATCTGTATTTCTATTTGTAAAACTTACCAGTACATCTCTTGAAACAAAACTGTGGTTATATCTTCATTGTTACATTCTAAAATTAAAATAATAATGGCAGCCTGCAGTTTTAGCTGAACCTAGTGTATAGAATATTGCAAATAGAATAAAATGACAGAATTTAAATGGCTCAGTGGTTTTTATTTTTTAAAATTTATTAAGAAAATTGAATTGCCTACAAAATCTCTCTTTTTAATCCCAAGTTAGCTTCTTGGAAATGTTTCTTACACTAACTGTTGTGATATGCAAGTGGGAGAAATAATACATTTATTGTTTCTCATAATTCTTTGTATATTCCACAGAGCAACATTATTAGACAAGATTTAAAGTACTTAGTGATTTTATTGGACTTTAAGTAATATAGGAATACAGGTTATGCCAGAAGTTAGATTTGCATTAGTTTATATATAAACATGTTTAAAGAATATGCATGTTCATGAGACAGTTAAATAATATAAAATGACACATTTTATATTATTGTGGTATTATGAAATCTTTAAGTAGATACCTATACTGAATAATTTTTAAAACATTATAGTAGTTGTTGTATATCTACATGAAAAATTATTTTCAAGCTAAATCAACTTGTGAGGTTCGGCAGAGTCAGGATTTTAAATAAATAACATGAATTTAATCTCTTATAAAAGTTAACCCTCTTGACACTACTGAATTGTAGAATGCTGTAAACATTCCAAAATGTTTATTTAAATTTTCAATATAGATTCAGTGTATTTATTATTATACTCAATTTGCTCATCTTGAAATGTAATTTGCTGATGTTTTATTAGTTAACTTTGTATATGATAGACTAATATTGCTTACATTATATTTTACTTTTATTTTTGTATGTGGTACTGTCTGTACAGTTAAAGATTTCTAAATGTATATGTTTTTTCATTGACATTATTGATTTATTGTAAATAGGTATCACTTAGAAAAGAGTAATACAACCAAAATAAATAAGAGCTTGAAACTTCAAACTTGAAGGGTCTTCAGTAATCCTGAGCAGATTTTTCTACCACTGTGTTTTGTCTGAGGAATCAGTGAAAAATCATTATTATTCTTGTATTGCTCCTAGAGACAGATAGGGTGATGAGGGGGATTGAGTCTTCATAATTACCTTGTCTGCCCATAGAAAAAAATTAGTGACAGTTGCCTCACTGAATCACTGTATTTTAGTGCCTATCCCAGTGTTTAGATTAAGTAGTGGTGGTTAAATTAAATAAAATATTATATAGAGATGGAAGGGGTGGAGAGACAGACATAGAATTTAAATAGAGCCTGCTGATATTCTCTTTAATATATAAACTTACTGACTACTTTAAACAAAGTAATTTGAATTGTAAGAAATGTATTTCCTTAAATGGCTTATTGATTGGAAAAAAAAAGTAGTCAACAGAGTATTCTAGAATTTCTTTTGACAAGAATATCTTTTTAGGTTAAAAAATGAAACATCTTCAATGTACAGTGTTTTACTATATTTTAAGGATGTACTTACAAATGACTATATATGTTTGTTTTTCAGAGTTGGAGCGTTATTCAGTATATTAATGTCTTATTGATAATGGCAGAACATCCACCACTACTGGATACAACTCAGATCTTAAGTAGTGATATTTCTCTTTTGTCTGCCCCTATTGTAAGTGCAGATGGAACACAACAGGTAAGAAAACTGAAATATTTATTTATGTTGAATACACATATATTTATGCAAAATTTAAAACAAATCACAATAGTGAGTTCCTGTTAATTCGTGTTTTAAATTCCCAGTTCAAAATGTTGTTCAGTTTTATAAGATGATAAACATAATGAGACTGTTTTTGAAGTCTCTTCTAAAATGTCTTGTGAATTAATGGTCAGATTTCTTTTTTTTTTTTTTTTTTGTTGAGACGGAGTCTTGCTTTGTCGCCCAGGCTGGAGTGCAGTGGCCGTATCTTAGCTCACTGCAAGCTCCGCCTCCCGGGTTTACGCCATTCTCCTGCCTCAGCCTCCCTAGTAGCTGGGACTACAGACGCCCACCACCTCGCCTGGCTAGTTTTTTGTATTTTTTAGTAGAGACGGGGTTTCACCGTGTTAGCCAGGATGGTCTCGATCTCCTGACCTCGTGATCCGCCCGTCTCGGCCTCCCAAAGTGCTGGGATTACAGGCTTGAGCCACCGCGTCCGGCCCCAGATTTATGTGTATATTTAGTTGCCTTCAAGTTGTTTTTGTTTTCCTTTAGACAAATAGTGTGCTAGTCCCTGAGTTTAGCCTTGTACCTTAATGATTATTATAAATCATTTCAAATCGTTATGAAATTATGATTTTTGCCTACTATGTAGTAATAAAACATTGTCTTTTCCTTCCCATTCTCCTCTCCCTTCCAAAAGTAAATACACAATTCCTGAAAAGCTGATAGATTTTTTCCCCCAGCTCAGGTCTTTATTTAAAATGTTGTGGTTGCACTGATTTCACTATTCCCACAGTAATCCTAAAAGGGATAGGAATAATAAGCTTTCACAAGTACTTACTATGTGTCAGGCAATGTGCTTCATTCTCACAACTATCTTATATGGTAGGTATTTAACAGTAGGTGAGGAAACAAACACTAAGAACATAATAAATGATAATGAGGAAGAGAAGGAACAGTTTAGGTGCCCATTATGTAATAAACATTGTGCTAAGAGCTTTATGATCTCGTTTAATTCTTTCAACAATTCTGTGAGGTAGGTACACCTGCCCGTATTTTGCAGCTGAAGCAAAATGAGTTTCAGAAAGGCTTAAATAACTTGTTCAGCATCATACAAAGCTTATGCTCCTGTTACTCATACTGCCTCCCTGGGAAACTTTAAAAAAAAGAAAGTCAGATTTTCTTTATAAACTTAGTATCTATAGTAGGTAATTATGATTTGCTTACAAGATGAAGGGCTATTAATTATTCTGTTCTGTGTAAACATGGCAAAAAGTGTTGTGTCCTGGTTTTAATTGTTGTACATGCTCTGATCCCAGCAATTTCATTCCACGAACTTGCTTTTCATGGTCAAATTTAAGTCTGGTAAGATTTTCTGCTCACAAAAATAGTAGATGTGGCAGGTATTCATTTACTTTATGAGGTTGTCCAAGTGTCTTCAGTTATCATTTGTTGCCTCAGGCCAGTCACTAGTTTCAAGTTGTTGATAATCTAATGTGTAAAAGAATCTATTAAGCAGTTAATTACGGTACATTGATATAGTTGCTATAGTTGTATATTCTATTAAGGGGAAGACAGCAGGCTGAAATAACTCCGTGATGTCATCCCAAGACTTTTCTCTCCTTCCCCCAGAAGGAAATTTGGTTAGCAGAATTTTTTTGAAATCTTGAAGGCACGATGGCTATCATGTAACAGTAATGGTGTAGATTGTTATAGAGAAAGGATCTGGGAATAGAAGAACCTACTAGCAAGATTTAAAGGAGCAGGTGGAGTTAGGAGGTCTAGGGACAGGTTTTTTGGTAGAGTTTAAAAACAGATTTCAGGAAGTGTATAGTAAAGCCTTGAATTCTAACTAGCAGGTTGCATGTAGTTCAGTAGGGAGAGAGCTAAACACGAGTGGAAGAAAACACTGGACTGGCATGATAGATTTGGATTTGATTTTGGTTGCCGAAGACAAGTTAGTTAACTTCTCTGAATATGTTTGCTTCTCTAGAAAATTGAGGTAATAATATCTTAAAGTAGTTATAGCTATGTGGGTGAAGTGAGCCTGAAGGAGCTCAGTAAATGTTTGCTGAATCCTAAATAAAGCACTCAATAAATGTTTAAAAGACTGAAGAAACTTTAGATATCCCAGTCAGGATTTAAATAAATAGAGATAGTTATAATAAGCAGTGGATCAGAAAACGTGGAGATAGTTATGAAGGATGCATATGAAGTGTAAAGAGTGAACCAATGGCTATGGTAGAATGTAAGGGACTATATACAAAGTAGATAATAATTAGAGGTGGGAGGGCAATAAACTTGACAGCGGACATTTCTTTGTCTTAACACAAGAACTTATTGATATGCCAAGTTATAGCTTACCTATGGAGATATGACACAACTTAGTTGATGCCTGTTTAGCCACAGACTAAAAGACTGTTCTTGATAGATGGAAGTGTCATGCACAAGCATGATGTTAAAAATTCAAGATGACATATTTTGTCCCTTGTCTTGACTTTTCTTCAGAATATTACGCTGTATGGAATGATTTCTCTTCTACTCTTGGGATCAAATTAACTTTCTTGTAGTTGGCTGTTAAGATTATCTGTCTCCTCATTAATATTTTCTGGTTTAATACAGTAAACATATTTTCTACTGTATCATGTTACACACAGTGGGTCTTTTGGCTTATGAATTATACTAGAGGGAATCTCTCCTGAGGTCACTGCTGGTGTTGCCTTTAGGGAGACTGTAATAGGCATTTATTATTCATTTTGAAAAGCAGCTTATGAACCTTTTTTGTGATTATGGAATCTGCCTCCCTTTTTCATTATTATAATAGACTTTATTTTTAGAGCAGTTTTAGGCTTATAAGAAAAATTGAGCAGATAGTACAAAGTTCTCATATACCACCTCTTCTCCAGTTTCCTCATTTGTTAACATCTTGTATTAGTGAGATATATTCATTACAACTAAAGAACCAGTATTGATGCATTATTATTAAGTAAGGTCCATAGGGTTCACTCTTGGTGTTATACAGTGGTTCTTCAGGTCTTAAGAAGTGGGTAATGTTATGTATCATTACAGTATCATACAGAGTAGTTTCACTGCCCTAAAAATCCCGTGCTTCACCTTTTCATTCTTCCTTTACTCCCCCCAAATCCTTAGCAACCACTGATCTTTTTACTTTCTCTCTATAGTTTTATGTTTTTAAGAATGCAATACAGTATGTAGCCCTTTCAGACTGGCTTCTCCCACTTAGCATTATGGTATAGATATTTTCTTTCCTTGGCTTAATAGCTCATTTCTTTTTCATTATTGAATAATACTTCATTGTATAGATGGACCAGTTGTTTATTCACTCGTCTGTTGAAGGACATCTTGGTCACTTCCAGCTTTAGGCTGTCATAAATAAATCTGCTTTAAACATTCATGTGCAGATTTTTGGGTGTACATAAGTTTTAATTCGTGTAGATAAATACCTAGGAACGTGATTGCTGGATTGTGTGGTAGGACTGTGTTTAGCTTTGTAAGAAACTATGAAGCTGTCTTCTAAGGTGGCTGCACCATTGTACATTCTTTGTTACATGATTGACTTGAGATATCTTTTCCTGATAGCAGAAGGAAAGCCTGTATGAATGTGTGTGCCCTGTTAGAATCTCCAAACCTGTTTTACAGAACATGAGCTTCAAGCACAATTGGAATGCTCAGTTCTATTCTCTATTGCCACCATCTAAAGAAAATTTCAGATGTTTTAGTTTCTTGTGTGGTTTATCAGTTTACTAATGTATCTTCTCTTAATTTCTACTTATTTACCTTCCAAAAGGATTGAATGCATTTAAAGTTTTGGTTAAGAGCTTTAAAAATTTAGCCTGCTTATTATACTTTTTTTTTTTTTTTTGAGACGGAGTCTTGCTCTGTCGCCCAGGCTGGAGTACAGTGGCTGGAACTCAGCTCACTGCAAGCTCCACCTCCCAGGGTTTACACCATTCTCCTGCTTCAGCCTCCCGAGTAGCTGGGACTACAGGCGTCCGCCACCTCGCCCGGCTAGTTTTTTGTATTTTTTAGTAGAGACAGGGTTTCACTGTGTTAGCCAGGATGGTCTCGATCTTCTGACATCGTGATCTGCCCGTCTCGGCCTCCCAAAGTGCTGGGATTATAGGCTTGAGCCATCATGCCCGACTATTATACTTTATTATACCTTCTCCATTGCATTAATTTTTAAAAGTTATTTTTATAACTTCCCGTCTCATTTGTACCCATGGGATTTTAATTTACAGAAGTAACTTTTAAGAGATGGCACACAGAGGCTAATGCCATTGAAAGAAATTTTTATTACTTAAATTTCCCAAAGAAGGGGGTGTATCACGTCATACAGGCAGGGCCAAGGGAGAAGCAGCACGTTTTCATCAGGAGGCAGAAGAAGGCATGAGGAGAAAGCCTGGACCAAACCTTTTGTTGGGGTTTTCACAGGAAAGGCAAGGCGAAATAAATAGTGTTGGATTGGCTAGTTTCAATAATTCTGACTATCTTTGGGCTGTAAGGGTGATTCCTGGTAGCCCGGTACCTGGCCCGGGATGATTTGGGGTAGAGTAAATATTGGCTTGGTGTGTAAAAGTTAGATAAGGTGGTTGGCACTATAGACTTGGGATTGGATGGTTTGCATATAAGAAGTATGCCCCTGGCCAAGCCTTTTGTTATCTATAAGAATTGGCTATCCCTGTGAGGGGCCATCTCTCCCCAGCAAGTGAGGCCACAGGTGCCAGAACATCAGGAATACAGAAAATAAGAAAATAGGGTTAATATAATTGGCCCTGTGATTAATGGATGCCAATGGACAAATAAAGAATCTAAGAAAACACAGAACATGCCCTCAGCTTTTTAAAACCTGTTTTAAATCATGAAGTATAACATATATTTATAGAAAAGTACATAAAATAAGCATGAAATATAGCGTATGATTATAAGGCATAAATCTTGTAACTACAAGCCAAGCTAAGAGATATAATACTGCCAATACCTTAGAAATTGCTTATGTGTTTCTTCCACATCATAACACCCTCTCTCCTTCAAGGTTACCACTACCCTGACTTTTATGATAATTGCTTACTGACTTTTCTTTCTAGTTTTTATCTGTATACACTTCACTATACAACAATAGTGTAGTTTTGCCAATTCTTGATATTTACATAAATTAAACTTTAACTATTCTTTTGTGACTTGCTGATCTTATTCAATGTTGTTTTAAAGATTCCTCCTTACTGTTGTTGAAATTTGTTCTTTTTAGTTTGCTGTGTAAGATTCCATTATGTGTGAATATAACTAAATGTATTCATTTATCTGTTCTCTTCTTGATGACCATCTTGGGGGTTTCTAGTTTGGGATTATTTTGAACAATGCCTTTTTTCTTTGATTTATCAAACTGTTAATATATATTCTGGCCACAAGTTCTTAGTTGGTCATAAGTGTAGTGAATATTCTCTCTTGTTCTCCTGTTCTAGTTGTCTTTTCACTCTCTTTGATGTCTTTTTTTTTTTTTTTTTTTTTGAGACAGGGTCTCGCTCTGTCACCCAGGCTGGAGTGCAGTGGCATGATCTCGGCTCACTGCAACCTCTGCCTCCCAGGTTCAAGCGATTCTCCCGCCCAAGCCTCCCAAGTAGCTGAGATCACATGCGTGTGCCACCACGCCAGGCTAATTTTTGTATTTTTAGTAGAGATAGGGTTTTACCATCTGTTGTTGGCCAAGCTGATCTCAAACTCCTGACCTCAAGTGATCCGCCCGCCTCCGTCCTCCAGAGTGCTGGGATTACATACGTGAGCCACCGGCGGCTGGCCTCTTTGGTGTCTTCTGATGGATAGTCTTTAATTTTAATGTGGTCAGATTTACCAATTCTTTTCTTCTAGAGTTAGTGTTCTGTTTCTTCTCTATAAAAAATTTAAAATTTAGCTGAGTGCAGTAGTATATAACTATAGTCCCAGCTACTCAGGAGGCTGAAGTGGTAGAATCACTTAAGCCCAGGAGGTCGAGGCTACACCGTGCCATGATTATGCCACTGTACTGGCGGGGGCAACAGAGCAAGACCTTGTCTCAAAAAAAATGTTTAAGGTATTTCTGAACAGGAATTCCCTGTACTGAGGCAATGAAACTATTTCTAAAAATATATTCTAAAAACTATACTTTTGCCTTGAACTTTTTATTCTAAAATCCACTAGAGTTGATTTTTGTGAACTGTATCAAGCATAGGTCCAATTTGACTATTTTTCCATATATGTGTATACTCAATTATTTCAGCACTGTTTATTGAAAATACTGTTTTCCTGTTGCTCCACAATGGCACTTTTGTCATGTATCTATGATACATGGTTACAGAGATGATCACATATCTCACATATTTGTGGGATTATATATGGATTTTTAATTCTCTTTCATTGATCTGTTTTATTATCTCTGTGCCAGGAATACGCCAAGTCTTCGTATCTGGTAAGCAAGCCATCCCACCTTATTCTTTGAGAAGGTCTTGGTATTCTTGAGCCTTTATATTTACATATAAATTTTAGAATTAACTTATCAGTACACACACACATGCGCACACACACACACAACACCTGCTGAGTTTGATTTAGATTACCTTGAATCTATAGATTGATTGAGGGAAGAGTTGGCATCTTTACAATATTGAATTTTCCAGTTGTTGAAGCTGGTGTATTCATCCATTTATTTAGGTTTTTAATGTCACAATGAAGTTTTATAGTTTTTCCCATAAAGGTCTTTAATATCTTTTGTTAAATTTATTCCTGGGCACTTGAGTTTTTATATGCTATTATAAATTTTGTGTGTGTGTGTGTGTGTGTGTGTATCATTTTCTGTTCCCGGTGAGTTAGAAGTACAGTTTATTTTTGTATATTGCTTCAATGTCCAGCAACCTCGCTATACTCTTACTCATTTTGAGACTTGTTCTTAGTCTCAAAGAGAGTATTTTCAGCATATTATTAAGCATGATGTTTATTATACATTTTTATACATATTCTTTATAAGATCTAAAAGAGTAAGCCAGGTGCAGTGGCTGACACCAGTAATCCCAGCATTTTACGAGGCTGGGGTGGGCAGATTGCTTGAACATAGGAGTTGGAGACCAGCCTGTGCAACACAGTAAGACTTCATTTATACTAAAAATAAAATTAGCCAGGTGTGGTGGCACACACCTGTAGGACCAGCTACTCAGGAGGCTGAGATGGGAGGATCACTTGAACCTGGGAGGTTGAGTCCGCAGTAAGCTGTGATTATGCCACTGTGCTCCAGTCTGGGCAACAGAGTGAGACCCAGTCTCGTATTTTCTACATTTCTAAGATAATGATATATTTTTCCTTCAAATTTTGATGTCATAATTTACATTAATTTTTGAATGTTTAACTGATACTGTATTTCTGGTTAAACCTAACTTCATTGTGATACATTGTTCTTTTAATGTATTGCTGGATTGGGGTATGCCAATATTTTTTCTTGAATTTTATTTTTAGTCTGTGTTCATGAGTGAGATTGTGCTGTAATGGGCTTTTCCCTAATATACTGAGTTGGTGTCAAAGATGTGCTAACTTCATGAACTAAACTGTGGAGTTTACCCTTTTGTTTCTTATTCTTTGGTTAAATTTGTATTTGTTTAAAATTGTTTCTTTCTTATTTGGTATAACTTGTTCAGTGAAATCTTCTGAGCCTAAGTTTCTTTGACTGAAGTATAGAAATGAAGAAGCACATCAGATGCACACTATGAATACTTCATCTTAAGTTTGGAAGTACATTTTTGTAATGCTGAGGTAATCTCTGTATATTTGTTACATAAGTGGTATTAAAATGATTAAGAAAAAATGAGGCCGGGCGCGGTGGCTCAAGCCTGTAATCCCAGCACTTTGGGAGGCCGAGGCGGGCAGATCACCAGGAGATCGAGACCATCCTGGCTAACATGGTGAAACCCCCTCTCTACTAAAAAATACAAAAAAAAAAAAACTAGCCGGGCGAGGTAGCTGGCGCCTGTAGTCCCAGCTACTCGGGAGACTGAGGCAGGAGAATGGCGTGAACCCGGGAGGCGGAGCTTGCAGTGAGCTGAGATCCGGCCACTGCACTCCCGCCCAGGCCACAGAGCAAGACTCCGTCTCAAAAAAAAAAAAAAAAAAGAAAAGAAAAAATGTTTTTAAATAAATTTAATAAGAACTATTTAAGCACTTATGATCAGGCATTTGATGCATTTAAAATAAAATTTATTGATGTTATTAATGCAGAATAAAATGTTTAAGGAGAGTGAAGCTAGGGAAAGAAAATATTGTAATAACAGAAAAAAAACGTGAATTAAGGTCATATTAATGATACACGATTTGAGAAATATTAAGGAGGTAAAATTGGTGAACAAGTCATAGAAGAAAACTAAGAGAGAGGATAAAATTTTCCCCAGGCTTTTCTTTGAAAATGTGAATGGATAGCAAGACCATGTACTAAGTTAAGTCTTACCAGTCAGAAAAGGCAAGATTATTTTATGGTAACAAATAGCCTCTTAATCTCCGTAGTTGACCAAAAGGTTTATTGCTCATATAGCATGTCCTTCACAGGTTTGCTGTGGCTGTGCGCCACATAATCTTCACCTGAGACCCAGCCCTTATGTAGAATGTTGCTGGTATCCTGGTGAACTACATGCTGATCTCCATTCCATTTTATTGACCAACACAGGGCACATGGCCAAACTTGCCATCAGTGCTGGGGGGTTATAATAGCAGCTACTGTTTGAGCCCTTACCATGTGTTCAGACACTGTGGCAAGTCATGCATTATTTCATTTAATCTTCATGACAATTCTTAGAAGTAGCTTTAATATTTCCATTTCATAGAAACTAAGAATCAGAAAGATGTTAACTTGTTACTAGGTTAAGTAATATAGCTTCTGAAAGGCAAAAACCAGGATTCAAAGCTAAGTCTTTAAAATTCCTGGTCTTTTATCATGGTCTTAATCACTATAAAAACAGTAAATTAATGGATTAAATTTCAGGAAAAAGATCTGATTTGAACCAGAGACACAGAAATTATCAAAATAGTTGGGATAGTGAAACCATAGGAATTAATGAGTTTTTTCATACTGAGGGAATTTCCATTTGATATGGTAAAAAAAAGAGAGTCATTTCTGATATAACACCCTAGTGAGTAGGCCTATGTAAGTGGTATTAAAATGATTAATATATACTGCCAAAATGAAAGTAGGTTTATATAATACTACACCTTAACTTGAACACACTAGAGCTTTTCAAAGCCCCCATATGAACATCTTACTCCGCAGCTTTTCCTTTCCAAGTTTTTGGTTAGCTTCTTGTTTTCCCGATTGTTATTGTCACCATAAGCCAACTGTGATGTTAAACCAACTGCCACTGATTGTTTTAGACATGCTTCCCAGGGGGAAAGCTATTTGCAGTAAGGGAGCTCTGAGTTAGGACAAATCAAGACAAGCCTTGGGACTGACTGGGTGTTTCCAGGGAACTGCCAGACAGGTCAAATATGACAGTTCTTTTGGAGATGAGATTTGTATGGTGTTCCAAACCATTCTGTCCCTTCCAGTGGCTGCTAGCCTGCTGGCTTTTACTGCTGCTGTGATTCTGAGACTTTTCCAAGGCTTCTGTGAAGCTAGGTAGACGGAGTAGGAAATAAAGCAAAATAAAATGACATAAAGCTCACTGTCCATATCAGGATCTAGCTGTTTTCCCTGAACATACTGTTGCAAGCCTTTGGTTAATTTCTAGAGTTCTGAAAAAAGTTAGTTTTGAGAATTTACGCCTGTGTTCTTACTGCTGTTATGAAGGAATGGATTTTTGGAGGTTAACACTGTGTTATTCCTAATAATGTCATCCAAAATGGAGTTTTTATGGAATAAAAATGCTGTTTGATCAGTGTAGGGCTAATTCTCTATGTAATATAGCGTTTTTCTAGTTTCATTTTATATTTTTATATTGGTATCTAAACTTTGGAAAACAGTGTTTATTATTTACCAACAAGTACAATGAATCAGTTAATTCATCACATGACTGTATGTATAGAATAAAACTATGTTCAAAGCCTGCTGGGTGAACAATTGTAAAAAGAAGGTATTTTTTTTTTTCATCTGACTCAGATCCTTACTTCAGAAATTTGCAATGAATTTCACAGGTCAACAAGTTTCCTTACTTGAGGGCCCTCATCATTTTTGTTGATACATGTTAAGCTTTCATGCATAGCAGGCTCTTTGTTGGACCCTTGATCGAGAATTGTCTCAAAAACATTCAGAGCATTTTGTCCAGCGGAAACTAAAGACAAACCAGAAAAAGCAGAGTGGGGTAGGGGAGTAAAGGTGCTTTCCCCTTTTTACACTGCCTAAAACAAACCTAAAAGCAAAGCTCTACATGTTTGTTTCTGAGATTAGCTTTTACATAATGTTACTTTGGATTAAACTTTATCTTCATGGAAGTTGTGTTTGGTTTAAATGGAAATAAGAAGGAAAACTTTAACTAATAACCAAAAATCAAATATAAAAACTTTAAAAAGTGATCACATTTTTAAGTTCAAAAAGTTATAAATTTGTAAATGTTTGCATTTAAAAATCTGATCACTTACACACTAAGCTGTAAACATAAACCTTAGGAATGAGACTACTGAGGTTGAGATAAAGCTTATACTTTTGTGACAATAATTTTGTGCCTCAGAATTCTAATCCAAACCAGCAGTCATAGATTTCATAGCCCAAATTAGTCATCTTCTAACTGCTCTGCAGCTTTGCCTGGCAAATAAATAGTGGTTTGCTAAATTTCTCACTCTAAGAAACTTGGGAAAGGCTAGAATTTAAACATTAAACTACTCTCCTCTTTCAGTTAGTTTTTTTCTCCCACACGCCTGCACCACGCCACTTTCTGTGACATTTTATTAGAAAATCAAATACTTTTGAAAAATTCTAGTGCTTACCCATTAACTTTTCTTTAGACATAAAAAGCCTTATGCTCAAGGTTCAGATCTGAAAATTTGCTTAATTATCATATATTTGTAAGCACACATTTTAAAAAATTTATGATAAAGATTCAGCTAGATTGTCCTGGAAAAAAATTAACTTCACACATATTCAGGTTCTGTCTGTGTATAAAATATTGCACTGGTTCTTGTTCTAAGAGATGATAAAATGAGACTTACAAACAATGTAAATTTTAAGGTAGTCTAAAGGGAAAAAAGGTTCGTAAAATATCAGGAACAGAGTTACAAAGAATGCAAACTAGAATTTAGTTTTTATATTTGGCACAAAATAATAAAATTGTATTCTTATTGAATGACTTGAGACCAATACCATTTCATTTGTTTGTTGTTAAACTATATATATTTCCAAGAAAATAAAAATTGGGCAAATTATTTTGTTTAGTTGAAAAATTATTTCATTTTAAAAGTGGACAGTGAAATACTCTCATGTAATTCAATCTAGTATGACAAAACTAAAGTATTTGGTAGTGTTTTTATACTATTCTAATATATATTTTTATATATATAATGTGATTTTAAAACTGTTACGAAAGAGAATCATCAGACTGTAAAATAAACATCTTAAAGAAATGAAACATAATGGTCCTGGAATTTTGATGGCTTCTTGGTCTAAAAAAGTATTGATGTTCTATTAAACTCTACATATTCTACAGTTAAATTCCAAACTCTCTGATTAAGTGACTCAAGAGTTAGTCAACTGCTGTGCCCGAGAATCCTGTAGAAGTTGTTGACTTTAAGTAATATAGTTTGGACTAAAGCAAGGAGGAAATAAAGAATGACTTGAAAGTAGCACTGTATAAATAGGGAAATGCATTCGACTAAAAAACAAAGATAATGTTTCCCACTTTTGCATGTGTCCTTACATTAGATTAATATAAAGCAAGATGATTTTTGTCAAAAAGTGTACAGATAGTTGTTGAAGTAGAAATTGAGTTCTGCTTTTTTAACTGATAGCGTTCTCCTTTCACATAAAAATACAAAAGATTAACAAAACCAAAAGTGAGTTTCTTGAAAAGATAAACAAAATTGACTAGCCATTAGCTAGGCTAAGAAGAGAGATAAATAAATCAAAAATTTAAAAGGAGACATCACAACAGATACCACAGAAATACAAAGGATTATTAGAGACTGCCGTGAACAACTATATGTCAATAAATTTGAAAACCTAGAAGAAATCAATAAATTACTGGACACATTCAACCAACCAAAATTGGAACAAGAAGAATGAAAACCTAAACAGACCAATAACAAGTAATGAGATTGAATTAGTAATAAAGTCTCCCAAGAAAGAAAAGTCCAGGACCAGATGACCTCACTGCTGAATTCTATGGAACTTTTAAAGAAGAATTAATACCAGTTTTCATCAAATTATTCCAAAAAGTTAAAGCAGAGGGAACTGTTCCTAACCAATTCCATGAGGCCAACATAACCCTGATATCAAAACTGAACAAGGACACAACAGAAAAAGAAAGCTAAAGACCAGTATCCCTGATGGACATAGACACAAAAATCCTCAACAAAATACTATATAACAAACTGAATCCAACAATTCATCAAAAAGATAGTACACCGTGATCAAGTGAGATTTATCGCAGGAATGTAAGAATGGTTCAGCATACATAAATCAGTAAATGTGATACATCACATCAACATAATGAAGGACAAAAAAACCATAAAACCTCTCAATAGATGAAGAAAAAGCATTTGATAAATTCAGCATCCCTTCATGATTAAAAAAAAAATTCAATAAATTAGGTGCGGAAGGAAAGTACCTCAACGCAATAAAGGCCATGTATGACAAACCCACAACTAATATCATGCCGAGTGGGAAAAAGCTGAAAGCTTTTTCTCTAGGAACTGAAAAAAAAAATAATTGGTTTTAATGAATCCCAAGTTAGCCAACCCAGTTATACTGTTGTTTTTCCTTTCAATAATCATTTTTAAGTAGTAGTAGTTCATATTTTCCCCATTTTTCTGTCTCCTTCTAAAAGTGATTAGAAAAAAATGTTTTGTTGTCACTACTGATATTTCTTCAGTGTCTTAAATTGTCTCCTAAATAGCTTTCTTGTGCTTGCTCCACACAAATAGAGGAATCATGGCTGTGGGGCAAATCATAAATCATTAGATTTAAAATAGGTTAGTTTTCAAATAGTGCTTTTTTGGAATTGAAATACAATTCCATTTTGTAAGTATTTACTATGGTAACTACTACTTGGTATAATTTATGTTCCTGAAGATTTATAAGTTAGCATATGAATGTGTCTATGCACACTGGTTTATAGCATTATAAACCAATATGTGGCAATTTGAGAAAATATATTTTGAGAAAAGATAGCTTTTCTCATCACTATTGCCTTGGTGTAATACTTGATATATTTGAAAGATGTATATTTTAGTATTTTCTTTCTTCAAGATTTCAGCATGACTTAGAATAATCTATTACGTTCTAAAGTAATCCTTTAGGATGTCTGAATAAAATACCTGTTCTTTAGTAAGCATAGTAAGCATCAATTTCAGTGTTTTATATGCATCCATAGACATGTTATTGACCACTTAACAGTCTGTATACCTATATAATACAGAAACTGGCAATTACAGCTAAAACAGCTGGTAAACTTAACTGATACACGGATGAGTGCTAATTGTGTAAGGAAAGAACTTTAGCCATAAAGTCGGCCACAAAGGGCCTGTTTGGGAAATACCCTATCTTGAGGTGATTAATTGAACTTATTAAAAGTTTGGGAGAAGAGAGGAGGTTGGAGTTATGTTCTAAAGAAGAAAAATGCAAATTAAAACCTTAATGAGGTTGTAGATGTTAAGAAACCTGTGACAGTATAGTAAGGCTTGTGGAGCGATAGGATCCATCAAATACTGCTAGTACAATCATTTTGGAGAGTGATAATAGCAGTATTTAATAAAGATGAAAAAATGCATACTCCAAATCTAACACATATATATACTTCTAAATATTGCTGTTACAGAAAATCTTATACATATATATAAGGCACATGTGCAAAACTATTCTCTGCATCATTTTGTAACAATGATAGAACTGGAAACAATATAAATGTTTACTAGTAGGGAAATGGAGGAGATTTGAGAGGATTTATATAATGGAATACTAGAATACTATATACCAGTATTTTATTGTATAAATCTGTGCTATGGATAAATCTCAAAAATGCAATATTGAGTAAAATAGATTAGAAAGGGATTTGTAAGATGTGATTCACTGACATAAATGAATAAACATAAAGATTTCACGAAGTATCAGTATATACTAATAGTGGATGTGTATAAGCATGTGTATGAAGAATACTAAATAAGAATGATACACTCCAAGTTCGGAAAAATTATCTGTAATAAAATTGTATTTCTTTTTCAAAAGAGCATCTGAGGAAAATTCATCAACATAATTCTAGTTGATTCTGGAAAGTAAAGGATACAATACTGTCTATTTTTCTGTGTGTTTGAAATATAATAAAGACATGCGATTAGGCATTACAGACAGGGTAGTTGCTAAGAGGTTTTGTTTTGTTTTGCTGTTTTTTTTAAGACAGGGTCCTGTTCTTCACCCAGGCCAGAGTGCAGTGGTGTGATCATGGCTCAGTGCAGCCTCAGTCTCCTGGGCTTAAGTGATCGTCCTGCCTCAGCCTCTTTAGAAGCTAGAACTACAGGCATATGCCACCACACCCAGCTAATTCTGTTATTTTTTTTATAGAGACAGAGTCTCACTATGTTTCCCAGGCTGGTCTTGAACTCCTGGGCTCAAGTGATCTTCCTGCCTCGATGGAAGGTTTTGAATGTTATATTCTAAGTTTTAGATTTGAGGTAATAAGATATAGGTAACCAATAAAGTTTCGAAAGTAGATCAATGAAAAGATGAGAATAATCCTTGGGAAAATTATTTGGTTAATTACATAGTTAAATGCAATGGAGTGGGGAGACAGCAGAGAAAGGATTGATTGGCTTATATATCCTATATATCCACCCCACCAAACATAAAGTAATGTAGGTCTAGGGGATACCAACTGTGAAATAGAAAATAAAGGGGTAAACCTGATAGTTTTTTTTTTTTTTAAGAGAAAGAATGAGTATGATGAAATTTTGGAAATTCAAAACTGAAAGTGTGTACAGAAAAAAAATAGTCCAATTCACATTTTTACAGATGGACAAACTAAAGGCTCATAGTTAACCAGTTTACACACTGAGTGGCAGATCTGAGACTAGACTCAATATCTTCTGATACCCCAGTCTCCGTCACTTTGGAATAAGAAAGGACATTGAGTTTAAACTCAGAATTCGAAAACACTTGGTTCTAGGTAAGTAATGATCTAGTTGATAATAATAAAACAGTTCAGAAATGGCAGCACCTAATCGATAGGAATGGTTAGTGAATGCTTTTCCAACACTGTCTGCTTACATTCAGTAGGAATGTTCACAAGACAGTTGAGTAGATACGAAGAAATGAAGAGGACCAGTAAACATAACCAAGTAAATATAAAAGATAGTATAAATGTATTTAAACAATTTTTTCTGTCTGATTTAAAAGTAATATGCAGAAAGCAATACTTATACACTGTTGGTTGGCTTATAAGGTATAAAAATGTAATTAGTGTTACAGCACAGAGGATGGGAGAGGGAACTGAGGTTAGAGGAGCACTGTTTTTTACATACAATTGGAATTAATTGGATCAACATTGTTACGAGTTAAGAGGTGAGTTATAATCCCCAGGGCATCTACTAAGAAAATAAAAGAATGTAACAGAAGAAACAACAGGAGAATTAAAATAGAACATCAGAATATATTTAACATTATAAAAAGGCAAAAATGGAGGAATTGAGGAACAAAAAAGATATCATACATAAAACAGAGCAAAATAGCAAACTGATAAGGCAAATCCTACCTTATCATTAAGTACATTGCATCTAAATGGATCAAACATGACAGTGAAAAGACAGTTATTGACAGAATGGATGAAAATTCAGGCGCAATGGCTCACACCTGTAATCCCAGCACTTTGGAAGGCCAAGATTGGTGGATCACCTGAGGTCAGGAGTTTGAGACCAGCCTGGCTAACATGGCAAAACCCCGTGTCTACTAAAAATAACAAAAATCGCCAGGTGTGGTGTCACCCATCTGCAGTCCCAGCTACTCAGGAGGCTGAGGCAGGAGAATCGCTTGAACCCGGGAGGCAGAGGTTGCAGCGAGCCAAGATTGTGCCACTGCACTCTAGCCTGGGCAACAGAGTGAGACTCTGTCTTAAAAAATTCATGATTTAACTATGTGCACTCTGTAAGAGACACTCTTTTTATTTTTTAAGAGACAGGGTCTTGCTCTATTACCGGGCTGAAGTGCAGTGGTGCCATCGTAGCCCTGAGCTCAAGTGATTCTCCTGCCTCAGCCTCCTAAGTAGCTGGGACTCCAGATGCATCCAACTACACCCAGCTAATTTTTTAATTTCTTGTAGAAACTGAGTCTCACTTGTTGCCCAGGCTGGTCTCAAACTCCTGACTTCAAGTGATCCTCCAACCTCATCTTTCCAAAGTGCTAGATTACAGACATGAGCCACACAATGCCCAGCCCAGGACACTCTTCAAATCAAAGACACAAATAGGTTGCAATGTAAAAGATAGAGTAAGACAACTTGTAACCCAAAGAGAAATGAAATGACTATACTAGTAATTGACTTTAAGTCAGAAAAGTTACCAGAGACAAAGAAGGATGTTTTATAATGATAAAAGGGTCAATCTGCCTCTAACAAGCCCCCAAATATCTGAAATAATGATCGACAGAATTGATGGGAGAAATAGACAATTGAACAATAATAGTTGGAGCCTTCAATAGGTAGAATATTAACAAGGAAATGGAAAGTATGAACGACACTGTAAACCTAATAGTCATCTGTAGAACATTCCACCCAACAACAGCAGCGTGTATAATATTTTCAGGTATACATGGATCATTGTCCATTATAGGGTATATACTAGGTCATAAAACTAGCAAGCCTCAATAGGAAGAATTTTTTTTGAGACAAGGTTTCTCTTTCACCCGGGCTGGAGTGCAGTGACATAATCACGGCCCACTGCAGCATTGGCCTCCTGGGCTCAAGTGGTCCTCCCACCTTAACCTCCCAAACAGCTAGGACCACAGATGTGCTCCACCGTGCCAGGCTAAATTTTTTTTTTTTTTAGTAGAGATGGGATCTCCCTATGTTGCCCAGGCTTCAGTAAATTTAAAGAGATAGAAATAATACAAAGTATTTTCTTCAAACACAATGAAATGAAATTAGAAATCAATAACACAGAGCAATTTGGGAAAATAACAACTATGTATAAATTAAAGAGTATATTTCTACAAAGCCAGTAGGCCAAAGAATAAATCACAAAGGAAATTAGAAAATACTTTGGTATGAATGCAAACAATGATACAACATACTAAAATTCATGGCATACTGCTGAAGTAATGGTTAAACGAATACGTATACCCTTAAAAGCCCATGTTTAAAAAGAAAGCTCTCAAATCAGTTATCTAACCTTTTACTCTAAAAAGCTATAAAAAGAAGAAAAAACTAAACCCAGAGCTAGCAGAAGAAAATAGTAAACCTTAGAGTAGAAATAAATGAAATAGAGAACAGAAAAATATAGAAAATCAAAAATAGCAGAAGTTGGCTCTTTGAAAAGATCAACAATATTGCCAGCCCTTTTAAGTAGACAAATCAAGAAAGAAAGAAGTGTTGGTGGTGTAGTGGTGAGCATAGCTGCTTTCCAAGAAAAAAAAAAAAGACACAAATGACTAAAATCAAGAAAGATAAAGAATGAGAGAGTAGACATTAATACAGATCTTACAGAAATGAAAGGATTATTAATGAATACTATGAACAGTTGCTTGCCAACAAATAATCTAAGCAAAATAGACAAATATCTAGAAAGACACAAAACAACCAAAACTGAGTCAAGAAAAAAATACAAAACCCCAATAGATGGTTAGCAAGTAAAGAGATTAAATTTGTACCACAAAGAAAAACTGTCCCCAAAGTAAAGCCCAGACTCAGATGGCTTTTTTGGTGAATTCCACCAAATGTTTAAGGGAGAATTAACACTAAATCTAAAACTAAACCAGACAGAGACATCACAAGAAAACTACAGACCAATATCCCTTATGAATATAGATATAAAATCCTCAACAAAGTACTAGCAAATCAAGTCCATCAACATACACAATTCTACTTTACTTCATCATGTACATCAACAAAGTGGGGTTTATAGTAGGAATGTTGAAGTTGGTTCAACATACATAAAACTGTCATTGTAATATACCACATGGTCATCTCAGTAGACTCAATAGAAGCATTTGACAAAATTCAACACTTATGATAAAAACACTCAGTATACAAGCAATAAAAAGGAACTTCCTCAACCTTATAAAAGGCATCTGCAAAAACACCCATAATTAACATTGTATGGAATGGTGAAAAACTGTATGCTTTTCCTCTAAGATAAGAAACAAGATATGGATGTCCTGCTCTCACCACTTCTGTTCAACGTTGTACTGGAAGTCCTAGCCTGGGCAAATAAGTAACTAAAGGACTTAAAGCCCTCCAGGTTGGAAAAGGAATAAAACTCTATTCAAAGAGAACATGATCTTGTAAAAAGAAAATCTTAAAGAATCCACTAAAAAACTACTGGAACTAATAAACGAGTTCAGCAAAGTTGTGGGATATAGGTTCAATATAGAACAATAAATTGTATTTCTATATACTAGCAATGAACAATCTGAAAATGAAATTAAGAAAACTTTTCCATTTATAACAGCATAAAAAAGAATAAAATACTTAGGAATAAGTTTAGTGAAAGAAGTATAAGATGTATACACCGAAAACCATAAAACTCACTGAAAGAAGTTAAGGAAAACTTAAACAAGTGGAAAGACATCTCATGATCATAGATCAGAAGACTTAATATTGTTAAGGTGAAATACTGCCAAATTATACATATCCAATCCATTGCCTACCAAATTCCCAGCTTACTTCTTTGCAGATATTAACAAGTTGAGCCTAAAATTCATGTGGACATGCAAGAAACACAGAATAGCCAAAACAATTTTGAAAAAGAACACAGTGGGAGAATTCAGTATTTCTCCATTTTAAAACTTACTGCAGGCCGGGTTGGGTGGCTCATGCCTGTAATCTCAGCACTTTGGGAGGCTGAAGTGGGCAGATCACTTGAGGTCAGAAGTTCGAGACCAGCTTGGGCGAGATGGTGAAACTCCATCTCTACTAAAAATACAAAAATTAGCGTGGTGGTATGCACCTGTAATTCCAGCTACTCAGGAGGCTGAGGCAGGAGAATCGATTGAACCCGGGAAGCAGAGGTTTCAGTGAGCCAAGATCTCACAACTGCATGATCAGCCTGAGCAACGGATTGAGACTCCATCTCAAATAAATAAATAAAACTTGTTGCAAAGCTATAGTAATAAGACAGTGCGGTACTGGCCTAAGAATGGACCTCTGGAATAGAATGAGTGTCCTGAAATAAACTCTTTACTTTTATGTTCAATTGGTTTTTGACAAAGGTGCCTAGATGATTCAGCTGGGAAATAATAGTCTTTTCAACAAATGGTGCTGGAACAACTGGATATCCACATGTAAAAGTATGAAATAGGACCTATACTTCATACCATCTACAAAACTAAAAAATCAATTAAAATCCTAAAATAAGAGCTAAATTTTAAGACTGTTAGAATAAAAAGTCATAAATCTCCATGATCTTGAATTATGGAATGATTTCCTAGATAAAAAACTAAAAAGCACAAGAAAGAGAAGAAAAATGAGATACAGTATATTTCATCAAAATCGAATAATTTTGTGTTACAAGTTTTGTGTTACTATCAGGAAACAAAAAAAAATCCACAAAATTGGAGGAAAAAAATCTATAAAATTGGAGAAAATACTTGCAAACTATCTGATAAGGGGCTTATACTCAAAATGTGTGAAGAACTCTTACTTCTTCTAAAAAGACAACCTAATAAAAAGATGGGCAAAGGATATGAAAAGTCATTTCTTTAAAGAAGTTATGTACATGCACAATAAGCATATGAAAGATTCACAACATCATCAGTCATCAGGGAAATGCAAATCAAAACCACAATGAGGTACTGCTTCACACCCATTGTAATGGCTAGAATTAAAAAGATAAAAACAAGTGTTAGCAAGTATATAGAAAAATTGGAACCCTCATACAGCTGGTGGGAATGTAAACTGGTAAATGTTCTTTGGAAAATAGCCTGGCAGTTCCTAAGACAGTTAAACTTAGTGTTACACTATGACCCAGTAATTTCACTCATAGATATACCCAAGAGAAAGAAAAACGTATGTCCATGTAAAAAATTGAACATTATTTGTAACAGCCAAAAAGTGGAAACAATCCAAATGTCCATCAACAGAGAAATGGATAAATGAAATGTGGTATATCAGTAAAATGGAATATTATTTGGCTGTAAACTGGAATGAAGTACTTCAGTATATACCACCACCTGGATGAACCTCAAAAGCATTATGCTAAGTGAAAGAAGCCAGTCTTAAAAGTCTACAGAAGTTTCTTTTTGAGGTGATGAGAATGTTCTAAAATTTACTGTGGTAGTGGTTGTACAATTATTTGTGTATACTAAAAACCATGAAATTATAACTCTTTACAGGGTAAATTTTATTGTATATAGATTATACCAATAAAAATATTTTTAAAGCCTATTTGCATTTTAAATATGTGTTTCTATAATTTAAATGTGATTGTTAACAATCCAGAAATAAGTTATTATAAGACTAAGTATTATCAATCTTTCTTTGATAAATGGGTTAAATTTGTGGAGTCAGTTTTAGAATTAAAGCATTAATAGGTTATTTCTAGGTGTATGGGGTTTGTACACTGATGCTTGTTTCTTTTATGTATACATATATAGACTGCAAATATACTGACATATTCCAAGATCAGAGCAAAAACAAAATAACTAAAAATGTGACTTTAAAATAAAATATATTTGTAATCAGCATACTCTTAAATTCTAACTTGTTAACTGACATTGGATAATCTAGAGGCAGATACTACTGCAGTTCTTTGTTGATTTGGTTGCTATGGTGACTGGATATAGTCACGTACAATAGTAAGCCTACTGTACATTGGATAATTTGATAGAAAATGAGGTTTGAGGTAGGTATTGATGACTGTACTGGTAATCAGTTGTACGTTTAACATCCTTTCTCTACATATATTTTCACTGGGTAAGTATAAAATGACATAAGATGCCACCAGAATAGAGTTTGTAAAGGGTGACTTGTTAGATGAAGGACAATATGAGGTCCAACTTGCCAGTGAAAATTACCTTAGTATTCAGTGAATTGAAACAAATTGGAATAGATTTCTGGAGAAGAAGCTGTTGAATCTTACAGCAGCTGTTGGTACCTGTGGAAGCAGCAGTTGAATGAAAAAAATCAGAGAATGTAACCAACAGTAAGTCAAGTGGGTTTTAGAAGTGGCTTTAGTAGATAAGCAAGTTTATGATATAATACTTCAGTCATATTTTATAATTTATATTAAATCTTTTGTATTTGTCTGTCAAGGAGTAAGGTCATATTACTGTTTTTTAATGTAGGCGCTGATTAATAGAGTATAAGAGCTACAGATTTAGCAGTTTTAGGGTAAACTTAAAACTATTAACCTTTTACCACAGAATAATTTTATTAAATCAATAGTTATAGATTAATTTTGAAAAAATTCTGTGATTTAAATGAAAAAAATTGTAAAAATCACTTTGTAGTTAAAATTGTCAGGACACTAATACTTTAAATATGTAAATTATTTATAAATTAAGTTATTTTAGCTTATAGATTACATTTATTGCTAAAATAATTATAGCATATTACCATGAAGTTAAAATTTGTGGAGTCTTTAAAATGCTGTTTTTTAGTATATTTAGAATTTTTACAATTTGAGTATAGAATTTCAGAGTTTATGAATTTATTGAGAATGATCAGTCCAGCTGCACTCCTTGTGAAATTATGAATGTGGAAATTTTTAGAAGCTGTCTTACGAAGAAAGCTATTACATACTGCTGTAAGACACCTGAAACATAACTTTTACAGACACTGATTATTCACCTTTGAAGAATGTTCTAAGTAATTATATTTTAGTTAATTTGTTAATATGGTTGAAATGACTGTTTCATACAGGTGCACACACTTGCCATTTGGGTAATTTGTTACAGAGTTTGAAATAACTTAACAGTATTTGTTACCCATATAACTTTCATCACAAAACTTCTGAAACTTAGAATTACTTCAATAACTTATTTTGACGCGATCCTGTTATGTTGTGAGATACTAATTGTTTTAATTCTAAATTGCATTATGAAAACCTGTGTTTTTGAGTTTTAATGAGCATAATGAATTGCTTTTGATATATTGATGCCGTTTATGTAAGAAAACTTACTCTTCTGTGAAGAGACTATTAGCATTTAAGAGAAAACTTACTTTATTAAGACAAGGCAGAAATTTTATTAAACAAATAAGTTAGTTTATGTTCAAATGCAGGCAGTTTATACTGGAAGCGTTACATGTTAAGGGGGTACATGTTATTGCTCAAATATAAGCTATGTGAACAGTGAATTCATATTTTAAACTCAATCCTAAAATGAACAAAGTAAATGAGCACGAAAGTGCTTTGTTAACAATAAAGTAAAACACAACTTTAAGCTGTGATACTGTAATTATCCCCTTTGGTAATCTTGATACCCTGGACTTATTTTGAATATCAGTTTTTAAAGAGTGGTAGAATGGTTAAAAAACATGCAAACCCAAATGACACCTGAAAATTGGAATCGATGCTGATATTCTAATTACTGTAAAATCTTTGTATTTTTTTCTTTAAAATAATTTTAAGTGGAAACATTTTAAGTCTGACTTTTTAATAGAACTGGCTTTAGAAAGAAAGATTTATTGCCAACCCACACATGTATATATGTTCAATGAGATACATGGCACCCATGTGCAGGTAATGACACTTTTTAGTAGGATTTGTAAGAGAATGAAGAACAGATCTACTTACAAGCCATTCTGAAATAAATGAGAACACAGATCCTTAGTTGCATATGTATACACTGTATGTACATATATGCAGACATTGTCTGTAAATGTGTATATATGGGATAATACCTCATTATATTTTAAGAATCTCCCGTATGTCAGGCAGTATGTTGACATACAGAATATACAGAATTTCCCTTTGTAGAAAAGTCACTAAAGTTTACAGTTAAATTAAAAGCTGCACACCTATTAAGTTATAGAGTAGAATTTGAATGTAGAATAGTCTAACTCAAAATTGATTTATCTTTTCTGTCAAAATGACTTTATTTCTGTGGAAACAAGTATGAAGACAAATGAGCCTAAACAGGAAAAAAAAATTTTCTAATTACCACATATTATACCCTGTATACTGTTTATTATTGTAATTGGCTGTAACTGTCTCCCTTACTGATTCATCCTTGTATCCCCAGCTCTTCAAAGAGTGCCTAACATATAGTAGTTGCCCATTAATTGTTTGCCATATAAATGAATTAAATGGGCAATTGGTTGACTCTTCTCAGTTGTTTGTCTGTATGCTGGTATCAAGCATATATTCTTACTTAGGTTGAGTTATTATCCATCATGGAACTAAAAATCCAAATTCAAATTCATTAGTTTGATAATATTCTTATCTTTTATTTGCAAATCTTAATTTCTATTTTGACTTCAGCTGAAATATGTTATATAAGCCTGTCAGTCTACAGGTTGACAAGATCTAGCCAAGTATAGATAAAACTTAATTCAAAGTTCATGTGATCAAGTTAATTTAATAGCACTTTAATGTATAAATAATTTAGACATATTTGTGAATTGACAGGATGTTCAAATGAAATGAATTTTCTAGCTTAACTTCTCAGGAAACTCAGATAATTAGTTCAAGTTTAGACATAGTGAGATGGAGGTACCTGCAGTTTATCAAGGTGAATAAATCCAGAAAGTAGTTGAAAATGGAATTTTAAAGCTCAGGGCATCCTGAGGTACATTGTCTAATACAGTAGCCATTAACCACATGTGGCTATTTAAACTACTAGAGTTAAATAAAATTGCAAATTCAGTTTCTCATCCCTACTAGTCACATTTCAAGTGCTCAATAGCCACATACAACTAGAGGCTATTATATCAGACAGCACAAATGCTATAGGACATTTCTGTCATCACAGAAAGTTCTGTCAGACAGCACGGGTGTTGAAGCTGGAGGAAAGGATTTAGGAGTCATTTGGAGATGGACAGCAGTTAATTCAGCAAACATTTATTCAACCTATGTTTTTGTAAATGTACTGTAGTCTCTGTAACTGCAAAAACAGATTGAGGTCTAAATGTACCACTTTAGTCTCTGTAAATGTAAAAATAGATTGAAGTCTTATGAAAGGCTTGTGTTGTAGTGGAGGTGACATCTTGTAAACAACTAAATACGATTTAGTGCTAAGTGTCATAATAGAAGGATGTACAGAGTGCTTTGAACCTTAGAATGGGAATAATATAACTTTGCTTTAGGATGTCAGAATCTTGAAGGATGAGTAGAGTTTTCTGAAGAAGAAATTCTATGTTCACAGTCATAGTGGTTGAGAAGCCCTGTTTAGGAAAATATTAGCAGAAATCAAGTCCGAACTAATTGTCATGCCGAAGAATAGTAAGTCAGTCACAGACCAGAAAATGAAGGTGAAGCTATTGACCATTAGAACACTACATTGAAAGGAGTAGAATAGATGGATATCTGGAAAGCTAAAGGATCAGCATAGGAAAATATGAAAAGTAAGGAGTATGCAGATCCTGGACCAGTTCAGGAGAACTCTCATAAGCATTGTGTTCTAGGTATATTCTCTTTCATGTGTGTCCACTTGGCTAGGCTAGAGGCAAGTCCTTAAATTGAAAGATCTATATTGATAAAAAATAATAATACTAAGAGCTACTCATACAGCACTTACAGTAACAGCTAATATGTGCATAGATAGTGCTTATTATATGCCAGTCACTGTCCTATGCACTTATTATATGTTAACTCATTTAATCATCACAAGAACCCCATGAATGCTGAAGTAATTTGAAGACTTTTAACCATGGGTTGGAGGAATGAAGGGTTTGGCTTAGCTAACTATTGCTAAATGTATGTTATTAACTATCATTCAAGGATACAAGACACAGAGGATTTTCTCCTTTATTATTGCTATCAACCACAGCAAACATAAAGGAACAGTTGGATAAGGAGGAAATAGAAGAATTAGGCATTCCAAATGTTTATGTGCTTTCTGTAACTTGGGGGTTGTTATACGCAGAATGGTCATGTTCCCCCTCACCCCCTGCCACAACCCAAAATTGGTATGTCGAAGTCCTCACCTTCAGTATCTTCAGTACCTCAGAATGTAACTGTATTTGGAGACAGAGTGAAAGGGGAGAGTTCCCTGGCCCCACCCCGCTCACAGGACATGCAACAGAGGTGTGCCTCTCTGTTCAGCCACTGAGAGCTCCAACCCCTTATGGGAGCGGGAGCTTGCAGATGGGCAGGTGCAGGAGCCAGAGCAAGCATGTTGGGCTCTGGCCCCACGGTAGTGTCTATGAGTGGGTGCCTGCAACTCCCAAAGCCCAAGTGGGTGTGCTACGGTGCACTCTTTTAGCTTTGCCGTCCACAGATGGCTTAGGTGCCTTCTTGGCACCCAGGTTCTTGTGCGGAGTCCAGGAAGAATAAGGACTTGAAGAGTGAATGTGGGGGCTTTATTGAGTGGTGGAAGTGGCTCTCAGCAGGATGGATGGGGAGGTGGAAGGGGACCGAGAGGGAAGATTATCTTCCCCTGGAGTTTGGCCGTCCAGCGGCCAAACTCTCTTCTCTGATTGTCCCCACTGAATTCTTGGTGTTCAGGTGCTCCTCCTCTGCCACGCTGTTCTGCTGTTTGTCTCCTCATCTTCTTCTGGAGCCTGGGGTTTGGGATTTATATGGGTACAGGATAAGGGGGTACGGTGGGTCAAAAGACAACTTTTTGGGCATGAAAGCAGGAATGCCTGTTCTCACTTAGGGCCACAGGTATCCAGGCTTGAGGGTGGGGCCTTTGCCAAGGAACTGCCCTCTTTTGCCCACTATTTCCCTGTCTCCTGTCCATATCATTTTCCCCCTCTAAAGAGAAGGTGAGCCCCAATCCAATATGCCTGACTTCCTTATAAGAACAGGAAATTAGGACATAGACACATACAGAGGGAAGACACAGGGAGAAGATGCCATCTACACGTCATGGAGAAAGACTGCAGAAGAAAACAATCTTGCCAACACCTTGCTCTGAGACTTCTAGCCCTCAAAATTGTGAGAAAATAAATTTCTGTGGTTCTTTTTTATGACAAACCTAGCAAATTAATACAGTAGCCCAGATAACTTTTTTGTAAATATTGGAAACGTGAATATATGTTTTTGAATTCTGGATTGATTTTCTTACTGTATCTACTAAATCCTTCACCAAGTTTTAGAAATGGAGATGTGAAGTGTTTACTTTGTTGTTCTCAGACCTAACAATGTTTGTGAAGAATGCAAATCGTACTGCTTTTGGGATGAGGCGAGAAAGTTAACTTATATCTATAAAACTGATACCATTCATAAACATTTTTCTTTAATTTTTTTTCTGTAATTTGGTTTTGTAGATTTTTTCCGCAAAAATATAGGTGAACAAGAAGTTGGGGGAAAATATAGATTCTTCACCCACCAGAGAGAGGGACCTGAATATATTTTGAAAAAGTCCCAGGATGATTCTAAGACATCATCCCTTCCATCTGGTGCACATCTTCTCATCTGATAGATTTTGGTGGTGCTGTGGGTCAGATGTAAGGTTGTTATTTTTCTTATTCTCTTTTGTATGTAAGAAACTTAGACTGACAGAAATTAAGCAAAATTGAAGTAGGGGACCAAGGAATTGTGTATTACCATTGGAATGTAAAATAATATTTTTCAAAGTTAGTAAGGTATAATTTATGCATAGGTGTAATCTTTTCTATAATACCAGTCTTTGAATAATACCAATAATTTTCTGTTAATTTATTTTTTAAAAATCTGAATTGTACTAAATGATACCTCAGACATCACTTAACTCTAACTTTTCCCAAGCTGTATGCTCTGTTTGGAGGTTCATATCAGGCTTGTTTGTCTCTGGTATCCATGCTCTCTTGTCCTTCCTCACTCCAGAGATATCTTTTACTGCTGTCCTGCTTTTTTGAAACTTAGTTTTCTCCCTCAAGTAAATAATTTTATATATGAACCTCGTAAATCTTATCTATCCTCTTCTGTAACTTCTCCAAGCCATTGTATCTTTTTTATTGTTTATTAAGAACTGTAGTGAGCATTAAATTTTAATCATATTTTTTCTATATTTTTGTAGTCTTAACTAACATATATACTGGGCATATTTATAACTTTAGTCAGTGACATTTTCATTATCATACTTTCTCTGTTTTTTTTGTTTTGTTTTTTATTTTTTATTTCTTATTTTTTTTCCTGAGATGGAGTTTCACTCTTTTTGCCCAGGCTGGAGTGCAATGGCACAATCTTGGCTCACTGCAACCTTTGCCTCCCAGATTCAAGTGATCCTCCTGCTTCAGCTTCCCGTGTAGCTGGGATTACAGGCATGCACCACCACACCCTGCTAATTTTGTAATTTTAGTAAAGACAGGGTTTCATCATGTTGGCCAGGCTGGTCTTGAACTCCTGACCTCAGGTGATTTGCCCACCTCGGCCTCCGGAAGTACTGGGATTACAGGCGTGAGCCACCGTGTTGGCCCTGTTATTTTTTAATGTAACAGTTTTGTGTACATATTTTCATTATCATCATAGGACACTTGTAAGTAACTTAAAAGTCTACATGACCTGGCAGTTATTTGCAGTCATGATAAATTCTTTTCTGCCCTTTGGTAGTAGCCACCTTACCAAAAACATGTTTTAAGCATATGTTTATCTGTTATTCAAGAAGTAATGTAATTATTAGTAGTACTGAATAATTAAATTCAGGAAACACTAAAAATGCTCACTAATTGTATACATCTCTGTTTAAGATGCTTAAAGTTGGACTGTTGGCATATATTCAGACAATAACTTTTATCAATTGCCTACTCACCCATTATTGACACTAATACTCAACCCAGACATTAGAAGTTCCCACCATTTGCACTTACCGATGGCAAAGGAGAACTCCTAGGTGTCACACCAGTAGAGCAGGGTCTTAAAAGTGCCAACAAATCTGTTGCTAGAAATGAAAGAAGTGAAAGAAACTGAAGAGAGAAACATATTGCAGAATTTTTACAAATGGTGTAATGAAACTGTCCAATCTGAACTCTGATTCTTTAAAATGGTTGGGAGTTGTAAGATCAGCAGTACATTTGAGATAAGTGCAAACTTAAAAGTATGGTTTTTTGTTTCTATGAAATTTAAAGATATTGAAGGATTTAGTTTTTAAAAGTCTAATAAAGTACTTTATAATCATTTTATGATAGTATATTTGCAAAATGTGCTCTATAATATACCCCTGTGCAAATAGAGACATCAATGATAAGAATAATAGAGTGATGGATAATTTACCAGGGTTCCTCACCTGTCACACTTCTAAGAGTTACTTGGTTTACAGGATTTTTGTAGTCATTTCATTTATGATTATGCTGGAAACAGTTTTTTTTGACATATTTTATCTCAGATAAAATAGCTAGTTAATTTGTAGTTCTCCTTTCACTCTTCTCTCTGCTCATCCTATTGTACTATTATAACAAGATTATGGAAAATGCCACTGCATTTGTGGCAGATGAATGTAAAATAGCACAGGAATCCAGAGAATTTGAAGATATATGAGTCCTGTGTTCTGGAGCTGGCCAAAAGTTTGATTATTTGCCAGAAAGCTGTGAGTGGGCTTAGCATTTAGACAGGGACCTTTATTCCAAAGTAGCCCTGGTTTAATATGGCATGTTGGCGACAGTACATACAACATACACATCTGTGTATGTTAATTTCTTCTCATCTCATATTTTCAATTTAGTCTTTTAATAATTCCCTAAAATAACTATTTCAGTTGGTATTACTCAGTGTCCTAACTTGAATCCTGTGACTGTTTCTCTGCCATACTGTGAAAGCAGTTAGTTTTGTCTGTTTTGTTTACTACTCTATCCCAGTTATCTAGCAAAAAACCTCACATTATAAGATCTTAGTAATTGATTGTTGAATGAATTAATCAGTTCCACACACTTCCTAGTCCTCACTCTGCAGTTGTTTATTCTTTGAACAAAAGTTTATTGGAAACCTATTATTGACTAGGCATGGTGGCTCATGCCTGTAATCCCAGCACTTTGGGAGGCCGAGACGGCGGATCACCTGAGGTCAGGAGTTTGAGACCAGCCTGGCCAACATGGCGAAACCGCATGTCTACTAAAACTACAAAAATTAGCCAGGCATGGTGGTGGGCATCTGTAATCCCAACTACTCGGGAGGCTAAGGCAGGAGATTTGCTTGAACCCAGGAGGCGGAGGTTGCGATGAGCCAAGGTCACGCCACTGCACCCCAGCCTGGGCAACAGAGCAAGACTCTGTCTCAAAAAAAAAAAAAAAAAGAAAGGAAAGAAAACCTATTATCAACCAGGCTCTGGGGTATGGAATTTTATAAGACAAGTTGAAGTGTTTGGTTTCATAGTGAGCTTTTATTCTAGTGGAGTGGAAACCACTCAATATAACACCAAATCATTGCACAAAATAATTTCAGATAGTGATAAGTACTAGATAAAAAATAAAATATATGTGAGGGGTATATATACCCTACAATTTGGTTGTCAGGGAGCATCTTTCTGAGGAGATGACATCTGAGATACGGGAGTAAAAAGGAGCCAGCCTTATGAAGATCTTGGGAGAAGAACCATAATTTTAATATTCCCCTAAATACAACTTATATGTTAATAGAAAGATATTTATAAAATCCATTGTAAAGCCATCGACTTGCATCAAATCCTCCAAGATTTGAGTATCTTCTTGGGGGGAAAAACCCCAGGCTTGAAAAGGTAAGTATTTTTTTTTTATTATTTTTTCTCCTGGTTATCTTTGATTACTCTTTGTTAGCTTGGTGACTCTGATTACTCTTAAAACTATTTTATCATCTTCCAGCATTTCTTTGTTTTCTGATTCGCTATTTCTGCTCATATTTTTGTTTCCTTCCTTTTATTTTCTTTGGATTAGCTATGCCTTTTCTCACTGAGTTGGACACTTAACATACTAATTTTCAGCTGGGTACAGTGGCTCACACCTGTAATGCCAGCACTTTGGGAGGCCAAGGTGAGAGGATCGCTAGAGCCCAGAAATTTAAGACCAGCCTAGGCAACATAGTGAGACCCTGTCACTACAAAAAATAGAAAAAATTAATGAGGTATGGTGCTGCATGCCTGTGGTCCCAGCCATGATACTTGGGTGGCTGAGGTGGGAGGATTGCTTGAGCCAGAGAAGTTGAGACTACAGTGAACCACAGTTGTGCCCCTGTACTCCAGCCTAGGCAACAGAGACCCTATCTCAAAAAAAATTAATTTTTGTTGTAAGTATTTAGAGGTCTGTATTTTTTGATAAATACAGTGTTGTCTGCATCCTAAGGTTTAACTGTAGAATGTTTTGGTTACAGTTCGTTTCTGTTCCTTTTCTATTATTCATTATAATTTCTTCTTTGACTTATGAATTATTGAAACTTTTACAGACATTTTATGTTTTTGCTTTTTGAGAGCCAGGGTCTCACTCTGTCACCCAGACTGGAATGCAGTGGTACAATCAAGGCTCACTGCAACCTTGACCTCCTGGACTCAAAGAATCCTCCCACCTCAGCCTCTCAAGTAGCTGGGACTATAAATGTGTGCCACCACACCCAGCCAATTTTTTTTTTAATGTTTTGTAGAGACAGGGTCTTACTGTGTTGCTTAGGCTAGTCCTGAACTCCTGGGCTCAAGGTATCCTCCCGCCTTGGCTCCCAAAGTGTTGGAATTACAAGTGTGAGTCACTGGACCCAGCCTGCAAACGTATTTTTAAGCTTTTAAAAAATTATTTTATTTTTAACTTATGTGTACATCGAAGAGATTTAATACTAATTTCTTTGAAATTTGTGAAACTTGATTTATGGTGTTTTATGTGGCCCATTCTTAAATTTTTTTTTGCTCCACTTCTTTATGTGCTTGAAATGAAAGTATGTATTTAAATTGTTAGGTGCGAGGTTCTTTCCAAGATCATTTAGGTCAAACTAATTGATAATGTTGTTCTGATATTCTGTATCCTTGATAATATTTTGTCTGCTTGTTCTGTTAGTCACAGAGATAAGTGTTAAAACAGCCTGTCATGATAGTGTGATTGGAATGTGATCCTTGTAATTTTTTAAATTCAATTTGATTTTCTCTTTTTTTAAGTAAGCAAAACTGGCCATTTTTTTCCTAAGTCTTAAGGTTTATTGATAATAATGATTGCCTTCTACAATGCTTTATAATTTATATTTACAACCCCCCATAAGCTTTTTGTATTCTGGATTATTCCTTCACATTTTCTGATATTTGGCATAATGATCAAGCACACTTCATATCCATTGACCCCTTTCCTTCAGCAACTCAAAATATTAAATAAATACTGTAGAAAAAATGAAGAGGTGACCTGAAGACTTGATCATCTACATATAGATGACAGAAGAGTCAGTTCTTTGTAATGAAATACTGTAAGAGTGAAGAATTAACAAATTGTTTGTAGTTTAACAGAAAAGCATAGTAACTCTTTTCAAAAACCACTGAATAAAAGTAAAATGAATCCTTTAAGTAGCATTCTAATTAGCAGACTGGTTTCCATATCCCATCATTCTCATAGTCTTCTGTTGTCGTGTCTTCTTCCATGTCTCCTTGGGATGAAAAGGGCTGAGGCTGTTGGCAGGTAGTTCATTGCCACTATTCTGACTCAAAGATACCAGGTTTTGGGTTCAGTGGTTTGAGTGAGTTCACCCAGAGCTTCCTCTACAAGCTGTCCTCGTTAAGCTGTGCCTCCTCTCTGCTGTCAGAGTCTATTATTCCATGCTCCCTGTCAAGTAGAGCTTCCATTTTCAATCTTCCAAAGTGTTGCTCCAGAGGGAGTTTTCCAGTTTCTTGGATAAAAGAAATCTGAGGCCAGGCATGGTGGCTCACGCCTGTAATCCTAACACTTTGGGAGGCCAAGGTGGGCGGATCACCAGGTCAGGGGTTTGAGACCAGCCTGACCAACATGGTGAAACCCTGTCTCTACTGAAAATACAAAACATTAGTCAGGTGTGGTGGCACGCACCTGTAGTCCCAACTACTTGGGAGTTTGAGGCAAGAGAATCACTTGAACCTGGCAGGCAGAGGTTGCAGTAAGCTGAGATCACGTCACTGCACTCCAGCCTGGGCAACAAAGTGAGACTCTGTCTCAAGGGAAAAAAAAAAAAAAAGAAATCTGACCTTGATTTCTCATTTGAATGGTTAACAGAACAAGATACAACGATAGCGAAGTTTGGAAGCATAAAGCTGGTAGGCAGAAGTCAGAAAAAGTGCTTTTGTTGCCAGGCCATTTTTTCAGTGCTTTTTAAGTGTCAGAAACTACTGGCGTTTGTGCAAGATTCAAAAACGTGATCCTTCTCCTTTGGCAGTTAGCAAATTCTCAAGATTTGTTGAAATGTATCACATCTTTCATAGCTATAGATTTACTACCCTGAGTAAAGAGCGTGTATTCTTCTCACAAATGAGAATATCTGCAAAACTCAGAAATTCACTGGCTCTCATAAGATTTTTCCTTTCCTTTCCCCTTTCCTTTCCCCTTTCCTTCCCCTCCCCTTCCCCTCCCCTTCCTCTCCCCTTCCTCTCCTCTTTCTTCTCCCCTTTCCTTTTTTTTTTAATGGAATCTCACTCTGTCACTCACGCTGGAACGCAGTGGTGCCATCTCGACTAACTGCAACCTCTGTCTCCCAGGTTCAAGCAATTCTCCTGCCTCAGCCCCCCGAGTAGCTGGGACTACAAGTGTGTGCCACCCTGGCCGGCTGATTTTTGTATTTTTAGTAGAGACGGAGTTTCATCATGTTGGTCTCAAACACCTGACCTCAAGGACCCGCCCGCCTCAGCCTCCCAAAGTGCTGGGATTGCAGGTGTTAGCCACCATACCCAGCCAAGATATCTACTTTCATTAAAAAAAAAATTCTGTGTAGTTTTGGTGAAGATATAAATTAAATAAATAACCCTCCTGGCATGTGTGACATTTCTACCTCTTCCTCAAATTGAACAAGTAACGTATCCTATACCATACTCTCTTAAATGAGAAGACAACAAAGGTGAGTCTAGTTCTGTTAAGGATGCTCTTCTACAATACAGTGTTTCCCAGAGCTCTGAAGAGAAACAGAGAAACAACTTTGCCACCAATAGCTTGGACCTCTTGATTTTCAAAAACCCTGTCAGGATGTTTTCTTTGTTTTGATTTTGACAGCACAGCATCTGATTTTAATGACAGTCCTTTTTTGTTGTTGTTGGTGGTGGTGGTGTCAAATAAATTGTTCTTTTCTTTTGAAGGAGAAAACTGGAGGCTGTTTCTTACACTTCAGATATCACCAGAACATCCTTGACAGAGCAATTCTAGAGAAGTTTTTGTCAGGGACAATACTTTTTCCTTTATTCTTATTACCATCTAAAGTCAGTATTAAGAAATTGTATGATAATTGTTGTTGCCACAGGGTTGAAGCTAATATTTGAGATAGAACACTCTTCTTGAATTACTCTGGGAAACAATAACCTTTGAGTATTTCCATTGAGACTGTCAGAAATTATAAATGTAAGAGGACATCGACCAATCTGCACATTCTTTCTTAGAGCTTCATGTAAAGTATCAGAATCTCAACAGAACTAATGATGTAAATCTTCAACCAAAATTATGTTCTTATCAGTCCTCAGATCATCTCCAAGCATATATAACTTGCGATACTTTGTTGCCCTTAGTAACAACTCTTTGTAAACTGAGATCTAAGACTGATAGGGAAATATAAGGCAGCTTGATTCAGGATTAAACATCTTGAAACAATCTTTTTGGAAGTCTGTTACAACTGGATTAATCCACTCTTGTTCTTGAATACCATGCTTCTTTGATAGTATTTTTATAGTAATGCTTTCTACATCTAAGAGGACTTGTTATGAATAAGATAGATATACCCTGTTTGGGTTGCCTTTCTAAGACGAACTTTCATCCAGGTTTCAACTTCAGTTATCTTATGCACATCAAGTTCATGCAGAGTTTCTGGTTTATATTTATCCACCCATAATTCATTTTCAGACAGATATTCTTTTAAATTTTTTAGAGCATAAATCTGTTCTAAGGAAGATAACTTTTTTTTCTATGTGGAAATCTGTTACTTTCTAACATTTTTTTCTTGTATGACATGAGTGATTCACACCTAATGTGTAGTAATAGTGTTCTCTCTGTTCTCTGAAAAATCATCACATGATGAGTCTACCCAGTCTTCCGCCTTTATGGAATGTAAACCAAAAAGTATCTAAGGCAAGTCTCTTTTTAAACAATTAAGAAAAATGTTTTCATTTCAATAGGTTTTTGGGAAACAGTTGGTGTTTGATTACCTGAATACATTCTTTAATGGTAATTTCTAAGCTTTTGGTGCACCCATCACCCGAGCAGTATACATTGTACCCAATGTGTAGTCTTTTATCCCTCACCTCCCCCCACACGTTCCTCTGAGTCCCCAAAATCCAATGTATCACTCTTATGCCTTAAACTGAACATGCATTTGGTTTTCCATTCCTGAGCTACTTCACTTAGAATAATCATCTCCAGTTCCATCCAGGTTGCTGCAAGTGCCATTATTTTATTTTTTTAATGCCTGAGTAGTATTCCATAGTGGATACATACCACATTTTCTTTATTCATCATTGATTGATGAACATTTGGGCTGGTTACATATTTTTGCAACTGCAAATTGTGCTGCTATAAACATGCACATGCAGTTACCTTTTTCGTACAATGACTTCCTTTCCGCTGGGTAGATACCTAGTAGTGGAATTGCTAGATCAAACAGCGGATTTCCTTTTAGTTCTTTAAGGAATCTCCATGCTGTTTTCCATGCCATAGTGGTTATACTAGTTTACATTCCCACCAACAGTGAAAAGCATCTATTATTTTTTGATTTTTTTGTTATAGCCATTCTTGCAGGAGTCGCACTGTGGTTTTGATTTGCATTTCTCTGATCATTAGTGATGTTGAGCATTTTTCTGTAGGCTTGTCGGCCATTTGTGTGTCTTCGAGTATTGTCTGTTCATGTCCTTAGCCCACTTTTTGATGGGATTGTTTGTTTTTTTCTTGCTGATTTGAGTTCTTTGTAGATTCTGGATATTAGTCCTTTGTCATATGTATAGATTGTGAAGATTTTCTCCCACTCTGTGGGTTGTCTGCTAACTCTGAATTATTTCTTTTGCCGTGCTAAAGCTTTTTAGTTTAATTAAGTCCCATCTATTAACCTTTGTTTTTGTTGCGTTTGCTTTTGGATGCTTGGTCATGAAGTCTTTGCTTAAGCCAATGTCTAAAAGGGTTTTTTCTCAGTGTTATCTGCTAGAATTTTTAGTGTTTCAAGTCTTAGATTTAAGACTTTAATTTATCTTGAACTGATTTCTGTATAAAGTGAGAGATGAGGATCCAGTTCCATTCTTCTACTTGTGGCTTGCCAGTTATCCCAACACCATTTGTTGAATAGGATGTCATTTCCCCACTTTATGTTTTTGTTTGCTTTGTTGAAGATCAGTTGACTGTAAGTATTTGGCTTTATTTCTGGGTTTTCTGTTCTACTCCAGTGATCTGTGTGCCTATTTTTATACCAGTACCATGTTGTTTTAGTGACCTTATAGTATAGTTTGAAATCGGGTAATGTAATGTTTCCAGATTTGTTCTTTTTCCATAGTCTTGCTTTGGCTATGCAGGCTCTCTTTTGGTTCCGTATGGATTTTAGGATTTTTTTTTAAGTTCTGTGAAGAATGATGGTGGTATTTTGATGGGAATTGCATTGAATTTGTAGATTGCTATTGGCTGTATGGTCATTTTACAATATTAATTCTACCCAATATTCTGTATAGTAATATTAATTCATGAGCATGGGATGTGTTTCTGTTTGTGTCATCTGTGATTTCTTTCAGCAGCATTTTATCCTTTTCTTGTAGAGGTCTTTCACCTCCTTGGTTAGGTATACTCCTGAGTGTTTTATATTTTTGCAGCTATTATGAAAGAAGTTGAGTTCTTGATTTGATTCTCTGCTTGATTGCTGTTGGTGTATAGCAGACCTACTGATTTGTGTATATTAATTTTGTATCCTGAAATTTTGCTGAATTCACCTACCAGTTCTAGGAGCTTTTTGGATGAGTCTTTAGGGTTTTCTAGGTGTATGGTCATATCAGCAGCAAACAACAACAGTCTGACTTCCTCTTCACCAATTTGGATGCCCTTTATTTCTTTCTCTTGTCTGATTGCTCTGGCTAGGACTTCCAGTACTATGTTGAATAGAAGTGGTAAAAGTGGGTGTTCTTGTCTCGTTCCAGTTCTCAGGGGGAGTGCGTTCAACTTTTTCCTGTTCAGTATAATGTTAGCTGTGGGTTGGTCATAGATGGCTTTTATTACCTTAAGGTATGTCCCTTCTATGCTGATTGTGCTGTCTTAATCATAAAGGGATGCTGGATTTTGTCAAATGCTTTTTTCACATCTATTGAGATAATCGTGATTTTTGTTTTTATTTTTGTTTATGTGGTGTGTCACATTTATTGACTTATGTATGTTAAACCATCCCTGCATCCCTGGTATGACAACCATGGTGGATTATCTTTTTAATATGATGTTGGATTCGGTGGTTAGCTAGTATTTTGTTGAGGATTTTTGCCTCTGTGTTCATCAGGGATATTGGTCTGTAGTTTTCTTTTTTTGTTTTGTCCTTCCCTGGTTTTGATATTAGGGTGATACTGGCTGCATAGAATGATTTCAGGAGGATTCCCTCTTTCTCTTTCTTTTGGAATAGTGTCAATAGTATTGGTACCAATTCTTCTTTGAATGTCTGATAGAATTCAGCTGTGAATCCATCTGGTCCTGGCCTTTTTTGTTGTTGTTTGCAGTTTTTTTCATTACCATTTCAGCCTCTCTGCCTGTTATTGGTCCGTTCAGAGATTCTTCATCTTCCTGGTTTATTCTAGGAGGCTGTATATTTCCAGGAATTTATCCATCTCCTCTAGGTTTTCTAATTTATACACGTAAAGGTGTTCATAGTAGCCTTGAATAATCTTTTGTATGTCTGTGATATCAGTAGTAATAGCTCCGTTGTGTTTCTAGTTGAGCTTATTTGGATCTTCTCTCTTCTCTTCTTTTCTCTGTCTTTTTTTTTTTTTTTTTCAGATGGAGTCTTGCTCTGTTGCTCAGGTTGTAGTGCAGTGGCGGGATCTCAGCTCACTGCATCCTCTGCCTCCCAGGTTCAAGCGATTCACCTGCCTTGGTCTCCTGAGTAGCTGAGTTTATAGGCATGTGCCACTCTGCCTGGCTAATTTTTGTATTTTTAGTAGAGAGAAGGTTTCACCATGTTGGCCAGGCTGGTCGTGATCCGCCCGTCTTGGCCTCCCAAAGGGTGAGATTAAAGGCGTGAGCCACCACAATCAGCCTTCTCTCTTCTTTTCTTGGTTAATCTCGCTAATGGTCTGTCACTTTTATTTATCTTTTCAAAGAACCAGCTTTTTGTTTCATTTATGTTTTGTAGTTTTTTGTTTGTTTCCATTTCATTTAGTTCCACTCTGATGTTTGGTATTTCTTTTCTTCTGCTGAGTTTGGGTCTGAATTGTTCTTGTTTTTCCAGTTCCATGAGGTGTGAACTTACTTAGATTGTCTATTTGTGCTCTTTCAGACATTTTGATGTAGACATTTAATATGATGAACTTTCCTCTTAGTGTCGCTTTTGCTGTATCCCAGAGGTTTTGATAGGTTGTGTCACTATTATCGTTCAGTTCAAAGAAGTTTTTAATTTCTATCTTGATTTCATTTTTGACCCAGTGATCACTCAGGAGCAGGTTATTTAATTTCTATGTATTTGCACTGTTTTGAGTATTCCTTTTGGAGTTGATTTCCAGTTTTATTCCACTGTGGTCTGAGAGAATACTTGGTATATTTCAATTTTCTTAAATTTACTGAAAGTTGTTTTGTGGTCTATCATATGGTCCATCTTGAAGAATGTTCCATGTGCTGATGAATAGAGTATATATTCTGCAGTTGCTGGGTAGAATATTCTGTAAATATCTGTTAAGTCCATCTGTTGTAGGGTATAATTTAAGTCCATTGTTTCTTTGTTGACTTTCTGTCTTGATGATCTGTCTAATGCTGTCAGTGGAGTATTAAAGTTCACCACTATTATTGTGTTGCTGTCTATCTCATTTCTTAGGTCTAGTAGTAATTGTTTTATAAATGTGGGGGCTCCAGTGTTAGGTGCATATATATTTAGAATTGTGATGTTTTCCTTTTGGAGTAGTCCTTTTATCATTATATAGTGTCTCTCTTTGTCTTTTTTAACTGCTGTTGAAGTTTGTTTTGTTTGATACAAGGATAGCTGCTACAACTCCTACTTTTGGTGTACATTTGCATGGAATGTCTTTTTCCACACCTTTACCTTAAGTTTGTGTTAGTCCTTATATGTTAGGTGAGTCTCCTAAAGACAGCAGAAACTTGGTTGGTGAATTCTTATCTATTCTGCTATTCTGTATCTTTAAAGTGGAGCATTTAGGCCATTTACATTCAATGACAGTATTGAGATGTGAGATACTGTTTTATTCGTTGTGCTATTTGTTGCCTGAATATCTTGTGTGTTTTTTTTGTTTTTGTTTTTTTCATTATGTTATCGTTATTTTTATGTAGGGTCCTGTGAAACTTATGCTTTAAGGAGATTCTATTTTGGTGTATTTTGAGGATTTGTTTCAAGATTTAGAGTTCCTTTTAGCAGTTCTTGTAGTGCTGACTTGGTAGTGAATGAATTCTCGCAGCATTTGTTTGTCTGGAAAAGACTGTCTTTCCTTCATTTCTTGGCTGCTAATTGTTTTGTTTAAGGAGGCTAAAACAGGACCTCAGTCCCTTGTAGCTTGTAGGATTTCTGCTGAGAAATCTGCTATTAATCTGATAGGTTTTCCTTTTATAGGTTACCTGATGCTTTTGCCTCACAGCTCTTAAGGTTCTTTCCTTTGTCTTGGCGTTAGATAACTTGATGACTATATGCTTAGATGATAATCTTTTTGTGATGAATTTCCCAGGTGCTCTTTGTGCTTCTTGTATTTGGTTGTCTAGATCTCTAGCAAGGCTGGAGAAGTTTTTCTTGACTATCTGCACAAATACGTTTTCTAAACTTTTATGTTTCTCTTTTTCCTTGAGAACACCAATTATTCTTAGCTTTGTATGTTTAACATAGTCCCAAACTTCTTGGAGGCTTTGTTCATTTTTTTTTTTTTTTTTGGAGACGGAGTCTCGCTCTGTCACCCAGGCTGGAGTGCAGTGGCCAGATCTCAGCTCACTGCAAGCTCCACCTCCCGGGTTCATGCCATTCTCCTGCCTCAGCCTCCCGAGTAGCTGGGAATACAGGCGCCCACCACCTCGCCCCGCTAGTTTTTTTGTATTTTTTAGTAGAGATGGGGTTTCACCATGTTAGCCAGGATGGTCTCGATCTCCTGACCTCGTGATCCGCCCGTCTCGGCCTCTGTTCATATTTTTAAATTCTTTTTTCTTTGTCTTTGATGGATTGGGTTAATTCAAAAGCCTTCTCTTCAGGCTCTGAAGTTCTTTTTTCTGCTTGTTTGATTCTATTGCTGAGACTTTCCAGGTGCATTTTGCATTTCTCTGACTGTGTCCTTGATTTCCAGAAGTTTTTATTGTTTTTTTATTGCTATGTATGCTATCTATTTCACTGAAGAATTTTTCTTTCATATCCTGTATCATGTTTTTGATTTCTTTAAGTTGGACTTCACCCTTCTCTGGTGCCTGCTTGATTAGCTTAATAATCTACCTTCTGAATTCTTTTTCTGGCAATTCAGAGATTTTGTCTTGGTTTGCACCCATTGCTGGTGAGCTGGTATGATCTTTTGGGGTACTAAAGAATCTTGTTTTGTCATATTACCAGAATTGTTTTTCTGGATCCTTCCCATTTGGGTAGACTGTGTTAAGAGGAAAGATCTGGGATTGAAGGGTTGCTGTTCAGATTCTTTTGTCCCATGGGGTGCTCCCTTTGATGTGGTATTCTCCCCGTTCTCTTAGGAATGGGGCTTCCTGAGAGCTGAACTTTTGTTTTTGATCTTCTGGGTCTAGCCACTCAGTGGAGGTACTGGGCTCCAGACTGGTACTGGGGAGTGTCTGCAAAGAGTCCTATGATATGATCCATCTTCAAGTCTGGCAGTCGTGGATATCAGCACCTGCTCCAGTGGAGGTAACAGGGGAGTAAAGTGGACTCTGTGAAGGTCTTTGGTTGTGTTTTTGTTTAGTATGCTAGTTTTTTGTTGGTTAGCCTACAGCCAGGAAGTGGCACTTTCAAGAGTGCATCAGCTGTGATCCTACAGGGAGGATGCAGACTTGCCCTAGGGACACCTGGTTAAGTATTCAGGTTTCTCAGGTGGTGGGCAGGGCCGTAGAGCTCCCAAGAGATTACTACCATTGTCTTCAGCTATGAGGGCAGGTGGAGAAAGACCACCAGGTGGGAGCAGGGATAGGCATGTCTGAGCTCAGCCTCTCCTTGGGCAGGGCTTGTTGTGGCTGCTGTGGGGGATGAGGGTGTGGTTCCCAGTCCAATGAAGTTATATTCCCAGGGGGTTTACGGACACCTCTACTGAGTCATACAGGTCACCAGGGAAGTCGGGGAAAGCTGGCACTCACAGGCCTCACCCTGCTCCCACTCGGCCACAGTCCTGAAGGCCAGTCTCACTCCAGCTGTAACCCCCCAACCTCACCGAGTCTATTTCCAGGCAGCTAGTGACTAGGGCTGAGTACTTGCCCCAGATCATGAGCCTCCCCATTCAGAAAGCAAGCAGACTCACAGTTCTTCGGCATCTTGGGGAGCCTGCAGTGGTGACACAGTTCCTTAGAGGGTCTGTGGATTCTCTCAGCTTTCTTAGTATGTTCCTGTGGTAGTTGTTGGAGCAAAAGTTTACGACATGAGTCTCCACATACTGTTCTGTCTGAGTGGGAGCTGCAAGCTAGTTCTGCCTCCTATCTGCCATCATAATCCTGAGACAGGTCTCAAGCAGTTTAGAAATTTATTTCATTAGGGTTACAGATCATGACTCATGACAGCCTCGGGATGTCCTGTGAACATGTGCCCAAGGTTGTTTGGTTGTAGCATGGTTTTCTATGTTTTAGGGAGACATAAGACATTAGTCAGTACATGTGAGGCATACAATGGTTTGGTCTGGAAAGGGGGAATACCTCAAGGGGTGTTGGGGGGTGGCTTATAGGTCATAGGTGGATTCAGCTATTTTCTTACTGGTTGAAGGAGCTATTGTAAGACCTGGAATCAGTTGGCCAGGCGCGGTGGCTCAAGCCTGTAATCCCAGCACTTTGGGAGGCCGAGGCGGGCGGATCACGAGGTCAGGAGATCGAGACCATCCTGGCTAACATGGTGAAACCCCGTCTCTACTAAAAAATACAAAAAACTAGCCAGGCGACGTGGCAGGCGCCTATAGTCCCAGCTACTCGGGAGGCTGAGGCAGGAGAATGGCGTGAACCCGGGAGGCGGAGCTTGCAGTGAGCTGAGATCCGGCCACTGCACTCCAGCCCGGGCCACAGAGCGAGACTCCGTCTCAAAAAAAAAAAAAAAAAAAAAAAAAAAAAAAGACCTGGAATCAATAGAAAGAAGCATCTAGATTAAGGGGTTGTGGAGACCAACGTTCTTATTATATAGATGCCATCTCATATGTGGCCACCCCGAGGCAGTAGATGGCAAATATTCCCTATTCAGACCCTTAATAGGTGCTAGACCCTCAGCCAGTCTTTTCAGAATCAGAAAAAGTCCTGGAAGGGGAAGAAGATTCTCTGGAATGTAAATTTCCCCCACAACAGACAGCTTTGTAGGGCCATTGCAAAATATGTCAGAGAAATATATTTTGAGGTAAAATACTTTGGTTTCTTTCAGGGCTCTGCTATCTGTCATGTGATGCTATACTTGAGTCAGGTTGGAATTTGGTATCTTATTTCTGCAAAGAGTCTGTTCTGTCAGTCTTAGGATCTCTTATTTTAATGTTAATGTTGGTCAGTTGTGTGCCTGAACTCCAAAGGGAGGAGAGTATAATGAGGCATGTCTAACCACTCCTTTCCCGTCACAGTCTGAACTGGTTTTTCAGGTTCAGTTGGGTCCCTTTGGCCTAAAAGAGGGTCCTTAGTCAGGTAGGGCACTTAGAATTTTATTTTTAGTTAACAGAAAGATGCCTTTGGTCTAAGAAAGTTTTGACATTATAAACTTGAATAGTTCATCTGTAGTGTCCAACCTGTAGTATATTAAAATATAATTCGTTTCCATTAAAAAGAATGTAATGGTTGATACCAGGTTCCTGAAAGGAGACATCAGAGGTAGAAGATACATTCAGGACCATTCCTATTAGACCCACTCCCACCCCACACATTGCACAGAGGATATTAAACTTAAACTTCATTCAACATAATCTTGTAATCAGTATTGAACCTTACTGAGCATACATGTCCCTGCTCCAGGCTGTGCCCAAACCACCGTGGGCACATGTTCTCATAGTGCATGTTTCTGCACTCTCACCTTTCTCATCCCCAGATGGGATGGGCAGGCTGGCAGGAAGAACAGGAAGAACCCAGGAAGACATGAAGGCAGAGATGGACTCACATCTCTATGACATGCATACAACATAGCCATGGTCAAGGTGGCCTTATTCTCCCAGAGCGGCATCCCCTCGTGGGCAGAGAGGAGCTCAAGCCCTGCTTCAGGTAGAAGGGCAGTTGCCTGGCCCTACCCAGGATCAATGCTGAGCCCCTCGGAGGTCCTGCTTCCCAGGGACCCTGTTTATATATTATATTTATATTAGGATTTATTTCTAACTTCATTTTTTTTTTCTAATCACTCTACTTTTTTATCTTTTTCTAGTTCATTTGTGGTGAGGGTCTTTTAGTGCTAAACTCTTAATTTTTACCTGAGATATCTTTATTTCATTTTCTTTTTGAATTACAGTTTAGAAATAGGATTTCTAGGTTGATAGTTGTTTTCTTAAAACTCTGCATATATTAATACATTGTATTTCACTGTGGCAGTTGAGAAATTTGCTCTTCTTTTTTTCTTCTGTTTTAGAGACAGGGTCTCACTCTGTTGCCCAGGCTGAGGTGCAGTGGCACGATCATGGCTCACTTCAGCCTTGGCCTCCTGGGCTCAAGGAATCCTCTTGCCTCAGCCTCCCAAGTAGCTGGGAATACAAGCATGTACCACTACACCCAGCTAGTTTTATTTCTTTGTAGAGATGGGGTCTTGCTATGTTGCCCAGTAGAAACCAAAAATAAAACCCTAAGGCCCCCCCCAACCATCTGAATAGATCCCCCGTCTTGGCCAGGGCACTCCAAAGTTAACCTGCAAAACTGATTCAGGGCATGACAGGAAGGGAGGGTAGGACATGCCTTATTATACACCTCCTCCCTTTTGGAATTTAGGGGAAGCTGACCAGCATTTAACATCAAAACAGACCTTAATTTTGATAAGAAACATTTATAATCTATACTCTCTGAAGCCTGCTACCTGACTTCATCTGCATAATAAAATTTGGTCTTCACAACCCCTTATCATAACCCAGACATTCCTTTCTATTGATAATAACTCTTTCAACCAATTGCCAGTTAGAAAATTTTTAAATCTGTGTCTAACCTGGAAGCCCCCTGCCCCTTCAAGTTGTCCTGCCTTTCTGGATTGAACCAATGTATATCTTACATGTATTTGATTGATGTTTTATGTCTCCCTAAAATGTATAAAACTAGGCTGTGCCCCAACTACCTTGGACACATGTTCTCAGGATCTCCTGAGGGCTGTATCATGGGCCATTGGTCACTCATATTTGGCTCAGAATATATCTCCAAATATTTTACAGATACTGTTTAAATCACCCAACCTGTAGTATTTTGTTACGTCATCCCTAGCAAACTAGTTTAAGTGTCTGCTGACTTTTCAGGATTCATCTTTTAGTATATTGTCTATGGCTTTACTCTTTTCCTCAGGCTAGTATTTATTTCACACCATTCAGATTAACAGTCTTCTAATTGGTAACTTTGCTTTTGAAATGGTTCAGTCTTCATTTTTTCAATACTGCTGTCAGAGCCATCTTTCAAAAATGAAATTTGTACCTAGCTTTCAGTTCCCAGTTTCTAAATTCTGCGCCCCATAACAGGACCAGAGGTGAGGTACAAAGTGAGCTTAGAACAATTTGTCATGTCAGAAAGTTGAAAAGCACTTACAAAATGATAGATACATGTCAGGACACAAGTACCTGTAGATGATTCCATGGGAAAAGAATAGTCTTCAAGAAATGATGATGCTAGGGCAACTGGATATCCACATACAAAAGAATGAAGTTGGGCCCCTACCTCACATCGTATACAAAAAAATTAACTGAAATGGATCAGCAACCTGAATATAAAAGCTGATACTGTAGAACTCTTAGAAGACAACATAGGGGTAAATCTTCATGACCTTGGATTTGACAGTGGATTCTTAAATATGACACTGAAAGCACAAGAAACAAAATTAGATAAATTGGACTTCATTGAAATTATAAATTTTTGTGCACCAAAGAACATTGTCAGAGATGTGAAAGACAGTCTGTAGAATGATAGAAACTGTTTTGTTTCTGTTGTTTGTTTGTTTTGAGATGGAGCTCTCGCTCTGTTGTTCAGGCTGGAGTGCAGTGGTGTGATCATGGCTCACTGCAACCTCTGCCTCCTGGGTCAAGTGATTCTTCTGCCTCAGCTTCTCAAGTAGCTGGGATTACAGGCACCTGCCACCACGCCTGGCTAATTTTTGTATTTTTAGTAGAGACAGGGTTTCACCATGTTGGCCAGGCTGGTCTCAAACTCCTGACCTCAAGTGATCCTCCTACCTCGCCCTCCCAAAGTGCTGGGATTACAGGCATGAACCATCACACCTGGCCTATAGAAACTGTTTGGGAATCATGTATCTCTTAAGGGTATAGTATCCACAATATATAAAGAACTGTTACACAGAAAAAGCCAGTACAATTAAAATTAGGCAAATGACTTGAAAAAACTTTTCTCCAAAGAAGATGGAGTGGCCAGCAAACACAAGAAAAGATGCTCAACGTCATTAGTCATTAGGGAGATGCAGATCAAAACCAAGAGATACATTGTACTCACTAGGATAGATATAATTAAAAAATGGAATAACAAACTGGCAAGAATGTAGAAAAAGTGGAATCCTTATAATTTTTGTTAGGCACATAAAATGGTGCAGCCTCAATGGAAAAATTTGGTGGTTCCTCAAAAAGCTAAACATAAGAAATACCGTATGACTCAATTATTCCACTCCTACGTGTATATTCAAAAGAATTGAAAACAAGTACTGAAATACTTTTATACACGAATGTTTATAGCAGCACTGTTCTAAATAGCCAGACGGTGGAAATAGCCTAAATGTATGTCATCGTTTGAATGGATAAACAAATTGTGGTATATTCATACAATGGAATGTTATTTAGCCATAAAATGGAAATGCTGAGGCCGGGCAGGTGGCTCATGCCTGTAATCCTAGCACTTTGGAAGGCCGAGATGTGCGGGTCACCTGAGGTCAGGAGTTCTAGACTAGCCTGGCCAACATGGTGAAACCCCATCTCCATTAAAAATACAAAAATTAGCCAGGTGTGGTGGCATATGCCAGTGGTCCCCGCTACTCGGGAGGCTGAAGCAAGAGAATTGCTTGAACCCAGGAGGCGGAGGTTGCAGTGAGCCGAGATTGTGCCACTGCACTCCAGCCTGGGTGGCAGAATGAGACTCTGTCTCAAACAGACAAAAAAAAAAAAGTGCTGATGTATGCTACAACTTGGTTGAACCTTGAAAACATTGTGCTGAGTGAAAGAAGCCAGGTCACAAAAGATCACATATTGTATGATTTTGTTTATATTAAACATCCAAAATGGGTAAATACATGGAGATAGAAAGCAGATTGGTGATTACCAGTGGCTCAGAATAGGGCAGAATGTAGAGTGACTGCTTAATAGGCATAGGAATTTCTTTTGAGTAATGAAAATGTTTTGGAAGTATACATGGAGGTGATGATTGCACAACATTGTGAATATATCAAATGCCACTGAAGGTTACACTTTAATATGGTTAATTTTATGTCATATGAATTTCACCTCAATAAAAATGTTAATAGTTAAGAAATTGCTTATAACGTTGATTTTTAAAAGAATCCATCAGTCCATATTGAGACTAAAAAAAATTAAAATTGAAAGAGGGGGCTTGTGTTTGTTTTAGAGATGAGATCTCACTCTGTCACTCAGGCTGGAGTAGAGTGGCGTGGTCATAACTCACCGCAGCCTCAAACTCCTGGACTCAAGTAATCCCCCGTCCTAGCCTCCTAAGTAGCTGAGACTACAGGCTTGCACAACCATGCTTGGCTCTTTCTTTCCTTTCCTTCCTTTCCTTCCTTTCCTTCCTTTCCTTCCTTTCCTTCCTTCCCTCCCTCCCTCCCTCCCTCCCTTCCTCCCTTCCTTCCTTTCTTCCTTTCTTCCTTTCTTTCCTTTCTTTCCTTTCTTTCCTTTCTTTTCCCTCCCCCTCCCTCCCTCCCTCCCTCCCTCCTTCCTTCCTTCTTTCCTTCTTTCCTTCTTTCCTTCTCACAGGGTCTTATTGTGTTGCCCAGACTGGTCTCAAACTCCTGGCCTCAAGTGATCCTCCTGCCTCAGCCTCCCAGTTGGCTGAGATTACAGGCATGAGGTACCACACCCAGCAAAAGACTCTTCTTGGAGAAGAATGCTGACTAATACATGTAAAAAGAATGATGGTTTTTTTTTTTTTTTTTTTTTTTGAGACAGAGTCTCGCTCTGTCACCCAGGCTGGAGTGCAGTGGCCAGATCTCAGCTCACTGCAAGCTCCGCCTCCCGGGTTCACGCCATTCTCCTGCCTCAGCCTCCCGAGTAGCTGGGACTACAGGCGCCGCCACCTCACCTGGCTAGTTTTTTGTATTTTTAGTAGAGACGGGGTTTAACAGTGCTAGTCAGGATGGTCTCGATCTCCTGATCTCGATCCGCCCGTCTTGGCCTCCCAAAGTGCTGGGATTACGGGCTTGAGCCACCGCGCCCGGCCAGAATGATGTTTTAAAATCACCATTTTACAGTCCCCATAGTGATAATTGATTTAGTAATTGCTGAATCCATTGTTTGAAGGATTGCCAGGGACAAGAATATTCACAAAGCCTCAAAGTTATCACCCTGTTGATTATCACTATCAAAGGGAAACTGTGCCTTTCTAATACAGACATCTGAAAGATACTATCTTAACCAAATGGTCAAACTTTACACCACCCAGGTACTCTAAAACCATTTAGCAAACAGAGTGAGAGTGGGCAAATGTGACAACACTTTAATTGGTGAATCTAGGTGAAGGTTACGTGGGTGCTAATTGAACCATTCTTGCATTTTTTCTATAGGTTTAAACATTTTCAAAATAAGTTGGGGTAAAGATGATTTTTGATAGGACCCTTTCCTGTTTAATAGTGTTGCCTGAAGGTTAACAATTGAACTCTTTAGCCTACTAGTTAAGGATCTTTATGATTCATCCCCTGTTTATCTTTCCAATCTTTTTCCATCGTATTTCTCAAACTAGCTTAAATGTTAGCTATGCCACACTAATTCCTGTTACTCAGATTGCTCACATTCTCTTTCACCCTCATGACTTCGTACGCATTATGTGTGCCCTCTCCTTGAAGTTTCCTTTTCCTGTCTTTATGTTGCAAACTTCTGCTTGTCCCTCTGAATTCTGTGTAGTTTATCATCTCCTGCAGGAATCTTCCCTGATCATCCTAGGTTGAGTGGATGCTTATAATGCATTGCTCATATTCCTATTATACCACTTGTTATACTATAAGTTAATTGGCTGAGTACTTGTCTGTTTTCTTCCTAGACTGGGAACTCCTTGATGCCTTGGACTGTGATGTATTTTTCTTCTTTTGGTGTCCACAGTACCTGCAAGAGTGTGTGCCACCCAGTAGCTGTTTAAGAAAAGATTTTTACATAAATGAATACATTTCACCTCCTACTATTTCCCTGGATATTTTAACTTAAAATAGGTCTGTTTGTCTCCGTTTTTACTTAATATCAGTTTTATATATGTCATGTTTGTTTTCTTAGTTTTATTTCTTTTTCTCAACTTTATATAGTGAATGATTTTGTTACAGAAATTATTAGTAATTTATAGAATTCTGCAGCACAACTAGTACATGCTAGGATTTGATCCAGTAAGTATGAACATTTCTTGCTTAACTATCATTGCTAAGTACTGTGGGAGAATACAGTAGATACGAAATTTTGGCAATTTAGACAATGAGCTAATGTTTCCTAACATTAAAGCCAAATCTATAACTCATTTTCTATACAAATAAAACTTCTGGATTTAGCATAGATGTAAATATGTTTTTAAAGGGAAAGAAACTCTAAATATACTAAAAACATTTGGATAAGTTTTTTTTTTTTTTTAAACAATCTTGTAATATAAAGTCCTTTATAGTGTTGACCTAAAAGGAAGAAACTGAGGCAAAATTCATGTAAGTAGGGCTTATTTGGGCCAGAGTTGAGGACTGTAACCCAGGAGCATGGATTCAAGTTGTTCTGAATGTAGACTCCAATTAGCAGCAGTTACAAGTAGGCTTTGAAATGAAAGGAAGCAATCCTAAATTGTTTCCAAGAAATTACATTAATGTAACATAAGCTATTGATTGCCTATACATTATCCTTGTATCACAAATTCCAAGAAAATGAAGATAATGGGTGAGTCAGTTAGTCAAGAACAAAATATCTTTAAACAATTGCCCCTGGGCATGGGTGCATAGGGTGTGACTGAAGTCCCATACTTACGTCTCTCTGGGCCTGATAAATTTTACATGCCTCCCATAACTCAGACTGCTCTGAGCTGTTTTTCTTTTCTCAGCAGCATAAAATGAAACCCAGAAGCTATAAAGGAAAACATATTGATACAATAATTCTTCTACTTAAAAATGTAAAACTCTAGTGTAGCAAAACAAATTTTTTTATTTGAAAAAACTGGAGAAAGCATCTGTGTTACATATTATAGCAAAGGGCTCATTTCATTGGCATACAAAGGACTGTTACAAATCAATGGAAAAAATTCAAACAACCCAGTTGAAAAACAGGTACAGGATATCAATAAATAGTCTGTGGAGGCCAGGCGCGGTGGCTCATACCTGTAATCTCAGCACCTTGGGAGGCCGAGGCAGGCGGATCATGAGGTCAAGAGTTTGAGACCAGCCTCACCAACATGATGAAATTCCGTCTCTACTAAAAATACAAAAATTAGTCAGGCATAGTGGCAGGCGCCTGTAATCCCAGCTACTTGGGAGGCGGAGGCAGGAGAATCGCTTGAACCTGGGAGGTGGAGGTTGCAGTGAGCTGAGATTGTGCCATTGCACTCCAGCCTGGGCGACAGAACAAGACTCCGTCTCAAAAAAAAGTAGTCTGTGGAAAAAAAAAGTCAAGATTGCTGATAAATATAGAAATATTGCCCCCCCCCCAAAAAAGGGGGGTTGTTCACCTAGCAAGCAACAAACAAGTGTCCACAAAAACGCAGGTTTTGACCAATAGAAGTTTTATTACATATCACAAGGAAAGAGATCACTGAGAGTATTTTCCAAAGCAGTGTCTCCCTGAGGGAGAGTGACAGGAAGATTTCATGGGTCAGTGGAGAAGGGAGAGGATACGTCATCACATATAGAGGAGGGGCCCAAGTGGCGCAGACACAGTCATTATGCCGGCACATAGGTTGCATGTAATGGTAATGATGCTATAGCTCTACTCCTGGGGTGGAGACTTTATAGCATGGTGAGGCGGAAAGTTCACTTGGGTTCATCTGTAAGTTGCTGGGGTCTGTCAGTAGCTGATTCCAACTGACTAGATGACCACATAACATACAGGGTTTGGGAAAAAAACAGGTTGCAAGGCAGGAGGCTATAAAGCAAGCTGACTGTTCATGTTTGTTAAATTCCTGTAGTCCCTGGAGACCTTCTGTGTCTGCTTACGATATGTTATAATGAATGAGTAGGTCTGTATACTGCTTTGGAAAGTTGTATGAGTGAAAAATTCATCATACTTTTCAATTCCTGATTCAGTTATCTATCATTGTGTAACAAACCAACTCAAAACTTAGTGCCTCAAATCAACAACCATTTATTTGTTCCATTTCTGCTCTCTGAGCAGAGCTCAACTGAGCAGTCTTTCCACTGGTCTTGCCTAGAGTTACTCACCTACTTAAAGACATACAGAGTCAACAGGAGCTGAAAACCTGCAATGGGCTGGTCAGGCAGCTCTCTCTCCCCATCTTTGTGGGATCTTCAGCAGAGTATCTGAACCCTCTTTACATGGTAGCTCAGGAACCCAGGAGGGAACTTTCCAAGACTCACAGGGCCTAGTATCTAAGTGCTTATGAAAACCAAGTCACATGGCCAAGCCCAGAGTTAGTATTGAGGACTATACAATATGTAATACCAAGAGGTGTGATTCACTGGGGACCACCAGTGTGACCATACTTCCTAATGTATGGTACATACCTGTTTGTCTGTTTATTACCACTCTTCCATCAGAATGTATCATCCAAAAGGGGATGGGTTCTGCTTATCTTGTTCACCTATATCAGCCTAGAACAAGATATACTACATTGTTGGATTTCAGTGAATTTTTGCTGAATATATATGTCTAGTAAGATCTTGTGTTTAAAGAAAATGGTGTGTATTAGGGGAGGCTGGTATTTCTGTGTGCATAGTAAACTTCTGGAAAGATAAACATAATGGTTTTATGATTGAACATGATGGTTTCTGGACTTGAATAAGGGAACAGAGGGTACCTTTTACTCTTATTTCATTTACATTGTGTATTTCCATGACTGTATCCCAGTTTGATAACTTAATACATAGTAAACTATGAGAGTCATTCTTCATTTGTAAAAAATTTATTTTCCTAGACATTTATAAGAAATACTAAAATTAGAGTACAAGGCCAAGCAGCTTATAAAAATGATTTAAAGTTGTCTGGTCAGTATGATAGAGTTCTAAAAACATTCAAGTTTATGCTAAACAAATGTTATTCATTTGCTTATTCTCCTACTCAAAAAATATTTTTTGAGTATATAATAAGTACTATAGTACATTGTTTTGGATATCTCAGTGACAAAATTCTTTGTTCTTTCAGAGTTCTATCAGTTCAATTGGCAGACCTGGTTGGATGAGTAGGAAAATGCCAAATTTTAAATACCTTTGAAAATTCTAAAAAAACTGTATTCCTGTATTCATTTTGGTTATTAAAATAGTCATTTGGAGCCAAGATTTTGAGTCAGAGACAAAGAATAAAATAGTAAGACTTTTTCATTTGTGACTTCTGAACTAAACTCTCAAGGCAATATAGAAAAAAGTAGTTTTAGTACTTCTGAGTCCTCTAGAATAGATCTCTCAACCATATAGTTAATTGCTAGATAACCTAAAGAGTATCTGGCATTTATGGTGCCCAAGAAACACTTATTGAAGAAATATATAGTAGGCTTCACTTACTGCTGCTTACTGTGTATGCCACACTGTGCTATATGTTTTACATGTATAATATCTGTTAATCCTTCAACAGCCCTGTGGCAAAATCATTATAGATCTCCGTTTTCAGACTAGGCGACAAAGACTTAAGTAACATACCCAAAGTTAAAAATAGCTATTAAATGGTGAAGCACATTGAAAGTTGAGATCAGAGGTACTTCAAAGCTTATATTATTATTATTTTTAAACAACATTTTAAAAAAATATATACTTTAAGTTCTGGGATACATGTGCAGAATGTGCAGGTTTGTTACATAGATATACACGTGCCATGGTGATTTGCTGCACCCATCAACTCGTCATCTGCATTAGGTATTTCTCCTAATGCTGTCCCTCTCCTTTCCGCCCACTGCCCTCAAAGCTTATATCATAATGACTGTTGCTTTTTGCCCCTCCACCAAACCCATTCATATGAGAATAGCATTGTTTTACATCTGTATATTCTTGCATGTTTATTCATAAAACAGTCTATTTTTAAATTACCCCAGAGAAGACTTTATGAACAAAAGTGTAGAGGCAGGAAGGAATGTGTGGCTGGAGTAGACTGGCTTATGACAGACATGATGAGATGGGTAAAGAAGTAATAAATTGTAACCTGGAAAGCCAAAGGATTGTACAATGCTGTCAATTGGCTATTCTGCTAAAAGGTCAGATGAGGGAAGAACTGAAAATTTTTAGTTTAAAAAAATAGCTTTTGGGTTATTGTAGATTTTAATTATAATATTTTCTTTATTCTTCAAGGATATGTAAGGATATGTAAGATGTGCCTACATTTATTCTTTAAATATCTCTGATTTGTCTGTCAACTAATAACATTAGAGCAGTGTCTTTTGCATTTCTTAATTCCCTCTCTAATTTCCCTCTTTATCCTTCTCTCTTTGAGCAGATTGTTGGTTTGGCATTCTGCCTGGATAACCTCAGCAACAAGTATTAATAGCTTGGTCAAAATACAGAATTTTGAGGACTCATTGTATCCATAGGGTAAAGTGGATGTAAAGCAAAGATATTTAGGTAGTTTAGCCATGATTTATTTTATTAACCCATTTATGCCTAGTGTATCATTATTGGAACGCTAAGCTTGTGGGAGTTATTTATATCCTACTGCTCAAGGTCATCGCCAAGTTCTGATTTTTCAAAAAGAAACCTTACAACCTCTGGCATAAATGGGTTAATTCAATCATTTCTTCTTGATTTCCTCTGTCCTAATAGTTCTTAATCTACTTTGGGTCTTGGGCCTCTAAAAATCTGATGAAAACAGTGCTCAGAAATTGTAATATCTACAGAAAGTTTTATATACCAATCTGGGTTGTTTACAAACCCTTCCCATCTGTGACCCCCAGGTTAAGAACTCTTGTGCTTTATCTCCATGCTGGTCTCAAGTAACATCCTACAGTAATTCACCACCACTATAAAATTTTATCACTAATTAGAAAAAAGGTGGAAAAGATGGAATGGTTTAAAAATTTTAAGAACCATAGATTTGTTAGAATCATTAAAAATGTGTAGGAAATAAAAGCAAAAGGAGCATCCTTCAGCCTACTTTCAGAATTTTAAGTATGTTTTACAGGCCAAGCATGGTGGCTCTCCTGTAATCCCAGCACTTTGGGAGGCCGAGGTGGGTGGATCGCTTGAGGCCAGGAGTTTGAGACCAGCCTAGGCAACATTGCAAAACCCCATCTTTATTTTAAAAAAAAATAATATACACACACACACAATTTAGCCAGGCGTGGTGGTGCGCACCTGTAGTCCCAGCTACCCTAGAGGCAACGATGGGAGAATAGATTGAGCCTGGGAGGTCAAGGCTGCAGTGAACTGTGATGGCACCATTGTACTCCAGCCTAGGAAACAGAGTGATACACGTCTATAAAAAAAAAAAAAAAAAAAAAAAAAAACAGTTATCAGATCGCAAAGATCAAGAACAAAATAGCAGAAAATCTAAAAACTAGTGATGAATCAACCATTGTAAAATCAACCATTGTAGTGATTCCTCAAAGGGCTGAAAACAGAATTACCTTTTGACCCAGCAATCCCATTACTGGATATATGCTCAAAAGAATATGAATTGTTCTGTTATGTCAGGAAGACGCATGCATGCATCCGTTCGTTTCCACACTATTCACAATAGCCAAGACATGGAATCAACCTAAATGCCTCTCAGTGGCAGACTGGATAAAGAAAATGTGGTACATATACACCATGGAATACTGTGCAGCCATAAAAAGGAATGAGATTGTGTCCTTTGCAGGGTCATGGACGGAGCTGGAGGCCATTATCCTTAGAAAACTAATGCAGGAACAGAAAACAAATACCATACGTTCTCACTTATAAGTAGGAGCTAAATGATGAGAACACATGGACATAAAGAGGGGAACAACAGACACTGAGGCTTACCTGAAGGTGGAGGGTGGGAGGACGAAGAGGAGAAGAAAAAAAATAACTATTGGGTACTAGGTTTAGTACCTGGGTTGCAAAATAATATGTACAACAAACCCCCGTGACATCAGTTTACTTATGTAACAAATCTGTACATGTACCCTGAACCTAAAATAAAAGTTAAAAAAAAAAGTACTGAAAATACTCTACATTGTTAAGCTGATTTAAGTAAAACTCATAATCTTAAATGTAGGTATTATTAAGAAGAGAATGAAATGAGTATTCAACTGAAAAGATTAGAAAAAACAACAAAGTAAGCCTAAGGAGAACAAAGGAAATGATACAAGTTAAAAGTAGAAATTAATATCTTTAAAGGAACCTAGCTAGATGACGGTGGCCTCCTGAGTTAATCCTCTGTGGTACTACCCTGCTTAAGTAAAACTCTTCATTGTCCTTAAAATGGCTCACAAGGCCCTTCGTAAGCTGGTTCCTATCTACTGCTTACTATATTTCTCACCCCTTCCCCTGTGTTCCCCCACCCCCATGCTCCAACCATATAGAACTCCAGAATTTCTTTTGGTTTATTGAACACAGTAAATTTCATGTCATTTCCAGTCCTTGTGCTTTGCACTTATTCTTCTCTAGGTCTTCCCACTCTTCTTGCCTAGCCAGTTCCTAATGAGTCTTCAAGACTCAGCTTAAATTTTACATACTCTAAAAAGGCATTAAACATACAAACATACATACACGTACACACAAGTGCTCAGGTAACAGACTAATTTACATATTCAATCTTCAGTGCTTTGATAGTATTTTACTGCCCCTATTACAGCACTTCTCTCACCAGTCAATATCAAAGAAGCGTTTGACAAGAGAAGTAATAATTGAGGTACACCATCAGAAATCCAAAGTTACACTGCTTAAAATTATTAAAATAAAACATATTTCCAACGATACTTTTGCTAGAGCAGATACTAGTATGAGTGAGATAGGCCAAAATAGTATATTATAAGCAGAAGAAAGTATCCTAAATTTAGCAAATTGTATTGGTTAACTCTCAAGGGAAAAAAATACTTTTGAGTCTTCCAGATAAATTTTAGATACATCAAAGAAATAAATATAAGCAATTAAATTATATAAAAACTAGGAAAAATAGGAACTAGTACTTACCAAACCTTTAGATCAGTGTTGCCTAATAGAAATATAATGCAAGCCACATGAGTAGTGTTGTTTTTTTTAAATTTATTTTTATTTACTTATTTTTTTGAGACAGAGTCTCGCACTGTCACCTGGGCTGGAGTACAATGGCATGATCTCGGCTCATTGCAATCTCCGCCTCCTGGGTTCAAGCAATTCTCCTGCTTCAGCCTCCCGAGTAGCTGGGGTGAAAGGCGCCTGCCACCATGCCCAGCTAATAAGTAGTGTTAAATTTTTTAGTAGCCATATTAAAAAACTAAAAACAGGAAAAATTAATTATAATGTTTTAACCCAGTATGTCCAGAATATTGTTTCAACATGTAATTGATATAAAAATATGAAGTACCAGAGTTTTTTAATACTAAGCCTTAGGGTTTTTAATGTATTTTTAAAGATACATGTGATATTTTGATACATGTATACAATGTCCAATGATCAAATCAGGATAATTGGGATATCTGTCATCTCAAACATCTATCTTTGTTTTGGAAACACGACAATTCTTCTAGCTACTTTTAAATACGTAACAAAGTAGTAACTATAAGTGATTTACTATCAAATACTAGAACGTATTATTTCTATCTAACTGTAATTTTGTACCTATTAACTGATTTCTTCTCAATCTCACACCCACCTTCCCAGCCTCCAGCAACCACGATTCTATTCTCTACGTCCGTTAGTTCCACTTTTTTAGCTCCCACATATGAGTGAGAACATGCGATATTTATGTTTCTATGCCTGGCTTATTTTACTGAACATAATGACCTCAATTTCCATCCGTTTTGCTGCAGATGACAGGATTTCTTTTTTTTCTTTTGTTTTTTTCTTTTTTTTTTGAGACAGGGTCTCACTTTATTGCCCAGGTTGGAGTGCAGTGGTGCTGTCATAGCTCACTACAGTCTTGACTTCCTGAGCTCAAGCATTCTTCCTGCCTCAGCCACCCAAGTAGCTGGAACTACAGGCATGTGCCCCCATGCCGGTTTTTTTTTTTTTTTTTTTTAATTTTTTTGTAGAGGTGAGGTCTCACTCTGTTGCCCAAGCTGGCCTGAGCAGTTTGAACTCCTGAGCTCAACCAGTCTTTCCACCTCAGCCTCCCAAAGTGCTAGGATTACAGGAGTGAGCCACTGTTCCCCAGCTAGGATTTTGTTCTTTTTCATGAGTGAAAAATATTTCATTGTGTGTATATACCACATTTTCTTTATCCATTCATCCATTGATGGACACTTGGGTTGATTCCATATCTTGGCTATTGTGAATAGTGCTGCAGTAAACATGGGAATACAAATATCTCTTTGATATACTGATTTCCTTTCTTTTGGAAATCAAAAGTGGGATTGCTGGGTCATACAGTAGTTCTGTTGTTTGTGTTTTGAGGAACCTCCATACTGTTTTCCATAATGGCTATAATAATTTACATTCCTACCAACATGTAAGAGCATTCTCCTTTCTCTGCATCCTCCCCACATCTGTTATTTTTTGACATTTTTGTAACAGCCATTCTGACTGGGTTAAGATAATATCTCATTTTGGTTTTGATTTGCATTTCCCTGATGATTAGTGATGTTGAGCATTTTTTTCATATACCTGTTGGCCATTTGTATGTCCTCTTTTGAGAAATGTCTACTCAGATCTTTTGCCTATTTTTAAATCTGAATTTATTTTATTTTATTTATTTATTTTTGCTCTTGAGTCATTTGAGAGCCTTACATATTCCGGTTATTAATGCCTTGCCAGATAGAAAGTTTTTTGCAGATATTTTCTCCTATTCTATGGGTTGTCTCTTCGTTTTGTTTCTATTTGTTTTTAAGATGGGGTCTCACTATGTTGCCCAGGCTGGTCTCAAACTCCTGGGGTCAGGTGAGTCCCCTGCCTCAGCTTCCCAAAGTGCTTGCATTATAGGTGTGAGCTACCATGTCCAGCTACCTTGTTGATTGTTTCCTTTTCCTTTGCCGTGCAAAAGCTTTTTAGCTTGACATAATCCCATTTTATTTTTGCTTTTGTTGCCTGTGCTTTTGAAGTCTTCTTTTTTTTTTTTTTTTTTGAGAGGGAGTCTCGCTCTGTCACCCAGGCTGGAGTGCAGTGGCCGGATCTCAGCTCACTGCAAGCTCCGCCTCCCGGGTTTACGCCATTCTCTCGCCTCAGCCTCCCGAGTAGCTGGGACTACAGGCGCCCGCCATCTCGCCCGGCTAATTTTTTGTATTTTTTTAGTAGAGACGGGGTTTCACCGTGTTAGCCAGGATGATCTCGATCTCCTGACCTCGTGATCCACCCGTCTCGGCCTCCCAAAGTGCTGGGATTACAGGCTTGAGCCACCGCGCCCGGCCAGCTTTTGAAGTCTTACACAAAAGAATATTTGCCCAGACCATGGTCCTTTAGTATTTTCCCAGTGTTTTTTCTAGGAGTTTTGTATTTTTAGGTCTTACATTTAAATCTTTAAGCCATTTTGAGCCGATTTTGTATATGTTGAAATACGGGACTCTAGTTTCATTCTTCTGCCTAATAGAAAACCGGTTTTCTGAGCACTATTTACTAAAAAGACTGTTCTTTCCCCACTGTATGTTCTTGATTCCTTTGATGAAAATGAATTGGTTATTGAGTTTCATGTCAAGGCTAAGTGAAAAGATAGAAAAAAGTAAGAGTTAAAAAGTTAAAAAAAAAAGAATGAATTGGCTGTAAGTGCATAGATTTATTTCTGGGTTCTCTGTTCTGTTCTATTGATCTCTATGTCTGTTTTTATTCTAGCACCATGCCGTTTTATAGTTTTGTAGTTTGCCTCATAGAGATCTTTCACTTCTTAGGTTAAATTTATTCCTAGGTTTTTTTTTTTTTTTTTTGTAGCTATTTATAAATTCGGTTGACTTCTTGATTTCTTTTTCATATTGATTGTTGTTCATATGTAGAAACACTACTGAGTTTTAAAAATAATAATTATTATTTAATTGCAGGTGGGGTCTTGCTATATTGCCCAAGCTGGTCTCAATCTCCTGAGTTCAAGCAATCCTCCCACCTCAGCCTCCCAAAGTATTGTGATTACAGGCATAAGCCACCATGCCCAGCCAATACTACTGATTTTTGTGTGTTGATTTTGTGTCCTACACCTTTACTAAATTTATCAGTTCTAAGAGTATTTTGGTGGAGTCTTTAGGTTTTTCTAAGTATAATACGATCATGTTGTCAGCAGACAAGGATAATTTGACTTCTTTTCTTCTTTGGATGCTCTTTATTTCTGTCTCTTGCTTAATTTCTCTGCTAGATGTACTTAGCCTTTGAAATCCAGTGTTTATTTCACACTTAGAGCACATCTCCATACAAACTAGCTACATTTCAGGTGCTTGATAGCCACATGACTCTTGGCTATCATTGGACAGCACAGCTGTAGGTGAAGTTAAATATAGAAGCAGTAGAAGATAACACAAAGGAAAACAATAAATAACATTGGCTACAAGAAAGTAAAAGGGAGAAAACAAAAAGAAAAATATTTGCAACATATTATAATACAATATTATTATGGGTTCATACAAATCATTAAAACCACTTAAAAACCCAAAAGATTTAACAGGCAAGATTACACATGCAGGTAATTTACAAAAGAGCTAGTAACAAACTTAGACATAACAAAGAAGTGTAAATTAAAACAGTAGTACAGGTTCGGCATCCCTAATCTGATGAACCAAAATGCTCCAAAATCGGAAACTTTCTGAGCAGCAACATGATGCCACAAGTGGAGAATTCCACACCCAACCTCACGTGACAGGTCATATGACAGGTTGCAATCAAAACAGAAAAACTTTGTTTTATGCAAAAAATTATTTAAAATATTGTATGAAATTACCTTCATGCTATGTGTATAAGGTATATATGAAACATAAATGATTTTTGTGTTTAGACTTGGGTCTTATCCCCAAAATATCTGATTTTATATATATATGTATACACACACACACACATACACACACACACACATACACACACACACTCCTTAATAAAAAAAAAGTCCAAAATCGGAAACATTTTTGGTGCAAGCATTTTGGGTAAGGGATACTCATATTTTAATATCCTATTTTCATCTATCAAGGCAGCAAAGATTTTAAAACTGTAATTTTCAGGGTTGCAAACAATGTAGTAAAACGGTATTCTCATAGATTATCAGAGGGCATTCGAAGTAGTATTATAAAACCCTTTCTGTTACTTTTTATTTCCATAAGTTTTTGGGGAACAGTGGTGTTTGATTACATGAATAAGTTCTTTAGTGATGATTTCTGAGATTTGGGTGCACCCATCATCTGAGCAGTATATACTGTACCCAAGTTGTAGCCCTTTATGCTTCACACTCCCCTCTGCCCATCCCCAAAGTCCATTGTGTCATTCTTATGCCTTTGCATCGTCATAGCTTAGCTAGCTCCCATTTATGAGTGAGAACACATGATGTTTGGTTTTCCATTCCCGAGTTACCTCGTGAAGTAGTAAAACCCTTTTAAAAGGTAGTTTAGCAACAAACACCAAAATTCTGTGTTTGGGAATCTATCACAAGGAAACAGTAGTAGCTGTAGAGAGGTGAAAACTACATACCAAAACGCTCATTTCAGCATTGTTCACAATAATGGTAAAATTGAAAACTACTTAAATTCCTTAAGTTAGGGGAATGGTTAAGTCGTTTATGGTGTAATCTTTTGATGGAATATTTTCAATAATAACTTCGAAGTCTTTTTTGAATACTATTGAACTTTAAAAAGGATAGAGAATTGAATATCTTATATCCAGAATTTAGGGGGGAATTAATCCTGTGCAGAATAAGACTAATAAGTTTATCAGAATGTTAACAATGTGTATCTTAGGATAGCAGGACTTTAGTCTTTTTTCTCCAGGTTTCTGTTTTTTCTCTGTTTTTCAAATGTTGTAAAATTGGTATGTATTACCTTTATAATAAAAAGAAGACTACTTAAAATGGTGGGATTAATTTAACACCTTCTTGGATATAACTTAAGATGTAATACTAATTCAGATATGATCAGCTCATGCTCTACCTATCATTTTATATTTTATCTTTAGAAAAACATGATACTTAGCAACTGATAAACTCGCTTAGATGATCTAAATATTCTGTGGTTTGACTCCATCTTTGTTTCAGAGTGAAGTTTATTGACTTTTCTTTCCAATGAAAGTGTGTCACTTTCTTCTTTTTTTATTCCCTTTACTTTTGGCTTAAGTCTAACCTCCAGAAAAGTGATGTAATATTTTTTTAGCAAACCAGCATCTTAAATGTGTAATCCCCATTTTCCTTCCCAGTTTCATAAGGTTAAATAGCTCACATCTGCTCTGTTACTATTTTTATGTTCTGATTTGCCTTTTTTTGTTGTTTTGATTAATACTTCTTCCTCTCATTTTTAAGGTTATTCTGGTACAAGTTAACCCAGGAGAAGCATTTACAATAAGACGAGAAGATGGACAGTTTCAGTGCATTACAGGTAAGAATGGTAATTGAGAATAATCATTTGAGACCAAAAAACCACAAAAATTTATGATACATAGTAGTGTGTATGCCTATGGTTTCTTCCTTCTTTCTCACTACCACCACACAAAAGCATAAACTCTGATATCTTAGCATTTAAGTATTGCAGTATCATTCTAACTAATCTCTTTGCCCTGGTTTCCTGATTATTTTGATCATTCTTGATATGTTATATTGTTCATGTCTCTTCCCTGTTCAGAAATCTTTATCAAATCTAGTCCAGGTGTCTTCGTTTTTCAAAAAGATCATTTCAACTTTTTAGTCTTGTTCCCACTTCCCCTTCAAATTGCTTTTCTTCAGTTTTTCTAAGAGGCTTATTTATTCACTGTCTTTTGAAGCTATCTTGTGCTATGTGTTCTGTTTCCCTTATCTAGAATTCACCCTTATCACCACTGCCCCACCGCCCCCCCAATTCGGATCCTACCTGTGCTTCAAGACTGAGCTCCAGTCCCACCTTTAACAGGTTTTTTGGAAAGTCTTTGTTTAGTGAACATTTCCTTAGTACTGTTGACTTTTGAGTCAGGCAGTTCTTTGGTCAGGGGAACTGTTGTGTGAATTGTAGGATGTTTAGTTCAATTCCTAGCCTCTGCCTACTAGCCACTCACCCTCACTATTTCATTTATGACAAATAGAAAAGTCTGGATATCCCCAAATATTCCCTGAGGGACAAAATTGACTCCAGTTGAGAACCGTCTTCCTATGTGAATTTGAGAACACTAAAAAGGTGACTGGCTTTGGAATTAGAGAGAGAGAACCTAGGGTTAAATCCCAGCTCTGCTGTTTTACTAGCTACATGACCTTGTACATGTTACTTAACCTCTGTAAGTACTGTGTTTTTTGTTTTTTGTTTTTTTTGAGACAGAGTCTTACTCTGTCACCCAGGCTGGATGGAGTGCAGTGGCTCAATCTTGGCTCGTTGCAACCTCCGCCTCCTGGGTTCAAGCAATTCTCCTGCCTCAGCCTCCCAAGTGACTGGAATTACAGGCGCCTGCCACCACACCAGGCTAATTGTTGTACTTTTAGTAGAGATGGGGTTTTATCATGTTGCCCAGGCCGGTCTTGAACTCCTGACCTCAGGTGATCCACCCACCTCAGCCTCCCAAAGTGCTGGGATTACAGACGTGAGCCTCTGTACCCAGCCCTCTGTAAGTACATTTCTCATCAGTAAAATTCTCATTCCTGTCAATAATAGTACACCTTATAGGATAATTGTGAGGGTTCCTGATATGCATGTAATGTACTTTAAACCAGCTTGGGACATATAAGGCACTCAATAAGTGATGGTGAGTGCTGTAGTGTTATTGTTAATAGAAAGTGATCCCCATCACCTGTGAAACCCTATCATACCAATTATTGCACCATTCATTTACCAAATAACTACACCATCTTGTAATATTTCTTCTAGTTGTATTTTTAAAGTTATTTAAATTTTGTATTCTTTAACATAGAATTTTTATTCAGTCTCTCCAACTAAAGTCTAAGCGCCTTGGGGACACATACCATTTCTTACATTTCTTTGTATCCCCTTCAGTTTTTGGCTTTCTGTATATTGGGTACTTAACTGATAGTTATTGCTTTAGTTTAAAAAAGGAAGAAGTGCAGTGGGTCACACCTATAATCCCAGTGCTTTGAGAGAATAAGGCAGGAGGACCTCTTGAGACTGGGAATACGAGACCAGACTGGGCAGCATAACAAGACCCTGTCTCTACAAAAAATTTAAAACTTAGTCAGGCATGGTGGCGCATGCCTGCTGTCCTAACTATGCAAGAGATAAGGTTGGAGGATTGCTTTAGCCCAAGAATTTGAAGCTGCAGTGAGCTATGGGCATACCAGTGCACTCCAGCCTGGGCAGCAAAGGAAGACCCTGTCTCAAAATAAAACTAAATTTAAAAAGAGCGTTAGAGGTGAGGTGTCTGTATACTTTGTCATCTTTCAAACTGGAATAGAATGAAAGGACTCTAACACTTACTTCAAGACAACTGATGTGCCGGGCGCGGTGGCTCAAGCCTGTAATCCCAGCACTTTGGGAGGCTGAGACGGGCGGATCACAAGGTCAGGAGATCGAGACCATCCTGGCTAACATGGTGAAACCCCGTCTCTACTAAAAAAATACAAAAATCTAGCCGGGCGAGGTGGCGGGCGCCTGTAGTCCCAGCTACTCGGGAGGCTGAGGCAGGAGAATGGCGTAAACCTGGGAGGCGGAGCTTGCAGTGAGCTGAGATCTGGCCACTGCACTCCAGCCTGGGCAACTGAGCGAGACTCCGTCTCAAAAAAAAAAAAAAGACAACTGATGTAAAGCAAGACTGTCTAGCCCAGGCAAACCTCCTGTCTTTCCCCCATTTTACCTAGGCTGTCCAATCTGTTTAATCAAAGAAGAAATAGACCTAACTCTTTTCAGAGAAGTAATTAGCTCAGTAATTAAAATTAAAACTTTTAGCCTGATATTTAAACCTTATATATCTGAGAGTTAAAAATTTCTCTCTAAGTTGAACACATGGACACAGGGAGGGGAACCTCACACACCGGGGCCTGTCGGAGGGTAGGGGCCAAGGGGAGGGAGAGCATTAGGACAAATACCTTCATTTTCTTCCACTTTACCATCACTAGTTTCTGTCATATGGCAAGCCCCTTCGTGGACTAGCTCTGGATCTAGGTAAAAAGTGAGATTATGAATAACGAGGAGAAAGAGAAATTCTTGAGGGAAGAAAATCATATACCAGTGAAGCTGAGAGAAACATAGATCATTATAGCCCTAAGGCCATCAAGTTAGGAAAGCTGTTCTCTGACGGCCACTATAACATTAAAATCTCTATATTAAAACCTAACAAATTGAGATAAGAGCTGTGTAAATTAATAATCATTTGAATTAAAGACCATTCTTTTAAAAGTGGTTTTATTACTTGTTCAGAATATATAGAAATGAAAACTAGGTTGAGAATCATGGAGAACTTTAGAGATCTAAATAATTACTTTATTTTATTGGAGGCTCAGATTTTGTGAGTTACAGCTAGTCATGGTCAGAGTTCAATATAGTACTTTTTCTACTATGTAGCATACATTCTGGAAAGACAAATTGCTAATTTTTTTCTATGAATTTTCTAAGTATCTGCTGAGGTATACTGTGCTAGTTGCTGGACATTCAAAGAAAAGCTAAAACTAAGTTCCTGACATTCAAGAACAGTGTCATAGGGGAAAAAAAGGGAAAATTAACAGTTACAGTATAAAAAGAGATATACATAGGGTGTTATGGGAGCATAGAAGGAGGGTTACTAATTACATTCAGTGGCATGTAAAGAAAAATTTATTCCAGGAGAAAGTGACACATGAGGCTTCTCGAAGAACAGTGGCAGTTGGCCAGATGGACAAAGGGTCTCAGGGTACTTTAGTCAGAGGGAAAAAGTGTTCAAAAGCAACAGAAAGAAAGAATGACTTGACTTATTTGAATAACCACAGAGATTGGAATTGCTAAATTCCAATAAAATATGGAATTGTTGTATAAATATGTGGTACCTGTTGCACCAAAAGTCTTCCTACTACCAACATCATCTAGAAATGTTCAATAAAATAATAACATGTAATCTTTCAAATATACTCCTGAACTTCTCTCTCTTCACCCTAAAAAAAGGGAAAAAAAAGGTGGGGGGTGGGGAAGAATCACTGTCGGCCAGAAACAAGGACTTTTCCACATTTATTTGTTTTTTGTTTTTATTTTAAGAGACAGGATCTCTCTGTCACCCAGGCTGGAGTGTAGTGGCACAACCATAGCTCATTACAGCCTCATACTTCTGGGCCCAGGTGATCCTCCTGCCTTAGCCTTCTGAGCAGTTAGGACTGCAGGTCCGTGCCACCATGCTTGGCTAATTTTTTATAGAGTTGATGTCTCACTATGTTGCCCAGGATACTCTCAAACTCCTGGGCTCAAGCAATCCTGCCGTCTCAGCCTCCCAAAGCACTGTGATTACAGACATGGACAATTGCACCTGGTCCAATATTTGTTTCAAAAAATACAGTTTTCAGATTTTTAATGAAAAGAATTAAAAATATCTACATTGTTGTTTTGATTTGATCATTTTCTGTTGGCCCATACCATTTTTTCTGAGTCGTCTTCAGAATTTGATGTCTGTCTTCCCTTAGTTCTTTACCTTATTTCATGTCCTTTTGGATAAGGCACCACTCTTAAATATCTAAAAGTGTAGTCTTCTGTTTTGCTGCTTTTCCATTCTGGTCATTGGTTAGATCTGTTTATATTTCCTGATATGAACCCATACCTCATTTTTTTCCCCTTCTTTAACCACTATTCACTGGTTTTAACTTAAATTCTTGATTACTTTTGAAATGAATACTATCTGGAGTCTGTCTCAGGTTTTTTCTATTGAGAGGTATTTTGAAACCTTCTAACTTGTTCTTACGTTTTCATGGTGAAGTGCTTTGACCGCATGTCAACAGATTGTCTTATACGATGAGAGATACTGTGAAAATTAAGTATTTTTGCCTAGTAACTGGTATGTAGAAATGTAAAAAATTTATTGAATGGGGAAAATTTTAGGTTTTATATTAATAGGTATTTGTAGCATGTGCTAAAGACTGCCCTTCTTAGTTTTATTTTGTGAAGAGTTATGAAAAATAGGAAATTAGGCAAGGTTTCTAAGTTTGGGTTACTAGGAAGGTCATAGAAGCATATTTCATAGAGAATATGTGGTAAACACTTAAGAATCCTGTGTACAGCTAGCTCTCCTGATGACAAATTGGTTCCTCCTTTAGCTATCATCTGTTCTGTGAAGCCCTTGCTTTAGTTTGTCTCCTCTTTTAGCTGTAGATACACATACAGAAATAATTGACAGCAGATATTTTTACATATGTTTGTAACCCTGATGCTTTGCATAGCACCCAGCACGTAGAGACTCTCAATAAATGTTTAAGGTGAGTGAAGAAGAAAAAAAAAAGGATGTTTTTTGAGCATTTATATGTGCCAAGCAAGTAGATCTGTTATAGACAACAGTTGTAGCTAAAAACCCTCCTTATGAAAGGCAGGTATGACTTTTTCTCTTCTGTGATACCCTAAAATGAATAAATGGGCTAATGAGTAAGAATTTATTAACTATCTGGAGGTTTTGCATTGTTATGGCACTTCTACTTTGGTGTGATTCCCTGCCACTACATGTAAGAGAGAAAATTATGAAAAGCAAAAAATATACAGACAGCTGTGCTTGAATAATTTTTATATGCTGTGGCTCCTTCAAATATTATGTTTTAGAAAAGCAAACATATTGATGATTATTTAATACTTTTAATCTAATAGGGCAATAGTTAAGCAGAAGGGTACTTGGGTTTGAGTTCAAACTTTGCCACTTACTATTATATCAGTCAGATTATATTCAGTATATATTGTGTTTACACTTGTTTATGTAAATAGTGTGTGTCTGTGTGTGTACATATTATGTAGGACTTAGAACATAATTTTGTCATAGAGAAGATTATTATTAGGCCGTACCTTTTGGAATATATTACTTATATCTGTGGAACCATAGAACCCAAGACCTACATCAGATATACAGTCTCTAATTACATTGATCATGGATTAACCACATCTGCATTATAATTTTTCTGCAACATGGCTTCTACAAAAACAAAGACATTATATTCTTCATCCATTCACTTATTCAGTATTCAGTGAGGGACAAAAATGAATAAGCACTCTTTATTTTCTCAAGCTTATTTGTCAGACTTTCTTACATACCTTTATGGGAAGATGAAATAAAATTTGATCATCAGACCGTTACCAGTCTGCAACTTTGTCTTATGTTGTGTTACTCAGGATTTTGTTCTCTAGGGCTTTCTTTTGAGCATTTTAAATCAATACCTTTTATTTGTTTTTAACAAAAATAAACAGCATATTTATGAAATGTTTAAGTGTCAGAAAGTTGCTAACGTTAATAAATGTCAAACTCAAGAAAATCAGAACATATTGAAATGATAGGTCAAAAACAATAGGATAGGCCCAGCATGGTGGCTCACACCTGTAACTCCAGCACTTTGGGAAGCTGAGGTGGGCGGATCACCTGTGGTCAGGAGTTCGAGACCAGTCTGACCAACATGATGAAACCCTGTCTCTATTAAAAATAAAATAATTAGCTGGATGTGGTGGCACATACCTGTAATCCCAGGTATTCGGGAGACGGAGGCAGGAGAATCACTTGAACCTGGGAGGCGGAGGTTGCAGTGAGCTGAGATCCTGCCACTGCACTCCAGCCTGGGTGACAGAGTAAGACTCCATCTCAAAAACAAAAGCAAAAAAACCCAATGGATAAAATTTAATAGGAGTAAATATAAAGTTCTACGTTTTGATTTTAAAAACATAGGTACTGTATAGTGTGTATTAGTTGGGGCTCCTTTTTTGAAACTTAATCTTGTCTATAAAACACAAAAGAATTTAAGATGATATTGAGACTCCTCCCATCCTCATTCCTTTTCCTTCCTAATAGCTCAGTCCTGAAGCTCTTAGGTGAGGCAGAACAATATAAGCAATGCACTAGTGGGAGTGGGAGAGGTGAGCTGCAGTTCCCCAGAGTGGGATGTCAGAGCCCTAATTGAGTGAGGACCGTATTACATCAGAGAATAGCCAAGTGTAGGGAGTTAGAGCCCAAGCAGAGTGAAGAGGGAATTCATACAAGAAGGCAGCTTGGTATAGGGAGTCAGAGTATAAGGCTGAGGAGGATATCGTCAGGAAGGCATGTAGTGTGGCATGTAAGAAATTGAGCAGGATGAGGCAGTCACTGATGCAATACAGTGATCCAGCATGGGGAATCAGAGGTCAAACAAGAGTGAGGGGGCCATCTGTGTAGGGGGGTACCCTGACTTGGGTTGTAGGAGTCCCAGCATGGTCAGACAGTACACAATCTGGGGATATATTACAGTGAAGAGTCAGAGTCCAACTAGGGTAAAAAGGGCATCCACACAGAGGTGGTCTAATTAGGAAGTCATCAGCAATGCCATGATTGTACCCCTTCCCCTCCTCCACTAAGAACTCAATATTACTTGCTTCTAGTACAGATGCCACTTCTGCAACAGGAATTGTGTAGCCACCCACCACTGCCTGCCAAATTATCAGCACCTATAGGAGTGATGGTCTTTATGTCACACCAAGGAGACTCCTCAAACACACAAAGGGGCTTCAGATTCTATGCACTAAAACAAATGAAAGTGTCCACTGCAATGCAAGAGAAGACAACTTTATGAATAGAACTTGCTTATTTTAGCAGAACTAGAACTAAATATGAGTCATCTGTTGAATCCCATTTGCAAAAGGGAAAACAAATGAAATCTTGGACTGCAAAAATACAAATGCAAGTTCAAAACAGATGGTGGTGTATGCTGGTTAGATGGTATCCTTTTAACATGTTTAAAAGAAGTATTGACAAACTGGGATTATCCCAAGGAAGATAGCCAGGAGATCATAGAAGCATGAAATCATCCTTATAAAACACTATAGAAATGCGTGAAGGATGTTTAACCTAGAAAAGAGGGCAGCGACTTTAAATACATTGATCTCTGCACCTTAGAGGGCAGAATTTAGACATAAACAGGTGAGTTATAAAGAAGCAGATTTTTTTTTTGAGATGACATCTCACTCTACGACCCAGGCTGGAGTGCATTGGTGCAATCTCGGCTCACTGCAACCTCCACCTTCTGGGTTCAAGCGATTCTTCTGCCTCAGCCTCCCGAGTAGCTGGAACTACGGGTGTGTACCACCACACCCGGCTAATTTTTGTATTTTTAGTAGAAATGGGGTTTTATCATATTGGCCAGGCTGGTCTTGAGCTCTTGACCTGGTGATCTGCCCACCTCGGCCTCCCAAAGTGCTGGGATTACAGGCTCATTCACCACCATGCCTGGCTAAGGAAGCAGATTTTGACACAGGGAAGAACAGCTATGGCTGTATAAAAATGGAATTGTTTCTTATGCCAGCGTCCCATCTTTATATGTGTTCATACCCTCGTTGGATGATAATATAAAAGTAATTCCAGCATAGAAAGATAATTTTGATTAGGTGAATTCTAGCAGTTATTGTAACTAAAGATGCTTTGATTCCAGAATAATCTGTTTATTAAACTGAGTTCTCTTTAGTTAATTCTGGGAATGAGGACTCTGAATGAGTGTCTTAAATTTAACAAGTCTATATGTGCACAGGCACATTTTATAAAGTAATTGAGCTAGTGAATGGTTATTGCTCCTAGTAGACCTATAAATAGTATACCAACTAGTTAATTTATTAATACCCACTACCGACGCAATAAATACTTGAGAGAGAAATTTCCACTACATTCTGAATCTTATAGGGGCAGGAACAATAATGCTGTCTTTATTTTGGTACAAAAACCTTAAGTGGAATATTATCTTCCATTTTGTTTAACAACAGAAATTGCCTCTTTCATCTCTTGTCATCTATGCTAAAATAATGCCTTTTGCTTAGTGGATATTCTGTCAATATGTGAAAATGAACTGCTAAAATATTTTTGTGTACAGTACTTGCTTGCCTTGGCAACTGTTATATACCAAAAATATACTTCTCATACTTGGGGATATTTTAGTGCCTCAGAGTCTTCAATATGAGCACCATTTAAGATTATACAATTATATGAAAATATTGATTTAAATATGTAAATGGTGAGCCACAGATATCACCTGGGTGATGATCATTTGACCAAAAATTCTGGGTTTATGCTTATTTTCTTATGATTTGACTCTTTGTGTAGAAAAAGTATCAATGTGAATTCAAGTTTTCTGAGAGGTATCACCTTCGTTTTCTCATACCTCACACTTCTTAGGGAAGACAAGAACCTAATTAACAGTACTGGAGTGTGTTGATTGTGAACCTCTTCACCTACTATAGTTAGTATGATCAGGTTCCACCTGGAATTCCTATTGCTAGCCTTTTGGTTTCAAGTGGCTCAGACCAGCTTCTCAGGAGTTATTGGTGTTTTCTCCTCATTGTTGCTCATATGGCTTTTTCTGCCAGTAGGGTTTTATTTATCCTTTCTTGTTTCTACTGTCCCCTCATTCAAGAAGTAACCAGCCTGGTGCTTCTGGGGCAGTTATTGTCAACTCCTCTATCCCACTTTTCTTCTTCATTGCTGCTGCTGTTCATTGCTTTTCTGCTCTCACCTCATTTCCTCAAGTACCTGATCCTGATTCTTCCTGCCATTACAGGGCTTTTTGAACATAAGCAAAGCCCTGTTCCCTCAGGATGTCTTTGTTGGGGAGGAGAGAGGAATGCAGAGTCCTCGTGCAAGTAAGACTCCTAGTAACCTGTTCTGATATCCTGGAATCTCTGAAACACCTCAGCCTCATGACTCTTGATACTTCAGGGCTTTGATATTAGAAATACCTCTGAAATTTATCAGAAGTTGTATCTATTGTTTTGTATATCATAGTCACTACAACTTTTGCTGCAGTTACTGTAACAGTAGGCATGAGATACTACACATACACCATTTCTTCCTATAATCACAATAAAACTTTAAAGAAGTAACAGACTATGTGATAGAATTAATGGTGCATTGTTAAAAACACAGGTCTGAGAGTAAATTGACCTGGGTTGTAGAACCAATGAGTGGGAGTTAAAAGAAAACAGAGTTTAGCTTGGCATGAAGAAGAACTTTGTAATCAATGGAGATGTCAAAGGAGGGTTAGGAGTGATCAGTTTCCCATCCATCCTTTTTCTTCCCCCCCTTGAGATGGAGTCTTACTCTGTCACCCAGGCTGGAGTGCAATGGCCCAATCTCAGCTCACTGCAGCCTCCGCCTCCTAAGTTCAAGTGATTCTCCTGCCTCAACCTCCCAAGTAGCTGGGATTACAGGCACTTGCCATCATGTCTGGCTAATTTTTGTGTTTTTGTAGAGACAGGGTTTCACCATGTTGGCCAGGCTGCTCTTGAACTCCTGATCTCAGGTGATCCAACCACTTCGGCCTCCCAAAGTTCTGGGATTACAGGCATGAGCCACTGCACCCAGCCTCTCCCATCCATCTTTGTAGGTGGTAATGTATCTGCTGGCTCTTCACTTGATGGTGGTGTTACAGAAGATGGTTTATTTCTTTTGAGGGGATTGTTCATGCCTTTTAAGGTTCATCACAAGTCTAAAGTGCTATTAATTTATAGCCCTAAGTAGTTTACTTAAATTCTGGCCTGTGTTGTGCACATACTGAAATGAGGATGGGCTAGGGCAATTTAGATTCTACAAGTTTCTATCAGCTCTCAAATAATTACATATTCATAACTATACTAATTACATACCATGTCTTCAAAATATTTTAATATTATGGAGATTGATATTATAATAATTTTTTACAAGATCACCGGTTATCTTTTGCCCGCTGACTTTGCATTACAGCAAATCAGACTAAGTTCTACTGAAAGTATAAGTAACTCAAGTCACAACCACATGTAGTAGATTTTTATTCCCATGTGACTATTTACTTTTTTCATAATTAGCAAACTAAACCATGGAGAAGTTTGTTCTTTATACATTATTTAAACAACCTTAACTTCCGTTAGAAAATTCTTTAAAGCATAGGTAACTGTTTTTCATACTGGTGGAAATCATGATTGTATTTAAAAATTTGCTCTTTATACTTTCCTTTTTAATATGAAGACATCAGTTTAATTAGAGTCGCTCAAAATACTAGCTTTGAAACATTGATGAGTCATGTTTGTAAAAATGAATTATAACAGATCATCCATTCATAAGTTCAGCCCATTTCAATTTAAGTGAATGACTGTGATTCATTCTGAGCACATTGTGTAATAGTCCCAGGCTGTCCCAGAGAGCTACTAAATGTAACTTTTTAAGAGAAAGTGTATTATATAAGACTTATTTAAGAGAAAATCGCAATATTTATGTTCGAAAGGAAAATATAGGGAAATTAATTGTCATCAGTTCTTCATGTTCCTAATAAATAAAATATCACTGTTATATTTATTCTCTTGGAAGTATAAAATCTAAGCCAGTTTAGTGAGTGCTATTAAAATAAGCAACAAAAATCTTGATTAAAAATTTTTTTAATGACTGATGACAAAAGGAAATTAAGATCCAGAAAGATGAGTGTGTGAAATATCTTATGTTAGCTTTTGAATAAATGTTCACAAACCTCTTGCATTCTGGCACTTTTGATATTGTTTAGTGACTAAAATGGACGTAAAAGGATCTAAGCCTTCTTTTGAGCTGGCCTCACAAAATGCCATTTTATTACATAGATAGAAATATGAATATAAAATGTTTATTTTGTGTGCCATTCTCTCTTCCTGTTTTCCCTTTTAGGAAAAAAGCCACTTACTTAAAGTAGATAAGAGCTAGGAAATGAGGAGGCTAGAGAAGCAAATTGACTTGGAACAGGGAAAAAAAGGAAAGATTAGATAATTTTAAAGACAAGAAAAATGAATTTGGATGTTTTACAAGATTCAAAAATTTACAGTCAAAAGAACTAGAGAAGATTTTCATTTTAAGCAGATTTTAAGCTAATTCCTAAGAACTACATATCTAAGGCAGTTTCCATTTAGTTTGATTTTAAAAGCTGCCTTTTGAATATCTAATACCAATTATAAAATAAATGTGTGTAAGTAAAATAAAATGGTAACGTGTTTTTTATGAGGGGGGAAGTTGGTTGGTTTTATAAGTTAAATGATCATTTCTGTGGTCAGTTATTTTTGTGTAAAAATAGTTGTTATATTCTAGGTAATAGAAATTTAGAAGCCTATTTTTCTGTATAAGAAAGGTGTTGCTATCTGCTCTTGATTTCTCAGACATTTGCTTCTCCTTAGAATGCTATGATCAGATTTTTATTAGAATCAAATTTTCTAAAGGCCGTGATCGGTGTTAGCTTCATTACTTATTTGCTTAGGTTAAGATTAACCCAACAGACATACTATCTTTATGGACCATTGCAAATTTTTTAATATCTAAACATTTTTAACTTTTTATATATGAATAATTAAGGAAACATTCAGTTATAATAAAATTTATTCCTGGCACTATGTAGGCACTCAATAAATATTTGTTAATTGAGTAAATGGTCTCAGTAGATAGTTACATACAACGTATAGGGAATCTCTTACTTTTTCTACTACCTGTGTTTTTCCTCAAAATATTTTTTTAGTTCCATTTCATCGTGAAATTACTTGGAAACTGACACCAAAGAGATTACGTTTGGGCACAGTTTTATTTCACTCAGCTTGACTCCAAAAGTCTCATACTGTGGGAAAATAATCCATAACAGTAGTAACTATTGTGATCATATACTGCTACTACTTCTAGATTGAATGATTGTTACACTCTTATCAAGGTCACCAGTAACCTCTGTGTGGCCAGAATGAGTGATCAATTCTCACTTGTCGTCATACTTGACCTCAGTGTATTATTTGAACCAGCAGCATTCGACCCAGTATATTTAACCCAGCGTATTATTTCCTCCTTCTTGGGCACTACTCTGTTGATTGCCCTTCTACAGTTTATGTATTCTCCTGTTTTTTTTTTTTCCTACCACACTAGCACTTCCTTCTCAGTCTTTTTTTTCTTTTTTAAGTAAAGACAGGGTCTCGCTATGTTGACCAGGCTGGTCTTGAACTCCTGGCCTCAAGTGATTCTCCTGCCTTGGCCTCACAAAGTGCTAGGATTACAGGCATGAGGCACTGCACACAGCAGTGTTTTTGATGTGTATTAATATTTAATTTCAAAAGTATGTAGCAGTTAAGTGAGATAATAAATCAGTCACAAAAAGATAAATATTGCATGATTCCACTTAAGTGAGGCATCCAAAATAGTCAAATTCATAGAGACAGAAAATAGAATAGTGGTTGCTAGGGACTAGAGGGAGGGAAGAGTGGGGAGTTATTATTTAATGGGTACAGAATTTTAGTTTTGGAAGATGAAAAATGTTCGGAAGGCTGGGCGTGGTGGCTCACGCCTGTAATCCCAGCACTTTGGGAGGCCAAGACAGGCGGATCATGAGGTCAGGAGATCGAGACCATCCTGGCTAACATAGTGAAAGCCCGTCTCTACTAAAAGTACAAAAAAATTAGCCGGGCATGGTGGCGGGCGCCTGTAGTCCCAGTTACTCGGGAGGCTGAGGCAGGAAAATGGTGTGAACCTGGGAGGCCGCTTGCAGTGAGCGAGATTGTGCCACTGCACTCCAGCCTGGGTGACAGAGCAAGACTCTATCTCAAAAAAAAAAAAAAGTTCTGGAGTTGGATAGTGGTGATAGTTGCACAACAATGTAAATGTACCTAATATTGAACCATACACTTAAAATGTGTTAAAATGACAAGTTTTATCTGTATTTTACCACAATTAAAAAAATAAATTTAATAAATTTTTATGTTTATCAAAAACCATTTTTAAAGCAGCAGATACCTGAAACCAGAGCTTAAATAGTGTGGTAGGCAGAATTCTAGGATGGCCCCCAATTTTGTTGCCTTCTGTTGTATATACCCTACATAATTTCCAGGACAATGAATATGATGAATTTTACTTTCACAATTGGGTTATATTGTATTGCATAGTACAGATGATTTTTAAGAAAGAGAGATTGTCTGGAATAAACCTCACCTAATCAAGCGAGTCCTTATGAAAAGAGACAGGGCTCTTCTGAAGAGATTTGAAGCATGAGAGGGAAGTCAGCAAGTGGAAGAGTTTTCTTGCTGGCTTTGAAGATAGAAAGGGCCACATGGCAAGAAATGTGGGTGGGCTCTGGGAACTGACTGTGGTCCCTGGCTAACTACCAGCAAGGAAATGGGGACCTCAGTCCTGCAATCACAAAACTTAATTCTGCCACAACCATAAGCTTTTGGTAAGAGGCCTCCAGCCTCCAAATGAGAATACACCCTAGCTCACACTTCGATTTTTGCCTTATGAGACCCTGAGCAGAGAAGCCAGTTACATCATACCCAGACTTCTGAAGTACAAAACTGAGCTAATGAATGGGTACTTTTTAAAACCACTGTTTGTTACACAGCAATAAAAAACTAAGACAAATAATATGAACTTTTTTCTTTTCTCATAAATTATAGTACAAAGGTAGACAGTTAGTGCTTGTATAGAGGTGCTGCTCCATAGGTTATACAAGTGGCTTAGGTTACTTTTGCCTTGGCCTGCCATCCCTAGGTTACTGCCAATGTATGCATGATCCAGGTTGGCTCACCACCACGTCCATGTGCTGAAGAGAATGGAAAAGGGCAGGAGAAGAAAAAGAGATGAGAGATTTGCCCACTTTCTTTAAGAATATATCCCAGAGGCCAGAGATGCTGGCTCACACCTGTAATCCCAGCACTTTGGGAGGCCGAGGTGGGCAGATCACAAAGTCAGGAGTTCGAGACCAGCCTTACCAACATGGTGAAACCCTGTCTCTACTAAAATATACAAAAATTAGCTGGGCATGGTGGCATGTACCTGTAGTCCCAGCTACTCAGGAGGCTGAGACAGGAGAATCACTTGAACCCGGGAGGCGGAGGTTGCAGTGAGCCGAGATCATGCCACTGTACTCCTGCCTGGGTGACAGAGCAAGACTCTGTCTCAAAAAAAAAAAAAAAAAAACACATCCAGGAGATTGTACAGATCAGGGGTCTGTGCTTTGACTTCTAACTGCTGCTTCTGTTACAGAGGTGCAAACAAAGAAATGGGTAGCCATTGGTATTGTGTGACCCTGTATTGTAAGTGCCCCCCTCACCCCGCCCCCTGGCTGTTGTGATTTCCAGGGGATTTAAAGGGCAATACCCTTTCATCCCGCCCCCCCCCCCTTTTTTTTTTTTCCTGTCTGGGAGCCATACATTAAAGATTAGGCCAGTCAACATGTACCATAGGCCAGGCTCAGTGGCTCATGCCTGTAATCACAACACTTTGGGAGACCAAGGTAGGAGGATCATTTGAGGCCAGGAGTTCAAGGCGACATAGTGAGACCTCATCGCTACTACTGAAATTTTTTTTAAAATTAGACATGGTGGTGCATGCCTGTAGTCCCAGCTACTCGGGAGGCTGAGGCAGCAGGATTGCTTCAGCCCAGGAGTTCGAGGTTGCAGTGAGCTATGATTGTGCTATTGCACTCCAGCCTGGGCAACATAGCAAGACTCTGTCTCAAATCTGCTGTAACAGGGAAAATTGAAAATGACCGTGCATGCTCAGGGAAAGACATAGGCTCTGGGAAGACCTTAAATGTACATCTCAGGCTGATCCATAGCAAAGAGAGAGTCTACAACAATAAAAAAAATCAGAACAATAACAAAAAACAGCCAACTCTGAGGAGAGGGAAGAAACTGATTTCCAGAGTTTCTACATGATTAGATTTAAATGTCCAGTTTTCAACAAAAAAAGATTATAAGGCATACAAAGAAACAGAGAAGTATTGCCCATTCAAAGGAAAAAAAAGAAATCTACAGAAATTGTTCCTGAAAAAAGACTCTGGTAGATCTACTAAATACAGACTTAAAAAAAAAAAAAAAAAAAAAAAAAAACTCCTGGGGCTGTGAAAGAAAACAGAGACTTTAAAACAACTCTCTTAAAGATGCTCAGAGGACTAAAGTCCCTGACCATCTAGCTAAACCACTGGGTATAGCCCATTAATCAGTATGTAATTGGACATGTGGCCATTTCTACTTCCATGCAGAGTACACAACCAGTTGCACTGCTCGATGTTCTGCCCACTGGGAAGATTTCCCTTTACTATTGTCCTTCAAGAATGTCCTAGAAAGGGGCTGTAGTGCTGCAGCTGTTCACTTTTGGGTGATGCCTGCGTATCATGCAGAACCATTTGTGAACCAGGCCCTAGTCTTCTCTTCCTCTGTCAGCTGACTATAGGGCACTCCCCATGAGGCCATAGGTGCAGGCTGGGGCAGAGAAGGCAGGGCGGCAGGAGTGGAGACCATGGGCATTTGAGCCACTTCCTCATATAACTTGTGCCTCAAGACCTGCTCCAGCTCGATCACTTCCATTTGATGATGGAATGCTGCCGTGCCTGAACCACTTTATGGCTAGATGGGTCAGAAAGCACCCAGTTTATGATAGGCAGTTAGGTCGCATGGTGACTTGATGACCTATAATCAAATGTGCAGTTTCCACCAAGCCCAGTAACGGGCCAAGAGCTGTCTCTCAAAAGGAGAGTAGTTATCTGCAGAAGATGGCAGGGCCTTGCCCCAAAATCCTAGAGGCTTTTGCTGTGATTCACCTATGAGGGCCTGCCGACGGCTCCAAACAGCATCCCTATCTGCCACTGACACCTCAGGCACCATTGGATCTGCTGGGTCATATGCCCCAAGTTTCAGAGCAGCTTGCACAGCAGCCTAGACCTGTTGCAGAGCCTTCTCCTGTTCTGGAACCCACTTAAACTGGCAGCCTTTTGGGTCACTCGATAAATGGACTGAAATAACACACCCAAATAAGGAATGTGTTGCCCCCAAAATCCAGTTAGGCTCACTAGGCATTGTGCCTCTTTCTTGGTTGTAGGAGGGGCCAAATGCAGCAACATATCCTTCACCTTAGAAGGAATGTCTCAACAGTCTCTCTTTTTCCATTTTTCTGCCTTCTTCTAGCCATACTGGCCGCTGATTAGATTGTGTCCATCCAGATTAAGGTTGAGTCTGCCTTTCCCAGCCCACTAACTCAAATCCTTTGGCAGTACCCACACAGAGACATACCCAGGATCAGTACTTTGTGTCCTTCAATCCAATCAAGTTGACACTCAGTATTAACCATCACACCTCCTTCATACCTTTGTTCACATCGTTCCTTCTTACAAAAATCACACAGGAGCATGCACACATATGGGTGAGAGCTTTCTGAATCTTTCCAGCCCTTCAAAACCCAATACTAGTTACATCTATTTTGAGACTCTTTGTGACCACTCCAATGTTAAAAACAAACGAACAAACAAAAAAACTCCTTCATTTCTTGTAATGTATATATTGTCAGGCTTATATCTCTAATCTGGCATGTTATTTATTGGTCTATATTGTTATTTGTCTTTTTTTTCTGTCTTAGAGTCCATCTTTAATAATGTAATTAGGTGCTCATTGTCTGCCAAGATTGTGTTGTATGCATTGATTGCATTAATCAACTTTAAATCTTAGAGAGGAATATGAGATTCATAAAAAGCTTCATATCAAGTTAGTGGTGGATCTAGAACTCAAATGAAAGTTTTTGATTTCTAAAGAATAATTTTTACCTGCACCAAGATATCTTGGAATCAACTGAGGAGTTTAAACCTACAGATGTATAGGCCCACATCAGCCTTTCTCAACTGATTATGATACAAAACCATGATACAGTGGTAATATACTCTTTGTAGGCTACCTTGCCCTCCACTCTCCTCCCCGTAGCACTTACAACTGCCCCTTACATACAGAAATTCAGTAAATGTTTATTTACTTATTTTAGGCATGTAACGATAGAATTGTCTTTATTTCAGCACTTAGTCATTTCTAATTGCAAAGACATTGCCTTATAGATCCTCAAGTAATGAAAAAAGGGAGAGAAAGTGACTTTGTTATTTAATTAACATATATATTAGCTAATGGTTATTGAACAATTCCTGTACCAGTTAGTGTTGTAAACACTCTACATGTGATTAACCTATTTAATCCTCCCAGCAACCCTTTCAGCTAGCTATTATCTTCATTTTATATACAAAGAAATTGAGACACAGGTTAATAATTCGCCTGTAGTTACCAGTTACTGAATGACTCAGCTGAGACCTGAACTCAGGCAGCCTGGCTGCAGAGTGCATACTTCTAACAGTTACCTTACAGTGACTTCTCAAACATAGAGTACCTAAGATGGTACTCTACTCATAGTTCAACAATGATTAGTTCCTCCAAAACATGCACTTGCTTCCTGAAATATTTAATATATTTCAAAATTGAATGCTGAAAGTAATGTCTTAACTTCTAAAGAGCTAAAACCAAATTATTTTACCAAACACTGTACTCATAAATTTATCTTTGAACCTCAAGACTATCCCTGTCAAAAAGTGCCATTTAGCTTTACATGATTTATATTGTATGATGCTAGGGCAAACAGAACCTCTTTTGCTTTTAATTGCAAGATGTAATTTTCCTCAGAGCATTAAGAGAACATGTTTTATTTCCTTTACTAATCCTGTTTTGAGGGGTGATTTCACTGAAAGAATTTTAAGGGGTGAACGATAGCACTGAGTATGAGAGGTTGAGAAAGGCTCTTTCTTCATTTATACTGAAGAAATACCTTAATTTTTATTACCCTAAATGGCAGAGGTGGGGTGGGGTGACTAATACCATTTGATTCTACTTTTTTTGGGAAGAAATCTTAATCAATTGGTTTTAAGATATTTTTGCTAAAGATGATATTATTAATAACAATAGGCATAAAAAGTGTGTGCTTCAAACCTTAACCTAAACACAGAATGTCCTTGTAAAATACCTTTTTGATTAACTGAAAACCAGAAGCCTTTTTCCAACTCATTTTACTGAAAATATTTACAGAATAACAAATTCAGCCATGGTAAGCAGAATATACTGAAAATAATTCAGTCTTTCCGTGCCTTAAATCATTGTAAGTATTAATAATACTGATTGTACTATATAGTTGTAGATTATGTAGAAGATAGAGTTGAATCTAGATTAGAATATGGCATGGGGGTTGCTTTTTAAACCCATTACTTTATGTAAATAATTTTTAACCTAATATGTGCAATCACTATTCCAAAACACTGGAGATGTAGTGATAAGCAACATAGACTGTATCCCTGACACCCATGAAGTTTACAGTTTCCTAAGAAAGACAGAAGATGAAGGAATTCGATGAAGTGAGACAAGTGTTGTGATTGAAAAAGAAAAAGAAAAGGCCCTATGGAAGCATATAGCAGGAGCATCCAAACCAATCCAGGGACTAGAAAGTACTTCCAAGAGGACACTTACAGGGTGAGCCTCGTCTATTCTTTTTCTCTCAAAAATGGAAGATTAAAAAGTTTTATTAATTAGGTGTTTGGTTTAATCAGGACCATTTATTTGATATATATTATTAAGGATAGCAACAAAATTAACTCTTTTGTAATAAGAAAAAACATTACTTTTGCATTGAAAATACAGATCCATGGAAAATAATGTTGGCATATTTCCTCCAAGTATATGGTAGGATTATAGGAGGTTTTTCTTCTTTATACTTTACATATAGTATGATAATGTCAACATGAATTTCATAAATAATTATATAAGCGAAGTTTTAACCCCTTTTAAATGGTTTAGTCCAACTTTATTTAAAAATGTATAGTTTTTTTTTTAAATTAAGACCCTAAGCTCATTCAGGAAAGTGATGTACCATAGTGTTTTTGGTACAGATAAGTGAATTTTTAAACTAGTATAAACCAAGAAATCAGACATATCAAGGTTATCAGTACATCAAATAGTCCATCCGTTTTCTGAAAATCAAGGAGTGGAAGAAAAGAAATGTCTGAAGTTCATATCATAATATAGAACTGGCTTAAAGAATTCTGACATTTGGGATAGATAAGAAACCCACTAGTCCGAATGCAGCAGTGTTTACAACTAATTGATCACATCTCGCTATGGATTTCTTTGTTTCCTTTCCACTCCCACTGCTTCACTTGACTAGCCTAAGAAAATAAAATATAAAAGAAACTCAAGGCAGAGAATCTTTATACCTTGAGGATTTATTTTCTTAACACTGTGAAAGAATATCTAGAAAGGTCACCTTCCTTATTAAAAATAAAAACCAGACTCTCCAAAGTTAGCTTCATTAGAAGAATATCCTGGTGAGAAGGACAACTGAATCACAAACACAGAGATTCACTTTAGTTTAGCCTTGTAGTAACTTCTACCACATTTTTTGATTCAGGGAAGTACTAATTAAGCATTCTAACCCAGGGGCAAACCTTTGTAATTTTTTTCCAGAAGCGTGACTGGGATGAGGCTAGGATGTCCAGAGAATACTTATATAACGTTATAAAGAAACTACCGTGAATTTATATAATCTCATTTACATGCTTTTGTACCATCTGCAGAAAATGTTCTAGGAAACAGAAAAGATCTTTCCTGGTTCCTTTGTATGGCAACGTGTTGTATGTGATTTTTAGACACTACCTAGATATATAGAGATAGAAAAATCATTCCTCTCCACCTTATCTAGGATTCATTCTGTAAGTTTTCCTCTGTTATGGCGACAAACACTAGGCATAATTTCATTTTTCAGAAAGTTTCTTCCTGTATCTAAAGAGGTGTGACTTGTGCTCCTGACTGTGGTTATGGTCTTTGATTAAAGTGCATCCAAACATGTCACCATTAACCATAAGAATCACAAAATAACATAATGGTTGCAGGACAGGATTTCTTTACAGGTATGTTATTTTCTCTGTGGCTCCAGAGGTTAAAATTATGACTCTACCAGAGTTGAGTAGAGTTAGCATTGGACTCTCTGATCCCAAAACCCATGTGATGCCATTGTTTGAAGATGTCGTTCACTTTTAAAGAATGAATTTTAATCAAATCCAGTTTCCATGCTTCATGGTTTAACAGAGTTCTGTCTTTTGACATTCCCTTCTGCTTTATCATGTAATCCTTAAATATTTTTGGAAAAACCTTTTATCATTACAGTAAAATACCATCATATTTCAATATTATTTTTAGTCTTAATATGCTGAAGTGTCTCGCTTATTTGTGTCCAGTCTTCTGTGTTCAGTCACTTGCTAGAATACAGAAAGCACAGTCACTGAATATGTGCTCTTTTCCCTGGAGAGATAATTTGTTTTAAATCCCTTTTCATGTCCTGAGGAACAACTCATTCTTGACAGTTACTTGAAAGACGTAGGCCTTGCCTCACAGCCTAGTACAACAGACAGAAAAGTAACCCACAGTTAAAACAAAGAAGGCAATGCTAAGTGCTATGATGGAATTTACGTGGGAGGCCAGAGTAGGAATACCTGAGCAAGCATAGGGAAGTCATTGAGTGCGTAGGAAAAGATGATGCTTGAAGAAGTAAAGTTAGCCAGAAGGAAAAAAAAAAAATAGAAAAATATCTTCAAGACAGAAGGAACAGCATTTGCAAAGCCCAAGCACACAGAGATTAGAGGAAAAGGAAAAGCTGTGATTAGAGAGGTGGCTTGGAGAAGAGACTGCATGGGAGAGTGTCTGAAAATGAGACTAAAAATATATGCTACTTTGCAAATACCATTATATGCCATGCTAGAGATTTCACATTTTATTCTGAAAGAAACAGAACCATTGAAGGATTTTAAGCAGGGGATAATCAAAACTATAGTAATAACAGTGAGACCTGGAGGCTCAGTGTGGAGGGTAAGAAACTAGGATGATTTATAAATTTCACAGTCAAAAAGAACTATGAGAACAACTCTCTCAGCAGTGTTTTTATTTTCCAAATATTTCTTTTAGATGATTAGCAGTTAAAACAACAACAACAACAACTTAGAATGAGGGAAAGCCCTTGCTTTTTTAGTTTTTTTTTTTTTTTAATAACAGTTTTTCTTAAGAAGCAACACTGCTTGAGGAAACGCCACCAAAGCAAAAGCCTGAGGGTATGGGGAAAGGCCCTTGGCATGTTTTCATGTTAGTCTATATCAGAGTAATGATGACAGAATGAAAGGTTATTAGATGTGCCTCCAGCTTTGATCTCCATTTGGTTTTCCAGTTCCCCTGGGAAGTGCCAGTCTTACCACATAAACTAATAGGAAGGGTAATGCTTTAAGTGTACAGGCCTAGTTTCTTTTTGGAAGAACCTACAGCAGGATGTGAACATTCTGTGTCAAGCCTCCAGGGGTAAGTTCTCTTCCTTTTATAGAAGAAAAGATTTCCAGTTAGGTGTGGGTATGTTTAATTCAGGGATAATATATTTTGAAACCTTACACATATGATTACTCATAAGCTATCCAGCTGTAACCGTTAAAAAATTGATATTTTGATGCCCCAAAAGACTCATAAAGCTTTAAAATTATAGGCCCAAAGAAAAAGTGACTAGTGGGAAGAAGACCCTGAAATTGCAGTGAATTGTAAGACCATAGTATAGTGCTCCAAATCTGAATCAAAATGATATTTTGTCAAGCACAGCATATTATATAAAATAATAAATGGCAACATATCTGCAGATGATATTCTAAAAAGCCTAGATACAGAGACCTTTTTACAGATAATTCATATGGCAAGTAGAACCTTAAGACATATTTCTGAGGGTCCAGACCTTAAAGCACAGAAGCAATGAGGAAACTAAAATATAGATACTGTTGTATGGGCAATCTATAATTAAAATTAAAAAGTTTAGCTGTTATGTAAAAAGAGAACCTAGCACAACCCGTGATGACATTAGCAGTACTGATTTAATGCAGTCTGCATGGTAGATGACTAGCCTGCTTTTTCACTTGAGCGGTGTTTTTCAATCTGTGGCCTTAATGTTTGATCCTGACAGGATTTGCGTCACTGATCCATATCACTGCCTGTGTGATGTCAAAGTGTGGGTGTTCAGTTATTGAGACATAGTTAACCTAATGTGCTGCAGTAAATCCTAAGTACTCTTTCCTACTAAAATAACAAAAGAATGATTCATGATTGTTCATATTAGGCTGATACTAAAAATAGTAATGTTCACAACCTGCTGCATTCGTGCACATTAATATCACAGCCTCTGCAGCTTTCTAAACAAGTGCACTAAAAATAATTTCTTGTTTAGAAACAGGTGCTTGGTAAACATGTCTCCTTCAAGTTTTCTATTTATATGCAGTTCAATTTAGTGCTAAAGGTAGATTCTAACCATGAGTCATTCTTCAAATGTACTCTACTTAGTGTTTATCACTGATACATCTAATTGTGCTGCAAATCTAATAATAGAAATTTTCAGTTACTTGTACACAGATAAATGAAATTATCCACAATTCTGAATCATACTTAGGCCCCTAATTTAAGCATTCTGCTTTATCCAAACTTTAAAAAGAATAATAAATTTCCAAGGAAAAGAAAGATCTCTAAACATCTAAGCATGAATAATGACCTTGATCTTTTCTGTTTCTTCTGTAACTTCCTTATTCTGTTCCCAAGTTCTGACTCACCAACTTGGTGAGTTCCTAGATCAAGGCCTACACTAATTGCCTGCCTTATATGAATAAATGTTGCCAGGTGTTTCATAGCCTTAATAAATAGGTATTTCTTATTAGTAGGGGAACCTTATATCCCAATTTGTCTAAGACAGTTCTGGTTTTTGCCTCATCTTGATACCTAACTGGTTTAACATTTGTCTTGGATTTATCATTTTAAAACAATATTATTAGTAGTTCGTTAAAATAAGTTGTGATAGGTTTGGTTGACCACCATTTTGAATTTCCATCTTCCACCTTGATCTCTAGTAAGTAGCTCATCCATCTCTTTTTCACTTTAATTTGTGGTTAAATCTTAGACAACCAAAATAAATCATTCTCTCTTCCTGACCCTTGCCAGAGCAAGTCTTAATTAACAGTCAATGAAAGTGTGGCTTAGATTTAAAGGACCGGAGACTAACTCCTTTCAGTTTCCTGGTGGTAGTGGCAGAAGTATTTGATGCTGCTGTCTTTGCTGGCCACTTGGTGTCACCAAGGCACCTACTGAAAGGACCAGTGGGAAGCATATAGGTTAAATAAATAAATATGAGGAAATTAAATATTTCTGCCACTGAATATATAAAAAATAGTTTGAATGATTTTATCACTTTTTGTATTGTATAAATCTGTAACTGTTATTTGGCAGTACTGTTTTTTATTTTGCAGTAAACCCTTTCAGCAATAATGAGCTCAAAAACAAGGTCTAAATTTGGTGAAACATGCAAAAGAAAAATAAAGACAATTCAGTGAGATTTGTAAAAGTACTTAAAGTTTTTATAGTACTTAATATTGTAAAAATATTTGAAGTATTTACACATCTCGATAAGAAACAAAAAAATAGAACTGAGAATATCCTCCACTTAGCAGATATGCTCCCAGCTTACCAGATAGCACCTTAGAAACAGTTTTTCTTAATATAAATATTGTAGTCTTAAAATATTACAAAAAAGAGTCAGTTGAAGGTATCAGCAGCTTTAAGTTTATAAACCATAAAATACAACATTGTAAGCAATTTTATTTAAAAAAATTAAGATGTCTATTTGAAAGAAAATGTTCAATTAAATACCAGTGATAAGGAATTAAAGACAGGTATAGCTAAGAAATTAAAATACATACATACTAAGAATAATTGTTCTGTTTATATTACCTCAATATTCAGATACTCAATATGAAGAATACCTTTAAATGCTCTTTAATGTACTTGCCTATGTGTTTTTTAATAAAGCATTTTATTTTTCGATAGATTTTGTTAGAACTTTATCTCCCTCAATGTAATTAAAATACATCAGTCAATAGAGAAACATACCAAATTAGTATTTTAAATGATTTTTAGCCCCCTTTTTCACTTCAGAAGTGTTCCGGATTGGGTGATGATAATATAATTATCCTACCTCTGCTCTGTTTCTTCCTTCTTCCCATCACCAGAGCTCAGCCAGCCTGAAAGATAAATCCCTGTCCCTATTACTACTAAGAGTTATTCCCAAACCCTTATCCATAGATGTAGGGAAATTTCATCAGTCTCAGAAATGGGAATAATAAAGATAATGTAGTGGTTTTTTATTAAGTTAAATTTATTCACTTAAGACTTTTTAAAAATTCTGAAGTTAAATCTTTTATAATGTTTGAAGCTACAGTATCCTCTCTTTATGAATTGATGTGACAATATAGGATAGACTTCCTTCTGTCTGTTCTTAATTTCTTCTTAACATTTAATGTCTTTACTTGGCCTAATGAAAAGCTGGTTAATGAGTCCCCAGAATTTGTTTTGAAATTTTGCTGGCACATAAATTCAAATGTTTGGGAAATACTAACTTAGAACACAGATAACTTCTGTATTGACCATTTTCTGGTTAATATCTAGCCTCCTAACCTTATCCAGACACCCTCACCCCTCAAATCAATCCAAAACATATTTGGCCTTAGACTGATCCTCACATTGCTTTCCTATTAGCATGTATAATGTAAAGGAAAAGTTTTGTTGAATCATCATCTTAGTATAAGTAAAGGGAAAAATTATGGAGAAAGAAACTGGCTACTATCTGGTGAGATATGCAGGTTGACTAAGGCCTCTGAACGGGAAAAGAGGTAAAACCTGGGTGAGCAAATCAGAGAGAGTTAAAAGGAGAAGAAACAAGGTTTGATTTGTGCCCAAGGACAAAATTATAGTTTCTAATTCTTCACTTCCCTTATCTCCCCTAAGACTATTGGCATATTTCATTGTCAGTCACTCCCCAGCAATAGACTCCCTCCCATGGAGCACCTGGTTGCAGATTTCATTGATCTTTCCTTGGTCCCTTGACTCTGTGGACATGTGTCAATTAAGCTCTAAGGTGCATGAGTTTAACACATATTATTTAGATGCTTATTCAGAACCTGCACCTTAATACTGCCACAAGAATCAGAGTCAGGGTCAGAGTCAGTCTTTTGAAGTATCAGATAAAAATAAATAGAAGAGTAGAAGTGTGCACCTCACATCCCATCCTTTTATATCTTAGTGACCTGAAACCACTCTTTGTTTAGGTGAATGAGTCTGCCTTTTAAATTTTTGGACATACAAATGACCCTGATTATGATAATCTAACAGAAGCCTTAATAAACAGCTGATCTGGTTTGCCAGGAAAAAAAAAAAAATCAAAATCAACTGTTCTTACTTTTAATTTGCCTCATAACTAACAATCTCTTTCTGCAAATAAACTGATTCATCTTTTGTAGCTGTTCATTTTGCAACTATTTTGGAGGACATGTTGCTAAAAGTTAGACATTTATGGATGCTTTATTGAATTTTATATATGGTAGAAGTCATCTTGGACTATATCTGCTTTAGATTTTTTTTTTTTTTTTAAGCCAAATCATTGGAATCATGTTGTATGGCAGTGTGGGCCATATTTAAACTGCAGAAGGGAAGAACTAACTAAACCAACTTGACAGCGTGGTCTTGGTGTCTGATTTTAATCATGTTTCAGATTACACAGAGCAGAGAGCTTTTGTTGCTCATCCTCTAGTAAGAGCATAAGACTAGCCTCCCTCCTTTTTAAATTTTTATTTATTTATTTATTTAGAGACAGGGTCTCACTATTTTGCCCAGACTAGTCTCTAACTCTTGGGCTCAAGCATTCCTCCCACCTCAGCCTCCCCAAATGCTGGGATTACAGGCGTGAAGCAAGCCTAGCTTTGTTTTCGTGATTTTTTTAAGCTTACTCTTTTTTCTTATTGTTTTTTCTATATTAATTTCTCCTTTTCTTCAATTTGTCATGGCTTGGGTTTTGGTTTGGTTTGGGTGCTACATATGTCTTAAATCACCTTAAATTGTCTTTTGGAATGGGTTTAGCTACTAATTCACTGATTGTTTTCCATATAATATCCCTTACTTACTAGAAACAGTTTAGGATCTTTCTTCACAGTAGTTTCAGTGAGATAAATATAGGTACATTTTGCTTTGTTATATGTAACTAGCAGATATTTAGGGCATAATCATGTTGGGTTTTCCATCCAAATGTCAGTGCTTTTTGTGTGCTTTAGGTGATATTGACTCCTACCTTCAGTACCCTTCTAAGAAAACTTAACAAGATTTAACTTCATACCCTTACTATTCTCCCATTTGCCACAGAGTTCGCATCCTCAGTGTTAGTGACGTGGTCACTACATTCAAGGACCTTTTGGTTATAGTGAGGAAAATACAGAATGCATGTATTTTTTGTTTCCTAAAGACCTCGTTAATTTGAGTATATGCATCAAACAATTGTTCTATAGGAACACAGAGGATGCATTGAGAAGATTACAGTTTATAGGAATGCATTATGCAGTGACCAGCATATTTTTCATTTTCCCATTCTTGTTTAATTATATGACAATTTTAGCAAACTTAAAAATGTACCTGCTTATTTTTGTAATATTATCTCAAATATTTGCAGAGAGCTATCTTAATAGCATGGCATGTCATAGCAATTGTTTGGATTTCTTCATAACATTTTAACATATTAACTACCATTCCTGAACTATTGATTTTCAGGTAGGCTTGTCAATGTAAGCACTAGCACTGTGCTTAGGTGACATTGCTTAAGCACTTACTGTGAACCAAACACTGTTCTAAGTGCTGTACAAATATGAACTCACTCAGTCTGCATAGTATCTCTATGAAATAGAATAATTATTTCCAATTTACATGTGAGAAAACTAAGATACAAAGAGGTTAAGTAACTTGCAAGGTCTCACAGCTATAAGCTGTCATTAGAATTAGACAGGCTAGCTCAGAGTCCATGTTCTTCATCACTACCTTATGCTGCCTTATGTTTAGGCTATAACAAATTATAATAAAATGAATGATAAAATAGCAAAATATTAACAAAATTCCACTTGAAGACATTTTGATCCCAGTGGAAACAAATGTGGTTCACATAGTATTGACAAGGATAGACTAGTATTTTACCAGCTTGAGTGGCATCACCCAGTTCATGTGGAAGCATAGTAGGCTACAGTAAAGAATTTGGACTTCATCTCATCACAATAAAGAATTGTCTCTGGGTTATAAGCAGAGGAGGATACAATGAAATTTGGTTTTTTTAGATCAATTTAGCATTAGTGTGAGAGATGTATCGATTGCTAGGGACTGGGGGCAAGGAGACCCATTAGGAGAATACTGGAATAGTTCTAGAAAGAGCCTAGTGCTGCTAAGGCAATAGCAGTGGAGTAGAAGAGAACATGGATTTGAGAGATATTTAGGAGATAAAACTGTCAGAACTCCCAAATAGATGACGTGGAAGTTGAGATGAGGGGGAAAATAGAGTCTAGGATTATTCTCACATTTCTGTCTTGAGATTAACTTATCATGGGTAACACAGAGGCGGAGTGACTATTGATGGAAAAAATAACTGGTTTTGAGTTTTATGTAGACCAAGAGCAAAACTCCCAGGAAAACAAACACTTAAGGAAGAGCAGAAGACAAGAAGCCATTAAAGAAGTTGAAAAAGTATGATCAGGAGGTAGAAAGGAAACTAGGAGAAACTAGTATTTCATATGTTAAGGGAGAATATTTAAGAGAGTTGTCAGCAAGATTAATTGGATTTGGTAAGTAAGAGTTTGATCTCAGTGACTTTTGCCAGTGCAGTCTCAGTGGAGTGGGCTGGACAAAAGCCTGATTATGGTGAGTTGAAATGTGATTTTTGGGGCCAGGCACCATGGCTCATGCCTGTAATCCCAATACTTTGGGAGGCTGAGGCGGATGGATCACGAGGTCAGGAGATCCAGACCATCATGGCTAACACGGTGAAACCCCATCTCTACTAAAAATACAAAAAATTAGCCAGGCATGGTGGTGGGCGCCTGTAGTCCCAGCTACTCCGGAGGCTGAGGCCGGAGAATGGCATGAACTGGGAGGCAGAGCTTGCAGTGAGCCGAGATTGCGCCACTGCACTCCAGCCCAGGCAACAGAGCGAGACTCCATCTCAAAAGAAAAAAAAGTGTGGTTTTGGAGACTTCCATTTCAAGTCATTTGGTAGAATGGATGCTCTGCTCTGGGTACCATCCTCTTATTAAAAAAAGATCTTCTATAAGACAATCTTAATTGCGTTGTCGTGCCCACAAAAAGTAAGAGACATGTCCTAGGGGATAGGGAGCAAGAAACAATGCTGGGACAGTTGGTTATCCATTTGGATTAAAATGAAATCAGATCCTTTCCTCATACCTCACCCCAAAATTAATGCTTGAAGACTTAAAGACTTAGAGAGTATCTTCATGGCTACAGAGTAGAGAAAGTTTTTTTGGGATACAAACACACAAAATGCTGACTATCAAATGATTAGTAAATTTGACTCAATTACAATTAAGAACTTCGGTACATCATAAAATATATGAAAAATAAGTAATAAACTAGGAAGAAGATATTTGCAACCAGTGTAACCATAGAGAATTAGTATTCTGAATACACAAAAACTCTTCCCAATCTGTGTTTTAAAAAAGACTACCCAGTCCAGCCTGGGCGACAGAGTGACACTCCGTCTCAAAAAAAAAAAAAGACTACCCAGTAAAAGAATAGGTGGAAAACATGGGCTGGGTAATACAAAATAAGATCAAAGTGAGAGCAAAAATTTAAAAATCTAAATACCAAGTAATGGAGAGGTTCAGTAGAACCTCTTAACACATGCCTGGCTGGTAGGAATATAAATTAATATACTCGGGAAAAGTATGTGGCACTATCCTATAAAAATTAACATTCACAAAACCCTAAGACACAGCATTTCTTCTCTTAGGTACATACCTTAAAGAAACATTTGCACATTTGGGCTGAGAGACATATAGATAGCAGCAGTGTTCATGCTCCTATCTAAAGCATTAGATTGTCTTCGCTATCTACTTTAATTCCTTTGTTGATGTCATCCAGTCTCATTGATTTAAAGCCTATCTACCAAAGACTCTGGAATTTGTATCTCTAGACTAGGTAGGTATTTCCTTCAACTCCAGAATAGTAAAATGGACTGCCTGCTAGTTGAAATCTGCATTTGGATGATTAATAGACATTTCTAATGTAACATGTCCAAATCTGAACACCTAATCATCCCCAAATATGCTTCATCCACTTTTGTGCTATTAAAATTAGTACTGCTATGAATGTTCTAAATTACATCGTTTGGTTGGTGTTGTATGTAAGCATTTCCACTGCCCATATGCTTAAAAGTAGAATTACTAGATCATAGAGTATGCATATGTTCAACTTTAGCAAATATTGCCAGTTTTGCAAAATGGTTGTAGCATATTCCTCCCAGCAATGTGTATAAGTCTGTTGAATTTTTTTAATGTAACTTAGATCATGTTTTAAAATTCAGCAATGGCTCTTACTTTACTCAAAGTAAAAGCATACAGTGACCTATGAGACCTAACAAGAGTGTAACTCATTTCCCTCTTAATCACTCTAAGCTCACTCCTTTTCTCCCCCTTCACTCATGATGCTCTGGTGACAGTGGTGTCCTTGTTAAGTCTTAAACATGCCAGCCATGTTCCCCCTTAGGGCCTTTACCCCCTCTGTGTAGAATGTTCTTACCTCAGATATTTACATGGCTCACTCCCACACTTTCAAGTCTTGGTTCAAATGTGACCTTCTCATTGAAACCTAAACTGATCTCTATTTTAAATTGCAATCTTCAATCTCCCCCCTCACCATCAGCCTATCTTAGTACTTAAAATCCTTTTTACCCTACACTGTAATGATAATGACAGTGGTTTGTAACAAGTTGTACAGTGGAAAGAAAGTGAATTTTGGTACTAGAAGATATACTTTAATAACAACTTCAGTATTTATTAGCAAGGCAATTTACTGCTCTTCTCTGAGGTCTTAGCTTATTTCAGTGACAAGGTTAATCAACATCATAGCATTGTTGTGAGAATGAAATTAAATAAAGTACCAAGTATATTGGTTGATGATACTCAGTAAATAATAGTTATAGTATGTAAAAGTGTAATCACCATGTTTTCAAAAATAACCACATAGTGCAGAGTATGTGCTAGGCATCATTTGGAGTGTTTTACTTGGGTTAACTCACTTAATCTTAACAAGTGAAGTGAGTATCATTTCCAGGTAAGAAAACTGAAGCAGAGTAACTTGCCAAGGGCACAAAGCGAGGAAAAGGCAGGATTATCTAATAATAAGGCTCTACATTTCAAAAACTGTAATTACATTCAGAGGCTCCATCTCACACAAAGGTGGGAAATAATTGGCAAAGGATAACCTAGAGAAATAGATCCCAGTAAATACATGTAAGACACCCCAGAGGAGATAAGACAGTAAGGGCCTATTCTTACAAGTGGGGAAGGGTAATCGTCAACTTCAAAATTCCTATGAAAAAGGAATTTTCCTAGGATTGCCCTGAAAATCCTGAAAAATGAGACCAAAGGGCAAGGAGTCTCCTGGTATCAACAGAATGTACTCATAAACATTAGACCCAGCCCCTCTGTCAATCCGACCATGTCTCTGATCTTCAGCCCCTAAACAAAAAGCAAGCCTCTGCAGACCACCTTCTTATTTTTGCTCACATTTTCACACAGCTGTATTTCCATTTCTTGACTGATTATTTAACTTATCATCTGCTTTCAATCATTTCCATTATGCTCACTAGAAAGTTTTTTTTTTTCCATTATAAATAAATTCCCTTATATCCTCAACCTTTTTTTTTTTTTTTTTTGAGACGGAGTCTCGCTCTGTCGCCCAGGCTGGAGTGCAGTGGCCGGATCTCAGCTCACTGCAAGCTCCGCCTCCCGGGTTTACGCCATTCTCTCGCCTCAACCTCCCAAGTAGCTGGGACTACAGGCGCCCGCCACCTCGCCCGGCTAATTTTTTGTATTTTTTTTTTTTTTTTTTTTTTTTAGTAGAGACGGGGTTTCACTGTGTTAGCCAGGATGGTCTCGATCTCCTGACCCCGCGATCCGCCCGTCTCGGCCTCCCAAAGTGCTGGGATTACAGGCTTGAGCCACCGCGCCCGGCCATATCCTCAACCTTTTTACGGAACACTTGTTCCTGTGTTGCCTTGAAATGAAGCCTGGATGTCCTGGAACACTTTCCCCTGCATGCCCCGGGAGCAGAGACTTCCTGTCCTCTCCTGAAGCAGTGCTGGTAGTCTGCAGATAGTCCAAGGCTACTTCCCTTCACCACTGTTGTTCCTGTTTCATGCTAAAGTTCCTTATTCCTTGAGATCACGGCATATGTGCATACAATCCTCTATCCCTTCTCAATGCTTTAAGGCTGAGTCCTCATTTATTGACAACTTTGGTGCTGTGTTCAATTTTGTTCTCCATCCCAACTCTTGTCCATCAGCATGACTTTAATGTCCAAAATCTAGGCTTAAAGTTCCTTAAATAAAGTACCAAGTATATTGGTTGATGATACTCATCATGGTACTCTATTTAATTTCATTCTCACCACAGTGCTATGATGTTGATTAACCTTGTCACTGAAATAAGCTAAGACCTCAGAGAAGAGCAGTAAATTGCCTTGCTAATAAATACTGAAGTTGTTATTAAAGTATATCTTCTAGTACCAAAATTCACTTTCTTTCCCCTGTACAACTTGTTACAAACCACTGTCATTATCATTACCTGTATATTTGTGTTAGCTGTTAATAAATTTCCTCTGAAGTTACATAGCACCATAAAGTAATGAAAGATCTCCTAAAAGTTCTTGTTCTTCTTTCCTGTTGTAACTGGACATCTTTGATCTCCTTTCTGGTCTCTACTTGTTCTTGGATAGAGAACTCTGAACCTGCACCTGAGGCTGCCTTTTCAGATTCATGGATATGAGTAAGAATGCCATCTACTAAGCACCTGCACTTTAATTTAAATCTTAAATTAAAAAAAAAAAAGACGATGAAAGTGGTAGTCTTTATTCTCTTAAGAGGCAAATAACAGCCTGAAACATAAATCTCACCTTTGAGACACATGTCTACCAAATTCTATACACAATTATTCACATGTCTACCTATATTCTATACACAATTATTTGTGTATTGTGGATATTCCTTAAGGATTATCGAGAATTATGTTATACAATGACATTTCAGACTGAATCTTTTAAATTAATAAATATTATCTCAAATTTTATAAATGAAAATTAGCAGCAGGCTACATGAGTAAAAAATTAGAAGATAGCACCTGTAGTGTTATTGAAGGTAAAGTGAACACAAAGAGAATCATTTACATCAAATATATATTTCTGAAAAGTATACTTTGATAAGCTTTTGAATTGGTTCATAAGGAAGTCTGAAAGATGGTCAAATTCAGGGCAGCAGCAATGGAAATCATTTAATCATTTTTTTTTCCTGTATCAGAAACGTTCCTGCAAGCGGGAACGTTTGCTTTTTTTTCCTCTTCCCCTTTCCCGGGTCACTGCAGGTCACGTGATGACTATCACATGACTCGGTCAAAGGATCTTTTCCTCTTACAGCCTTGCAAAAGAAAAAAAAAGACCGATCTCCAATTAAAGCTGTTAACGTGTACTACTCTGTTTCCTTGTTGGATTTTCTTGTTCTGTGCTGCTACTGTAAAAACAAAATGAGTGGTAAGATTTGCTGTTTTCTAACATTCTGCTCTTATTTTAAGACAGAAAGCGTTGTATTAATCTGAAGTCATGCCGTGTGTTTTTAAAAATAGATGCTAAATTTAATCGCTATAAAAATATTTTAAATTGCCGTAATTACAAAAAGGTTAGACTGTGTCGAGTTATTTTGTAATTTTATATTCCACAGAGTATTCCATTCTAGGAGCTTTATTTTACTAGGTTTTTCTTCTAGAGCTGAAATCTGAAAATTGGCATCAGAATATTTGGAAGCCATTGTGAAAGCTGGCTTATAGAGAATGTGTAGCACAGCAGCAGCACGTTGCATTTTAAGAATTAAAACTCTTGGACAAATTTGTGATTTTATTTAAAAAAAACTCATATATGAATCTATATTAACAAGGAAAAATAAGGAAGAATTTAAGTTATACTAGATGAAATATCTTCTTTAAGTCAGTGATGGCACTTTTTAAGAAGCTGGGGTGGGGAGCTTCTCAGATTTCTTAAGACAGTTGGTTAGAATTGTTGACTCTTCTGCAGGTTTTTGAAATAGGAAATGTATGCTTAATAGCTCCATGATTGGGGTAAATCATGCTCAAATCACATAGATTATAAAGGAGCTGCTAGGTGTATGCACAGTTGTTCAGGTATTGCTACTCTTATGCCAAGTCTACATTTGACAATATGATCTGAGTTTCTTCCTTGGGGCAAAATCTCCCTCACTGCATACAAATTTAAGTCAGTTTATAGTTAATCTTCTGTTACTTTCTAAATTAAGAAGTATTGTTGGAACTAAGGAGCTAATCAAACATTTACATCATTAAATATGCAAGGCTTTAAGGTTTTGCTACTATAGACACAGGAATAACAACAGACATGAGATGCTGTAAATGCTGTAGTTCTAAACATCGATACTTGTATTTATTATGTTTATACAATAGGGGTTTGCATTCAGTGTTGAATGTTACTTCACAACAATATTTTAGGCATTAAATATGATACCGTTAAATTGTCTTTTTAAAAAATAATCTGGCTGGGCATGGTGGTTCACACCTGTAATCCTAGCACTTTGGGAGCCCGAGGCAGGTGGATCACTTGAGGTCAGGAGTTCAAGACCAGCCTGGCCAACATGAGGAAATCCTGTCTCTACTAAAAATACAAAAATTAGCCGAGCTGAGATCATGCCACTGCATCCAGCCTGGGCAACAGAGTGAGACTCTGTCTCGAATAAATAATAATAATAATAATAAAACCTATTAAATGACACATTTATATTTGGAATTTTGGCTGGGCACAGTAGCTCACGCCTGTAATCCCAGTATTTTGGGAGGCCGAGGTTGGCAGATCACTTCAGGCCAGGAGTTCAGGACCAGCCTGGCCTACATGGGGAAATGCCATCTCTACTAAAAATACAAAAATTAGCTGGGCTTGGTGGTGCCCACACCTGTACTCCCAGCTACTCAGGAGGCTGAGGCAGGAGAATCACTTGAACCCAGGAGGAAGAGGTTGCGTTGAGCTGAGATAGTGCCACTGCACTGCAGCCTGGGCAACAGAGTGAAACTCAATCTAAAAAAAAAAAAAAAAAAAAAAAAAGAAATCTAACCATGTACCATTTCTGCCTCAGGATAAAAACAAAATTACTTGCTAGAGTGAAAGGATTACTTCGTAAAGAAGTAAGTTAATCAGTCTTTTTCCTGGGCTACCTCTAGTAATATATTTACTGCTGGTTTATTTTAGGTTACATTTCTGTTTTCAGCATCACACTTAGATGTAATTAAAAAACAAAGTAGAATTTTGTATTACCAAATTATAAACTATTTTAACGGCTATCAAAGTATAAAATGGTTTGAATTGTAACTACATATATTTTCATATTTCTGGTAAAAGGAGGGGAACTTGAAGCAATTATGTGATTTTACTATTTTGAATGTAATTAGCAATAACTTATTACTCTGATGGCAAAACAAAAACACCGGTTCTAATGACTCGCTCTAAGGATTAAATATGACAGCATATAAAAGACCCACAGTAAAAGTGCAAATGCTAATGGCCTTTATTAAGATTACAAATATGATTTTCAGTGAAGTCTGTCAAGTTCTCGCTGAATTTCACATACTATAAATAATATCTAAGCCACCTGTAAGGATTCAGGAAGTTAGTTTACTGTAATTTTATTTAAATTAGCTAATGGAAGTAAACCAGCGTTAGTTTAAAACAGTTCTCATTTCTCTTGAGTCTAGAAATATAGGAACTAAAAGGTGAGTTTTATATGAAGCTTTTCTGCCTAGAGGTATAAAGCAGCTCACAGGTTTTATCCAGTAAATTAATAGGTAATGTTTGCTTAAACTTAAGAAAATTTTATTCTTTCTCTCATGTTTTTAAGGATGTAAAGACAACAAAGGCCTTAATTTTCCTTAGAGGCGTTAGAGCATAGTTCTTAAGCCTCAAATTATATCAGTTGCCAATACTGCATAGTATTTTAGTGTTTACTAAAAATGTGGTAAGGATATGTCCTTAGAAATGAAACTACCTGGTTTTAAATCCCACTTCTACCACTTGGGGAGCTTAACCTCTCTGTGCCTCAGTGTCCACATCTAGAAAATGGGGATAATGATGATATTTGCCTGATAGAATGATTATGAGGAGAAAAAATATGTAAAAGGCCTGGCACATAGTATTAGCTATATATAATTAAGATAATATTCTGGACAACTTCATGTATTTGGTGGTGGGCTTGTTTTGGATGGGAAGACTATCTTGTTGAAAAGTTCTTTTCAGCCAGATATTATATGTGTAATTTAGTGTTCTACACAAACACTTTTTACTTTCTCTCAACCACTTCAGTCTTATCCCTACTTCTCTTCTCCTCCCCACCTCTTCTGTCTTTTCTCTCCCCTCCCGCTTTCTCCCATTTCTCCACATCGTTCCTCCTCCCCCTTACCATTGTTTTCTCCTCTCCCTCCCTTCTTGTGTTCTCTTCACTCTCTCTTTAATTGCCTCTTGTCCCCTTTCTTATCCCTCCCTTTTCTTAACTCTCGCTCTCCCCTTCTTCTCTCCCCTCTTGCCTTTCTCCTCTCCTTGCTTCCCCCTTTTTTCTCCACTTTCCCCACTTTCCTTACTCCTTTTTAGTATTTTCCCTCTTATACCCCCTTTCTTTTGTATTCTCTTTTCTCTTCCCTAGCTCTCTCATCTCCCTAGCCCTAATTTTACCACCACTGTGTGGTTCTGTCCTCACCCCTTGCCTTCCCTAGAAAGGGCAGAATGGCTGTAATCCGGATTTGCTGGGACCTCCATGCCCTTTATTCTGGTTTTCTGAAGTATGTATAATATTAACAAAGTTATTTGTTTTCTACCCTACAATTAAGCTTTTCCTCCTTCATTTATTTTATAGCTGAGAGCCATTATATAATGGTAGATTATAATTCTGCATATAAAAGAGATCCTTTTCGCTTTACATTCTTCATCAGACCTTTTTTCTTATTTCCTTAGAAATAAGTAATTTCTTTGAAAAGGTTTCATTTCAGGTTATTAAAAACCGGTGGGCATGAGGGGACACTGCAGTGTAGAGTTACAGGAAGAAAGGAACTGAAGGGGGGTAAGAGACTTTTTTAAAAGTTACATAAAGCAACTAAGATTTTAGTTCCTAGAAAGAACAAAACACACCTTCTCCAAATGCTTCTTTTGTTCCCAGAAACGTTAAAAGAGAAGATAAACTAGACATAATATTTATAAAAGTTAATTGGAAAACCTAACACTGTAAAAGTGAAAGGAAGTGTAGAATGAGAGAAGCTGAATTTTCCTTTTTAGAACTTTTTAGTGTGAGAAACAAAAATTTTTTTTTCCTTTGGGTAAATACACGTGTGGCATTTTTCTTTGTTCTTAAGCTGCCATAGACATGAGTCACGCATTACACAGTGTTTTAACCCTAGCAAAGCAAGTTCCAAATTTGTAACTATTGTTCCTCTTGCTTTTTTATTTTGTCCCTGTTATTTTTGAAAATTTTGCCTTTTGTATTTTTTATTGATTTTTATATGCAGAGTTTAGTTTGATTTTTCTCTAGGTCAGTGTTTCTAAACTTACACTATTATAAGAGTCACCTGGGATATTTGTAAAGTGACTATAATGACTCAAGACCCCATTGACTAAGAATCTGTAGGAGAGCCTGTTAATCTATTTTTAAACGCCCTCCCACCCGCCCCCGCCCCCGCCCCCGCCCCCGCCCCCGCCCCTGCCCCTTGAACTTTAAGAAACACAAATGTAGGTAAAAGGTAATTTGTGCACTTTACAAGATAAATTTTTATAACAGGTCAGTCATCTGAATTTCTTTTTATAAAATGTATATAAAATTTTATAAAAATGTTATTGTTGGCTTGAGTATTTAGATGAAGTATTCAAAATGTAATTCAAATTGTTTTCAACTTTAGCCCGATAAGCAATCATGGGTTAATACATCATTTCTGTGACCCATTCAGGTCCTGCTCAGGTTCCAATGATGTCTCCAAATGGTTCTGTGCCTCCTATCTATGTGCCTCCTGGATATGCCCCACAGGTATGTTTTTATGCTATTTTTCTTTTCATATTTATATAATAGTGATTATTCTCTTTGATTTTGATGAAAAAATACCATTTAATTACTGAGGCTCACCGAGTGTTGTGTATCTATCATAAATCTATTTATTTCAAGTATCTTAGTACGTTTGGAAAGGAAGAAAAGTTTTTATTGGCAGCACTCATCATTTGGCCTTGTCTTTGGGTATTAAGTCACAAAAGAAAATTCATTCTAGAGTTTTATCTCCCTAAATATATGACTAAATAAAAATAATATTTTAGGTTGTAAAGGTGCCTACACTGACATTTTAAAATTTAGTCATTTGCTCAGATGTAACCCAAGACAATGCTTCCAACTTTATTCATACAAAGAATCTCAGACACTGATGGTAATTGTATGGCATGTTGTGTTCAATAGAAAAGAGTTTAGCTCTGCAACCATGAGGGATGAGGGGAAAAAAAAATCAGTATCTCCACACACCTGTAACCTTTTATGCACAATGGCTGGAAAGCTCTGACCTTATAGTAATTTATGAACACAGGCAAACTGAATTAAACTGTAAAACCTGCAGGTGTTCAATATCTTCCACTACTGAGGTTTCGTATAGTCTGCACTCGTTGCCTCAGACTATTTTGGGAAATAATCAGTTTCTTTCCCTAGCATTGAATTTACACTTGAAGTTTTCTTCAGACCCTCTGTTACTTCGTCCCTGATTATGCCAGAATATTGGTGGTGGGATATTGGGGTGGATTTTCTGCCCACTCTATGAAGCACTCAATCACATGAATGATGGCAAAAGAAGAGCATGCTGGGAAGGAGAGAATGGAATGAGGTTTAGAGTCAGAAAAGGAGAATCCATATCTTATTTCAAACCTTTGCTGGCTGCATGGTCTTGGGCAAATCAACTTCCTTCAGTCTCAGTGCCTTCCTCATGAGATGAGATCATGTACTGCAATTACCTCGTAAGCTTTTCAGAATAGTCTCTACTATCTCTACTTTTGTTTAGCACACTGACTCCTTGATATAGTCTGCATTCTGTCTATATTACTCTACTAAAACTGCCCTCCACTGTGTACCAAATCCAAAGGCCTACTTTCCAGCCTGGTCCTCTTTGACCTCTGGTAAAATTTGGTACCACTGATAAGATTTACTGCAGATTTCCTTGACATCATGCTGCCCTGATTTTTTTTTTTTCCTACTTCTCTGTTGCACCTTCTCAGATCTTCTGTTACATGAAGACTGTTCTCTAGCATAGTTCAGTTCATGATTTATTGAGTGGCACCACGTACTAAGCTCTGTATTGGGAGCTAGTGATAAAAAGATGATTAAGACAAGTTCTTTCAGTGCACTTGTAGGTTATCTGCTGTTCTCTCATCTTACAGTACCTTTTTGTTTTATTGTTTGTGGCAAACTCCTACCCTTTTCATTTCACTTCATCGTGAGCTCTGAAAGCAGTTTTCCCTGAGCCTTTGCAGGTGCTTCCCCCTTTGGGCTTTCATGGCATATTATTGATACATATACTCCTCTTTTCATAAACTTATGAAACTAATTCTTTCCTGAGATTATGAATTCTTACAGTTCGTATATTCAACAGTGATCCACAAATATGTATTGAGTGTTTATATATGTCAGGCACGCTTGGGTGCTTGGAATATGTCCATGACTGAAAGAGGCAAAGACTCATGCCACTCTGTGGTTTATATTCTTATGGGGAGAGGAAAATAAAAAGTGGATAAACTCTATAATGTTTGCTGGGCATGGTGGCTCACGCCTGTAATCCCAGTACTTTGGGATGCCAAGGTGGGCGGATCACCTGAGGTCAGGAGTTCGAGACCAGCCTGGTGAAACCCTGTCTCTACAAAATATACAAAAATTAGCTGGTCATGGTAGCACGTGCCTGCAGTCCCAGCTACTAGGGAGGCTAAAGCAGGAGAATCTCTTGAACCTGGGAGGCGAGGTTGCAGTGAGCGGAGATTGCACCACTACACTCCAGCCTGGGAGACAGAGTGAGACTCTGTCTCAAAAAAAAAAAAAAAAAAAATTCTATAATGTGTTCGAGCTGGTTATATTTTACAATAGAGTGGTCAGAATAGGCCTCATTGGGCAGGTAAGATTTCAGCCAAGTCTTGAAGGACAGGTGGGGGTTAGCTATACATCTCTCTGAGAAAAGAGGATTCTGGACAGAAATGGCCAGTGCAAGTGGCCTAAGATGACAGCGTGCCTGGGAACAGTAAGGAGGTCAATATGACTGGACTGATTCATCAAGGAAGAATAGTAGGGAATGAGGTAAGAAGTAAGAAACCTAGATCATATAAGACTCTTATTCATCTTTATATCCTCAGTGCTGAGTATACAGCCTGTCATATAGTAGGGGCTCAGTAAATATTTGTAAATCAGATAATCACCCAAGTAGAGGTTCTATATCTTTAGACCAAGAGCCACAGAGATAATCTTCCTATAGCAATTCTTTGGTCATAAAGAGCCTATAGCCGGCTTGTCCACTCAACAAAGTTTAGATTTCTTGACATTTAAGGCTTTACACGGTTCTGTCCTGGTTTTGCCTTGGCACCATTTTCTTAATACTTCCAATTATGTCCATTTTTGTAGCCAAACATTTCTCACATGCTTACTTGGTGTTTCCTTAATGCAGTTATCTAAGGAATGTTATTCATTTATCCATTTCTGCCTTCTAAAATTCTATCGACCCTTGAGGGCCTAGATCACTTCAATACCAGAAGTGGTATTGAACCACTTGGTTATAATACATATCACCTAATATAATTATGTACAGTTAGCCCTTCATATCCTTAGGTTCCAAATCTGTGGATTCAACCAACCACAGATTGAAAATATTTGAAAAAAAATTGCATCTATACTGAACATATATAGACTTTCTTGTCATATTTCTTAAATAATACAATATAACTATTTACACAGCATTTATATTATATTAGGTATAAGTAATCTAGAGATGATTTAAAGTATACCAGAGGATGTTGTAGGTTATAAGCAAATACTACTCCATTTTATATCAGAGGCTTGAGCATTAGAAGATTTTGGTTTCCACGGAAGGTCCTGGAACCAGTCCCCCATGCATACCAAGGGACAACTGCATATGTATTTTTACTCCTACAGGATTTTAGGTTCCTTAGGATAGGAACTGCCTTTTAATTATTTTTGTGTTCTTGTGGTAACTCAAATGTAGTAGGTATCCCATAAATAGTTGTCACATAAATTAATTTTAACTATAGTCTTCCTGGAAGGATTATGTGAAACTAGTGGGCTACTATTACTAATCTTAATTTAAGATGAAGATGATCTGTAGAAAATGTGTCATTTTCATTACACAGGGTAATCCAAAGACAAAAATCTAGTCACGTCATTTTTTAGTTAATTTAAGTTTCCAGTATATAAGACTTGATTCTTCCACAGAGGGCGAGCCCACAGAGGGCGAGCTGAAGCAGGGTGGGGCATCGCCTCACCCAGGAAGCAAAAGAGATCGGGGAACTCCCTCCCCTAGCCAAGGGAAGCTGTGAGGGACTGTGCCATGAGGAACGGTGTATTCTGGCCCAGATACTACACTTTTCCCACAGTCTTCACAACCCATAGACCAGGAGATTCCCTTGGGTGCCTACACCACCAGGGCCCTGGGTTTCAAGCACAAAACTGGCCAGGCATTTGGGCAGACACTGAGCTAGCTGCAAGAGATTTTTTTCATACTCCAATGGCTCCTGGAATGCCAGCAAGACAGAACCGTTCACTCCCCTGGAAAGGGGGCTGAAGTCACAGAGCCAAGTGGTCTAGCTTAGCAGATCCCATCCCCACAGAGCTCAGCAAGCTAAGATCCACTGGCTTGAAATTCTTGCTGCCAGCACAGCAGTCTGAAGTCCACCTAGGACACTCGCCTTAAGCAGATAAGCAACTTAAGCAAAGTCTCAGGATATAAAATCTGATGGGGGAGGGGCGTCTGCCATTAACTGAGGCTTGAGTAGGCCGTCCCCCCCGCCCGCCCCCCGCCCAACAGTGTAGAGAAAGCCACTAGGAAGTTGGAACTGGGCGGAGCCCACCTCAGCTCAGCAAAGCCACTGTAGCCAGACTGTCTCTCTAGATTCCTCCTCCCTGGACAGGACATCTCTGAAAGAAAGGCTCCAGCCCCAGTCAGGGGCTTATAGATAAAACTCTCATCTTCCTGGGACAGAGCACCTGGGGGAACGGGCAGGTGTGGGTGCAGCTTCAGCAGACTTAAACGTTCCTGCCTCCCGGCTCTAAAGAGAGCAGTGGATCTCCCAGCACAGCCCTCAAGCTCTGCTAAGGGACACATTGCCTCCTTAACTGGGTCCCTAACCCCAGTGCCTCCTGACTGGGAGATACCTCCCAGCAGGGGTCGACAGACTCCTCATACAGGAGAGCTCCAGCTGGCATCTGGTAGGTGCCCCTCTGGGGCAAAGCTTCCAGAGGAAAGAACAGGCAGCAATCTGTGCTGTTCTGCAGCCTCTGCTGGCACTACCCAGGCAAACAGGGTTGGGGTGGACCTCCAGCAAATTCCAGCAGACCTGCAGCAGAGGGGCCTGACTATTATAAGGAAAAGTAAAAGAAAGGAATAGCATCAACATCAAGAAAAAGGATGTCCACACAGAAACCCCATCCGAAGGTCACCAGCATCAAAGACCAAAGGTAGATAAATCCATGAAGATGAGGAAAAACCAGCACAAAAAGGCTGAAAATTCCAAAAACCTCCTCCAAAGGATCACAACTCCTCCCCAGCAAGTGAACAAATTTGGACGGAGAATGAATGAGTTTGACAAATTGACAGAAATAGGCTTCAGAAGGTAGGTAATAATAAACTCCTCTGAACTAAAGGAGCATGTTCTAATCCAATGCAAGGAAGCTAAGAACCTTGAAAAAAGGTTAGAGGAATTGCTAACTAGAATAACCAGTTTAGGAGAAGAACATAAATGACCTGATGGAACTGAAAAACACAGCACAAGAACTTTGTGAAGCATGCACAAGTATCAACAGCCAAATCAATCAAGCAGAAAGGATATCAGACTTTGAAGATCAACTTAATGAAATAAAGTGTGAAGACAAGATTAGAGAGAAAAGAATGAAAATGAACGAACAAAGCCTCCAAGAAATATGGGACTATGTGAAAAGTCCAAAGCTATGTTTGATTGGTGTACCTGAAAGTGATGAGGAGTATGGATCCAAGTTGGAAAACACTCTCCAGGATATTATCCAGGAGAACTTCCCCAACCTAGCAACACAGGCCAACATTCAAATTCAGGAAATACAGAGAACACCACTAAGATACTCCTTGGGAAGAGAAAACCCAAGACACATAGTCGTCAGATTCACCAAGGTTGAAATGAAGGAAAAAATGTTAAGGGCAGCCAGAGAGAAAGATCGGATTACCCACAAAGGGAAGCCCCATCAGGCTAATAGCTGAAACCCTACAAGCCAGAAGAGAGTGGGGGCCAATATTCAGCATTCTTAAAGGAAAGAATTTTCAACCCAGAATTTCATATCCAACCAAACTAAACTTCATACGCTTAGTTTAGGAGAAATAAAATCCTTTACAGACAAGCAAATGCCGAGACGAGAGATTTCATCACCACCAGGCCTGCCTTACAAGAGCTCCTGAAGGAAGCACTAAATATGGAAAGGAAAAACCAGTACCAGCCACTGCAAAAACATGCCAAATTGTAAAGACCATTGACTCTATGAAGAGAATGCAGCAACTAACAGGCAAAATAACCAGCTAGCATCATAATGACAGGATCAGATTTACACATAACAGTATTAATCTTAAATGTAAATGGGCTAAATGCCCCAATTAAAAGACACAGACTGGCAAATTGGATAAAGAGTCAAGACCCGTCAGTGTGCTGTATTTGGGAGACCATCTCACATGCAGAGACACACATAGGCTCAAAATAAAGGGATGGAGGAATATTTACCAAGCAAATGGAAAGCAAAAAAAAAAAAAAAAGAAAGAAAGAAACAGGAATTGCAATCCTAGTCTTTGATAAAACAGACTTTAAACCAACAAAGATCAAAAGAGACAAGAAGGGCATTACATAATGGTAAAGGGATCAACACAACAAGAAGAGCTAACTATCCTAAATATATATGCACACAATACAGGAGCACCCAGATTTATAAAGCAAGTTCTTAGAGACCTACAAAGAGACAGACTCCCACACAATAGTAATGGGAGACTTTAACACCCCACTGTCAGTATCAGATCAATGAGAAAGAAAATTAACAAGGATGTCCAGGACTTGAACTTAGCTCTGCACCAAGCTGACCTAATAGATATCTACAGAACTCTCCACCCCAAATCCACACAGTATACATTTTCTCAGCACCACATCACACTTATTCTAAAATTGACCACATAATTGGAAGTAAAAACACTCCTCAGCAAATGTAAAAGAACAGAAATTATAACAAACAGTCTCTCAGACCACAGTGCAATCAAATTAGAACTCAGGATTAAGAAATTCACTAAAAACTGCACAGCTACATGGAAACCGAACAGCCTGCTCTTGAATGAGTACTGGATAAATAACAAAACGAAGGCAGAAATAAAGATGTTCTTTGAAACAAATGAGAACAAAGACACAACATACCATAATCTCCAGGACACATTTAAAGCAGTATGTAGAGGGAAATTTATAGCACTAAATGTCCGCATGAGAAAGTGGGAAAGATCTAAAATCGACACCCTAACGTCACAATTAAAAGAACTAGAGAAGCAAGAGCAAACAAATTCAGAAGCTAGTAGAAGACAAGAAATAACTAAGATCAGACCAGAACTGGAGGAGATAGAGACAAAAAGAAACCCTTCAAAAAAAATCAATCAATTCAGGAGCTGTTTTGAAAAGATGAACAAAATAGACCACTAGCTAGACTGTTAAAGAAGAAAAGAGAAAAATCAAATAGACACAATAAAAAATGATAAAGGGGATATCATCACTGATCCCACAGAAATACAGACTACCATCAGAAAATACTATAAACACCTCTATGCAAATAAACTAGAAAATCTAGAAGAAATGAGTAAACTCCTGGACACATACACCCCCCAAAGACTAAACCAGGAAGAAGTGGAATCCCTGAATAGACCAATAACAAGTTCTGAAATTGGGGGGGTAATTAATAGCCTAACAACCAAAAAAAGCCCAGGACCAGATGGATTCACAGCTGAATTCTACCAGAGGTACAAAGAGGAGCTGTTACCATTCCTTCTGAAAGTATTTCAAAAAACAGAAAAAGACGGACTCCTCCCTAATTCATTTTATGAGACCAGAATCATCCTGATACCAAAACCTGGCAGAGACACAACAAAAAAAGAAAATTTCAGGCCAGTATGCCTGATGAACATTGATGCAAAAATCCTCAGTAAAATACTGGCAAACTGAATCCAGCAGCACATGAAAAAGCTTATCCACCACAATCAAGTCTGCTTCATCCCTGGGATGCAAAGCTGGTTCAACATACATAAATCAATAAACATAATCTATCACATAAACAGAACCAATGACAAAAACCACATGATTGTCTCAATAGACACAGAAAACTTTCAATAAACTCAGTATTGATGGAACGTATCTCAAATAACAAGAGCTGTTTATAACAAACCCACAGCCAATATCATACTGAATGGGCAAAAGCTGGAAGTATTACCTTTGAAAACCAGCACAAGACAAGGACACCCTCTCTCACCACTCCTATTCAACATCGTATTGGAAGTTCTGGCAATCAGGCAAGAGGAAGAAATAAAGGTTTTCAAATAGGAAGAGAGGAAGTCAAATTGTCTCTGTTTGCAGATGACATGACTGTATATTTAGAAAAAACCCCATCATCTCAGCCCAAAATCGCCTTAAGCAGATAAGCGACTTAAGCAAAGTCTCAGGATATAAAATCAATGTGCAGAAATCACAAGCATTCCTATATACCAATAATAGGCAAACAGAGAGCCAAATCATGAGTGAACTCCCATTCACAATTGCTACAAAGAGGATAAAAATACCTAGGAAAACGACTTACAAGGGATGTGAAAGACCTCTTAAAGGAGAACTACAAACCACTGCTCAAGGAAATAAGAGAGGACACAAATCAATGGAAAAACATTCCATGCTCATGGATAGGAAGAATCAGTATTGTGAAAATGGACATAATGCCCAAAGTAATTTATAGATTCAATGCTACCATTGACTTTCCCATCAAGCTACCATTGACTTTCTTCACAGAATTAGAAAAACTACTTTAAATTTCATATGAAACCCAAAAAAAGCCTATATAGCCAAAACAATCCTAAACAAAAAGAACAAAGCTAGAGGCATCACACTGCCTGACTTCAAACTACACTACAAATCTACAGTAACCAAAACAGCATGGTACTGTTACCAAAACAGATATATATACCAATGGAACAGAACGGAGGCCTCAGAAATGACACCACACATCTACAACCATCTGATCTTTGACAAACCAGGCAAAAACAAGCAATGGGGAAAGGATTCCCTATTTAATAAATGGTGTTGGGAATACTGGCTAGCCATATGCAGAAAATTGAAACTGGACCCATTCCTTACACCTTATACAAAAATTAACTCAAGATGGATTAAAGACTTAAACGTAAAACCTAAAACGATAAAAACCCTAGAGGAAAACCTAGGCAGTACCATTCAAGACATAGGCATGGGCAAAGACTTCATGACCAAAACACCAAAAGCAACGGCAACAAAAGCCAAAATTGACAAATGGGATCTAATTAAACTAAAGAGCTGCTTCTGTACAGCAAAAGAAACCGTCATTAGAGTTAACAGGCAACCTGTAGAAAGGGAGAAAATTTTGGCAATCTGCCCGTCCGACAAAGGGCTAATATCCAAAATCTACAAAGAACTTAAACATATTTACAAAAAAAAAAAAACTCAATCCATCAAAAAGTGGACAAAGGATCTGAACAGACACTTCTCAAAAGAAGACATGTATGTGGCCAACAAACATGAAAAACAACTCATCATCACTGGTCATTAGAGAAATGCAAATCAAAACCACAAAGAGCTACCATCTCACGCCAGTTAAAAAGTTAGGAAACCACAGATGCTGAAGAGATGTGAAGAAATAGGAATGCTTTTACACTCTTGGTGGTAGTGTAAATTAGTTCAACCATTGTGGAAGACAGTGTGACAATTCCTCAGGGATCTATAACCACAAATACTATTTGACCCAGCAATCTCATTTCTGGGTATATAACCAAAGGATTATAAATCATTGTACTAGGACACATGCACACGTATGTTTATTGCAGCACTATTCACAATAGCAAAGACTTGGAACCAACCCAAATGCCCATCAATGATAGACTGTGGTGCATATACACTATGGAATAGTATGCAGCCATAAAAAGGATGAGTTCATGTCCTTTGCAGGGACATGGATGAAGCTGGAAACCATCATTCTCAGCAGATTAACAAAGGAACAGAAAACCAAACCCTGCATGTTCTCACTTATAAGTGGGAGTTGAACCATGAGAACACATGGACACAGGGAGGGGAACATCACACATGGGCCTGTGGAGGGATGGGGAGCTAGGAGAGGGATAGCATTAGGAGAAACACCTAATACAGATGATGGGTTGATGGCTGCAGCAAACCACTATGGCATGTGTATACCTATGTAGCAAACCTACATGTTCTGCACATGTATCCAGAACTTTAAGTAAAAAAAAAAAAAAAAAAAAAAGCTTCAGAAGAAGCAAACTATTTGAAAAGATGATATATAGTCCACACACCAAGATTATGTACTTTACACATAAGTAACCTCCATAGCCATTTCTGGGGCCTGCTTGGTCCTTATTTTAGGCAGAACCTTACTGAGCTTTATTATTGCAATTTAACAACTAAGGAAAGTTTTAAGAAATGGATGTACTACACAGAGGCAGAAATACGTGCTAATGGAATTAAGTTATCAAATGAGGAAATGAACAAAACATAAAACTATAAAACTTAAATACAAAGCAAGTGATGCCAGGAGTAGAAGGAACTTAATTCACTGGCAAATAGTACTAACTTAGAGTCCCTAAGAGCATTATATTGCAGGACAGGGTAACACTTCTGCTATTTCAGTGATGAATTTAATAACTTACCAAGAGAAGTTTATAAACTACCTGAATGGGACTCCTGAAAGGCACTATCAGAAGTTCTGCCTTTCTTGTAATGGCTCCCTTTTTTATAGAATGTGGGCTGTTATGGTAATGAGAGGGTGCCTAACAGGCAAGGAATTGTAGATCGCATAACGTGGGGAAAGAGCCTATCTGGACTTTGGGAAAAGTTTCAGGTTACTCCTTTGAGCTGTGCCTGGTGGTTCATTTTGCCTTTATGATGCCATGCAGCAGTGAGGTCAGTGTGTTTTTTCAAAGATTTTGCAAATCAATCGGATCTCAGTCTTCTTGCTGCTTTTGGGGACAACAGCCAAAAGGGACAGACAGGGGAGTGTGAGAAACTACAAGATGGGGAGACCTAAGAGATTTATATGAGATTGAAGAGATATAAGAACTGGAGAGAAAGGAGATTGTGGTCACATACTGTTGTGTGTATGTTTGTAGATACATAAATGTTTGTTGAATGAATGGTCTGTGTTACTGTTTAAGAGCTTAAAGTTGTTTTGAGCTTAAAGTTAAGCTGTATTATTGTTTAAGAGCTTAAAGTTGGAATAGTTCTGGGTTCAGGGTGAGACCATAGAAGTAGATTGCAAAAAGTAGAGAGGAAGCTAAGGTTGTGGGAATTGAGAAGGTCACAGAACCCTAATAGCTTGGGTGGTGTAAAGAGAGGGAGAAAGAAATGTAGCATTCTGTTAGTGCTAAAAGAACATATAGATATATCTGATCATAGCATTCATTTAACAAATACTTTTAGAGCATCAACCCATGTGCTAGGTACTATTCCAGGTCCTGGGGGGAAAAACAATAAACAAAACATTTATCATGGGCTCTATATTCTGGTAAGGAAGACACATAATATAAAATGTCAGATAATATACACAGTTTCCTTTCTCTGCAGCCCTTCTCAATTGTGTCTCTGTTCAATAAAGGAGAAAAAAAAGCATGTCTTTGCCTACTTAGAAATTAGGTGGCATCTGTGGTTAAGTGGTCAGACTATGCTAATGCCTCATTTAATTATATTTTATTACCTTATCTGTATTTTAATTTTTATGAACACTGACAAATTTGAATTATATTTTATCTTTTTTTTCCTTTTCACAACTTACTGATTTTATTTTACATCACAACCAGTGTACCCTGTTGGTGCGAAATCTAACCTCTACATGGTGGCCATTTCTTAGCACCTGAGCCTCTGGAGACTTAGCAAATAGTTTTGAAGTCTGTTGCCTTCCTCTGAAGTTACTGGCTGCTTGAGGTAGTGGAGTTCACCATGCTCTCGGTTCTTATCTGGCTTTTTTTTTCCCCCTCCTCTGTCTACATCTTAGGTTTGGGTTTTGTTTTGTTCTGTTTTTTTAATTGTGGTAAAACACACATAACGTAAAATTACCATCTTAACCTTTTTTAAGTTTACAGTTTAATGGCATTAGGTGCATTTACAACATTGCACTACCATCTCCACCCTCCATCCACAGAACTCTTCATCTTGCTGAAAACTGAAGCTCTGAACCTGTTAAATAGTAGCTTTCCATTTTCCTCTCCCCTAAGCTTATCTTTGTATTTTAAATGTTCTTTCTCAGCAGAAAAGTGGTTTTAATTTCATAAATAATTTAGCCATTTATTTTTAATCAAATCTCTTGTAAACAACAACAACAAAAAAGACACTAGAAGGCCTATGGATTCTACGCCCACAAAGTAGATAAGAACATGGAATCTGAAGCCAAGTTGCCTGACTTCAAATACTGGCTCCTTCACTTTCTACTTATATGACCCTGGGCAAGTTGTTTAACATCTCTGTGCCTCAGTTTCTCCATCTGAAAAATTAAAATAATAATAGTATGTAACATTGTTCCAAGGATCAACTAGTTCATATATGTCCCTTGAGAAACTTAACAGTTAGATTATAGAGTAAGACATATGCATCCGAAAAATTAACACTTCAGTGTTAAAAATATCAAACAAGTGATACAGAATAAATGCAGTAGAAATTATAGGAGAGAGAGATCACTGAGATTGCAGTACCTGGGGGAGAGTTCATGGGGGAGCAGTCAAATGGTGTCTTCCACAGACTCCTAGCCCCGCACCTGCACCAGTATTTGCGCATCTGCAGTTATGTGCTCTGCCTTCTCATCCAGCCCACAAACTCTACTTCCTCATCTGTAACACAAACTTTCCTGCTCCTGTCCAGACTCAGTTCCCCCACTGGGATACTGGAACCCGTCCCTTTTTGCCTGCATATTTCTAGCATTTTCTAGCATTTTTCTTTTCTCTCTTCTGCATTATCAGTTTCTTGTTCTCTGCTGGGTTATTTTCATTAGTATCTTGAGCCTTTTGTAATTTCACTCCTGAAAACAACAAAACATGAAAGTTTCTTGACTTCACTACTCCTATGAGCCACCACCCTATTTCTGTATTCCCCTTTGCAGCAGAACATTTTAAAATTGTGCAGTTAGCTCTAATTCTTCTCCTTACTTTTTCTCTTAAACCCACTACAGTTAGGCTTTGACCCTATGACTGTACCAAAACTGCTTTCCAAGATCACAGTAATGTCTACATTGCTAAATCCATTGGTCAGATTCTTAGTCTTCCTGAATGGGAAGCTTGACCTGTCAGCAGCATTTGACACAGTTAGTCCTTCCTCCTTGACACGTTTCACCAAACTTCCAGACTCTATACACTCTCTTAGTTTTCCTTCTACCTCGCTTGGTCATCCCTTCCCAATCTTTCCAGAGTTGCAGACTAGTATATCTTAACGGTCTATTCAACATTTCCACTAAGTTGTCTTATCAACTCTTCAAACTCACAAGTGCAAAACTTGAAACTCCAAATCTCTTCCCCTGAAAAAAACTTGTTCTACTCCACAGCCTTCCTCATCACATTGATAGAAGACTGTTCTTCCCTAACTACTTTTTCTCACTTCCTACATGGAATCATCAGCTAATCTTGTCTTGTTTCTTTACTTTTTTTTTTTTTCTTTTTGAGATGGAGTCTTGCTCTGTCACCCAGGCTGGAGTGCAGTGGCACAATCTCGGCTCACTGCAACCTCTGCCTCTCGAGTTCAAACGAATCTTCTGCCTCAGCCTCCTGAGCAGCTGGGACTACAGGTGCGTGCCACCATGCCTGGCTAATTTTTGTATTTTTAGTAGAGACAGAATTTCACCATATTGGCCAGGCTGGTCTCGAATTCCTGACCTCATGATCCACCTGCCTCAGCCTCCCAAAGTGCTGGATTACAGGCATGAGCCACCGTACCTGGCCTCTACTTTTAAATATATGCAGAATGTGGGTCACTTCTCACCATCACCACTGCTGCCTCCCTGGTCTTAGCCATGATCATCTCTTGCCTAGATTACTACAGTAGCTTTCTGAATGGTTTCCCTGCTTTTGTCTTTGCCTCCCTATGATCTGTTCTCAACTCAGCAGCCAGAATAATCCTGTCAAATATAAGGTTACATCAGGAATTCTCAACTGTAGTAATGTAAACATTTGAGGTGGGATGATGTTTTTGTTGTCCTCTGTGTTGTTGGGTATTTAGCAGCATTCCTGGCCTCTCTACTCTCTAGATGTTAATAGTGCACCTGCCCTTCCCCTCCCCGAGTTGTGACAACTATAAATGTCTCCAGACCCTACCACATATCCTCTAGGAGTCAGAAACACTAGATTTTATCACTCTTCTGCCCAAAACTTTGTAATGATTTCCCATTCCACTGACAGTAAATGATGAACTCCAACTCCTTAATAGTAGCCTGTGTCGTGGTGCCTGACCACCCTATCACCCCTTCATTTCTTTGACTTCATCTGCTTCTGCCTTTGCTCCTTTATACTCATGCAGTCACACCAGCTTCCTTTCATTCCTTGGGTATAATCAGCCCCACTTCTACCTTAGGGGTTTTATTCTAACTGTTAACTCTGCCTAGAACAAATCTTCCAGATTTCTGCATGGTTAATTCCTCCCACTTCCTTGAAGTTTCTGTTAAAGCTTTACTTTGCCAATAAGGTCTACTCTGATCACTGTATTTATTCTGTAACCTGCTCCTTTCTGACAACACTTCTGATAGCCCTTACTTGCTCTGCCTTTTCCATAGTATTTATCACCTTGCAACATGCTAAATAACTTACTGGTTGTGTTTGTCTGTCCCTGTTAGTATGGGTTCCCCACAAATATTTAATATAGCATTCTAAGGTTTTTCTTTCTTTGAATTATCAGTTTGTTTTGCTGAAAAATAATGTTTTAAATGAGTGGAGGAGGTAAAATTAGAGCTAGAATTGGAAGGATAGACAAGATTATTATAGATTAAAGGGAAGCAAAGTGAAGAAGAAAAATTGCATAAACAAAAGTAACAGGGTATAGAAATGTATAGTCACTGTGAAGACAAGTTTTTTGTTATACCAGCCTGACTGCAGTTAATGGTTCAGGATTTGTTGCAAAAGAATGATACGACTTTGAAGGTAGGTTGGAACCAGGTTGAATGAATATGAAGTACAAGCCTCTTGGAAATGGAGAGTTTTTTAAGATTTGTGAATTGGAGAGTGATAAAAGTATTGTGACAGATACTGTGATTTGACTCACTTAAAATCCATTTCAAACTTCTTCCAGTGTTCCTTCCTGTAGGGTAGAACCTAAAAAGCTATCAGCAGTTTCTAGATTCCCTTCAGGTAGGGTTCTGGATATTATTTAGTTCCCATCAATCATATGTGCTTGCCTGAGGCTTAAATTCAGAACTGAGTTAAATAGAGAGAAAGGGGTCTGAGGCATCCATTTTGCTGAAAACAAGACATTATGTTTCTAGACCCAGCATATTAAAAACAGTTAATTCATTTGGTCTTGTAGTCCCCTGTTAGAAGAGTCATGTTACACTCCAGTAGGTAAGGAGAGTTTAATAATCTACTTAATGTTTGTAATTTAGGCTTATCTATACCCAGATAAGTGTATTTTCTAGTATACCTATACCTATACCTACCAAGCACATATATTTATAAAATGATTTGCTATCCTTAAGCATAATAAAACTTTGCCTTCCTGAAAATTAGGATTTGCCTTTAAATTAGCACTTAACATTGTGATCATTTTCTGTTTCCTGAGGAAGGTATTAGCCATTTGTTATACCTTGATAGTTACCATTTAAGTCTAAAAGAATAAGGGCCCTATTTTACTGAGGGATTTCTAATTTTGAGATAAAGTCCTTTAATTTTTTAGGGTCTCCTGTGTGTCTTTTTAGCTCCAGTAAGGTTCACAGGGGAGTAAGTCTTATCATTTAAAAAAATTTATCCCCACGGTGTAATTCCTGTTTTTTGTTTTTTGTTTTTTGTTTTAGTTTGTAATTTCTAAGCCTCAAAGCCACAGATATTTTTCCTAACTAGGAGTTAATATGATAATATTCAGTATTTGTGTCCCTTTAAATGATCAGCTGTAAAATTGTCCTGGTCATGGTCATAAGAATTTTGCATCTAAATTCTAACATGTCATTGATTGTCTGATAGAGTCTGGATCCAGTTGTTTTGTTTTCTATTTGTTCTTTCCACAACTTGTTTTCCCTCACTCCCAGTCATAATATAGAAAAAGAAATTGATTCCTGAACCTCTTGTGTCTAAACCAAAATTACTCCATCAGGAAGTGCACATAGGATAAATATCTAGTATCATAACTTATATTATTATTTAGCTTGTCTAATCAGTGTTTTAAGGTTTATATTGAATTGTATAACAAAAACTAATTCTTCATTTTGTTTGGTGCTAATTTATATGTACCAGTATATTTAATAAGTTCTTTTCATGTTGATTCTCCAAAATTTTTAAATTTCTAATGGTGTAAAAATTCTTACTCTTAACATTTTTATTTTATTTTATTTTATTTTTTATTTTATTTATTTATTTTTTAATTTTTGAGACAAAGAGTCTTGCTCTGTCGCCCAGGCTAGAGTGCAATGGCGCTATCTCGGCTCACCACAACCTCCACCTCCTAGGTTCAAGCAATTCTCCTGCCTCAGCCTTCCGAGTAGCTGGAATTACAAGTATAGGCCACCATGCCCGGCTAATTTTTGTATTATTAGTAGAGACGGGATTTCGCCATGTTGCCCAGGCTGTTCTTGAACTCCTGACCCCAGGTGACCCACCCACCTCGGCCTCCCAAAGTGCTGGAATTAGAGGCATGAGCCACCATGCCCACCTTACTCTTAACATTTTTAAAATAATTGCTAATATTCTGTGGAAGAAATTTTAATCTTATGTTCATGTTGTAGGTTATTGAAGACAATGGTGTTCGAAGAGTTGTCGTGGTCCCTCAGGCACCAGAGTTTCACCCTGGTGGTCACACAGTTCTCCACCGTTCTCCACATCCTCCTCTGCCTGGTTTCATTCCTGTCCCTACCATGATGCCCCCTCCACCACGTCATATGTACTCACCAGTGACTGGAGCTGGAGACATGACAACACAGTATATGCCACAGTATCAGTCTTCACAAGTCTATGGAGATGTAGGTAAGACATCTAAAAGTATTCCACTGTTACTGAATTGGATATTCTTTGCTTGGATATAATAGATGCCATTATCATATCACATTAAAGAAACAGCACATGGTAATAATATAACAGGCATTTTTCTTTTACTCAAGTACTATATTAGGTGCTTCATCCTCATGATCACCCTTCAAGGCAGGTAAGTAAACAGAAAAATCAAAGAGGGGAAGTAACTTATATCATGCAGCACTACTTAGTGGTGCACATTCAAACAAGAGGTCTTTTCCTCTGGCCTGCAATCTAGGCGCTGAGAAAATTTTCAGCCTGGAATAACCATGGCATTGTTAAATCCTGTCGGCTGTGATGCCACTACACAAAGTTGCTAAGCTCTGTGAGGGATTGAAAAAACATAACCTTGAGGCCAGGCACGGTGGCTCACGCCTGTAATGCCAGCACTTCGGGAGGCCGAGGTGGGTGGGTCACGAGATCAGGAATTCGAGATCAGTCTGACCAACATGATGAAACCCCGCCTCTACTAAAAATACAAGACTTAGTCGGGCGTGGTGACGCATGCCTGTAATCCCAGCTACTCAGGAGGCTGAGGCGGGAGAATCACTTGAACCAGCGGGGCGGAAGTTGCAGTGAGCTGAGATAGTGCCACTGCACTCCAGCCTGGGTGACAGAGTGAGACTCCATCTCAAAAAAAAAAAAGAAAAACGAAAAACGTAACCTCTGCCCTCAGAGAGTTAATAAATTTGGGGAAAGAGTAGGCTACCAAACATAAACACAAAATAGTATCTTGATATGTCTCATAGCTTTAAACACTGCCTGTATACTGATAGCTCTCACATTTATATCTTCAGCCCAAACCTCTCTAAGCGCCAGATTTATTCCTGACTGCCTTCTCAGTAACTCCACACAGATGTCTCATGCATTTCATAACATTTCTAAACAGAAATGTCAAATGTGGACCCCCACAACTTGCTTTTTTTCTGTCCCTTCATCTCAGTAGGTGGTCCACTAGCCACTTAGTTCGCTCAAATAAAAGCCAGCTGGTCAAATTTGATTTCTCCTTTTGCAGCCCTTACGTCAATTAGTATCAGTTTTATTTTCAGAAGTTTCTGAATTTTTTCTACTACTTCCCCATTGCCACTCAAATCCATCCACCATCAGCTCTTGCCAGGACAACTGCAACAATGATCTTCCAGTTGGTTTTGTTTCCATTCTTGCCCCCAGTAATCAATTCTCAGCCACAGTAATTATTTTCAAATATTAATCAGACTGTTCTGTTTAAACTGTTTCAGTGATTTCTTATTGCAGTTAGAATAAAATCCTAAACCCTTCCCTTAGACTAGAGTAGGGTTTCTCAAACATGCCACTATTGATGTTTTAGGATGGATAAGTCTTCATTGTAGAGGACAAAACTCTGCATTGTAGGATGTTTAAAGGCATCCCTGGCCTCTACCCACTAACTGCCATTGCGTAGCACAGTTGTAGCACACAACTGCAACACAACATTTTAAATGTTCTGACATCTAAAAATATCTCCAGACATTTCCAAATGATCTCTAGGAAGCAAAATTAGCTCTGGTTGCAAACTGTCCTTGCAACGTTCTGCCCTGTGGCCCCGACTTCCTTGTCCACTACTTTCCCTTGGTCCCTTTATATCTTCAGTTTCAAAACCTCCAAGTTCTTTCTTGCCTTGGTCCCTCTGTACATGGTGGTCTCTCTGCCTTTTCTATAAATTTCCTTTATCCTTTAGATTTCAGTTTTCAAAGAAACCTGCCTGATCTTACCTTGTCAGTCTCTAGCACTGAACCTTGTTTGTATCTTTCACAGAACTTAACACAATTTCTTTTTTGTCATTGTGTGTTTGTATGTCTGTCTCCCTTATTTGACTATCAACTCCCTAAGAACTGAATCTGTTTTAATTACTGTTGTTTCCCTGCACTTAGCATTGCCTGTCACTTATGCTCAGTACATTTGCAGAAGAAATAACTTCAAATACAAAATTGAAATTACACAGCACAGCCTGTAATTGCACGTATCATATATATTTGTCAAACTTACTTCGATTGCCCAAGTAATGCAAATTGGTTCAGTAGCTCTGGGTAGTGCTTGAGATTCTGCATTTCTAACAAGCTCCTAGGAGATGTTCATGCTGTGCTCCAAGGAACATACTTTTGAGTACCAAAAGTTTATACTGCAGATTAGTCTCGTCCTATTTTTGTTTACTGCTAATTATGACTTAGTTTTTAAAATACTAGTTTTTTCTTATAATGTGAGAAAACTGTAAGAAAAAACTAGTATTACAATTGTTACTGTTTTGCATTGTACCCTTGTTATTCTGTAGGGATATGCATTAGAATACATGGATGTGATCTACATTGATGTGAAGGAAAATGAAGGACACAGATCCACAAATTAGCTACCCAGTGGTAAAAGGGAGGTGTCATATTGTACTTGAGGTTATAAGCCAGAGATTCTAACACTGGATGCTAATTACTGACAGTGTGGTTTTCTAACCAATAGCTATACCTCCATGATGCCCTTTCCATGCACAATTCATATGGATTCTCAAAGTGGAATCTGATCCAACATTTCACTGTTAGCAGTACCGTTAGTGAGCCTGAACCTTGCTAGGCACTATGCTCACGTGTGTATTATCTCACTTAATCTTCAGTAAAATTCTGCAAAATTTCAAATGAGGAAACCGAGGCTCAGAAATGTTAAGTCATTTCTGCAAGGCCACACTGCTAGTTAATTACTCAGGATTTTAACCCTCTGAGATCTATCCAATGATTAAGTTCCTTCTCTTTCTACTGTAATACATTCTTTTTTCTCCTCTATGGTGGCTTTATTATTTTGAATAATAGATAAAATAAAGCATTTTAAAGTATGTACTAATTGATCTAATTGATTGCAATTGCTATTTTTCTTAACTTTTTGTTGAGCTGTAGTTTAGACAATTTAACAGTTCATCATTTTACACTTCAGTGATTTTTAATATATTTACTGTATTGTGCAACATATGCAATTCAATGTTTTGTATATTCAGTATGTACTATATTAACTACCACTGTCTAATTCCAGAACATTTCTAGCATCCCAAAAAAGAAACTGTACATATTAACCGTCAGTCCCAACTCTCTCTTCCTTCACATCCCATAATCTACTTTCTGTCTGAATGAGTTTGCCTATTCTAGACTTCATATAAATATACATATAAGTATTTCATATAAAAATTTCATTAAAATGTTTATATAGTATGTAGACTTTTGTGTCTAGGTTTTTTTCACTTAATGTCATGTTTTCAAAGTTCATGTTCTCACATATAGTAGTACTTCATTCCTTTTTATGGCTGCAATAATATTGCATTCTGTAGATATACAACATTTTATCACTCATAAGCTGATGGACCTTTGGGTTGTTTTCACTTTTTGTCTATGAATAATACTGCTGTGACATTTGTGTGCAAGTTTTTGTGTTGACATGTTTTCATTTCTTCCGGGTATGTGCCTCAGAGTGGAATTGCTGGGTCATGTGTTAATTCTATATTAATTTTCCACAGTGACTACACCATTTTACATTCCTACCAGCAATGTATGAGGGTTCCAGTTTCTTTGCCAAAACTTGTTGTCTGTCTTTTGATTATAGGCATCCTGAATAAATTTCTCTCTCATTATGGTTTTGATTTGCTTTTCCCTAATGCTACTAACGTTGATCATCTTTTCATGTGCTTATTGGCCATTCGTATATTTTCTTTTCTTTTTTTTTTTTCTCTGAGATGGAGTTTCACTCTTGTTACCCAAGCTGGAGTGCAGTGGCATGATCTTGGCTCACTGCAACCTCTGCCTCCCAGGTTCAAGTGATTCTTCTGCCTCAGCCTTGCAAGTAGCTGGGATTAACAGGCACGTGCCACCATGCCCGGCTAATTTTTTGTATTTTTAGTAGAGATGGGGTTTCACCATCTTGGCCAGGCTGGTCTTGAACTCCTGACCTTGTGATCCACCTGCCTCACCCTCCCAAAGTGCTGGGATTACAGGCGTGAGCCACTGCACCCAGCCCCATTCATATATTTTCTTTGGAGAAATGTCTATTTGAATTCTTCACCCATTTTTTAAATTGGGATATTTGTCTTTTTATTGTTGAATGGTAAGAGTGTACATATTCTGGATACAAGTTCCTTATCAGATATATAATTTCCTCCCATGTTGTCTTTTCACTTTACTTGTGGTATCCTTTGGTGCAGAAAAATTTTTAATTCTGATGAAATCTAATTTTTTCTTTGATTGCTTATGTTTTTGGTGTCTCATCTAAGAAACTATTGCCTAATCCAAGGTCATGCAACTGTGTTTTCTTCTAAGAGTTCTATAATTTAATCGCTTACATTTTGGTCATTGATTCATTTGAATTCATTTTTGTATATGGTATGAGGTAGAGGTCCACATTCATTCTAATGTTATTGTACATATCCTTATAATACTCATTTCAAAAATACTGTAGTAATTTTCTTAAGGCACTGCTAAATTAAAACTTTTTACTGAGGCTTTTAAAAAATATTTTTCTCATGACAAATTTTAAATTTAAAAAACTCTGGGACAATTGAATTAATATTTATTGAGCATATTGACTTAATTATGTTCCTATGTGATTTTTATTAGAATGAGTAGATCCTTCTGAATCACAACTTTGAGTTTATAGTATCTGAAGATACATTGTATGTAGGTTGTTATTGTTAAACAGTCTAAATCATTTCTTTTTGCTAACTTTTTTTTCAGTGATGATTTGCTTTTTTGAGTCATAAGGGAATTTAGGCAGGCAGTGGTTTTCTTTTTATCTATTTTATGTGTTTAAGGTTCAAAAAGATGTGAAAAGTAATAGTTACTAAAGAGTAAAAGAGAAAAAACTGTGGACTGCTCAGTTCAAGTCTCATTCCTCACCTGCAGTAATCATAAGTTACCACCAAGCTGTTTCTGTGGAGATTAATAATTAGTTGAGAACAGAAGAAGGAAAGAAATCTCTCTGTAAATTTACTTGAGATATATATAGATATATATAATATATAGAGAGAGATAGAGAGATATATAATATATAGATATATATATAAAATTAGAATAAATCACAAAGCTTTGTTCTAATAGTTTATGGAGACACAAAGGATGCTTTGTTATGCAAAATTCTTTTAAATATTTTATAAAAGTTTTATATGATAGATTTATTTTCTGTTCTTTTTTCATGGCATAAACTTATTTGGAGAAAGTGATCTTCTTAACTTTTGGTTTTTATTTCCTCCTAGATGCTCACTCTACACATGGAAGGTCCAACTTTAGAGATGAACGATCTAGTAAAACCTATGAACGTTTACAGAAAAAATTGAAGGATCGCCAAGGAACACAGAAAGATAAAATGAGCAGTCCACCATCATCACCCCAGAAATGCCCTTCGCCCATTAATGAACATAATGGACTTATAAAAGGACAAAATGCTGGTGGTATAAACACAGGATCAGCAAAAATCAAGTCTGGGAAGGGGAAAGGTGTTGTGCAAGTTGATACAGAAATTGAAGGTAACTGTTTGAAATACTGAAATGTTCTCATTGATGCTACTCATCGTGATTTAACCTACTAAAAGTATATTCTAACCTTTCAGTCATTTTGTCATGGTCCAGATGGACTATTACAGGCTGCAGCTTTTGACAGTTTAGAAAACCTCAATTAGTAATTTCATCTATATCATAAATTTTACTGACTGAAATTTCCGTTTGATAGAAAAACTCAGATAGCATTAATCCAGATTCCTTTCTTCTGATTCTGGGCCTTTGATAAGGCTATGCTACTGGTTTTTAATCAAACCTTTTTTTTTTTTTTTTGAGACAGGTTCTTGCTTTGTCACCCAGGCTGGAGTGGCATGATCATAGATCACTGTAGCTGGAAACTACAGGCATGCACCACCACACCCAGCTAATTTTTTAACTTTTAGTAGAGACAGGGTCTCGCTGTTTTGCCCATGCTGGTCTTAAACTTCTGGGCTCAAGCGATCCTCCTATCTTGGCCTCTCAAAGTGCTGCAATTACAGGCCTGAGCCACTGTCCCCAACCTATCAAAACTTTTTATTTCTCCCACCTTCTTTTTGAGTAAAACCTTGATAGCAAATAGTTATATCATTTATCAATCTGTCTGTGTACTCTATAGGCTAGAGTATTTTCCACTTCTTTCTTCAAAAGTTCTCTTCTCCTAAACTCTCCTTGTTACTCTTGGATCCTTCCCCTAACCTCTGACTTCTACTCTGTTAACTTTGTTTTATTGGTTTTTGTTTGTTTTTGAGACCAAGTCTCGTTCTGTCACCCAGGCTGGAATGCAGTGGCACAATATCAGCTCACTGCAACCTCCGCCTCCTGTGTTGAAGCAGTTCCTGTGCCTCAGCCTCCTGAGTAGCTGGGACTATGGGTGTGTGCCACCATGCCCAACTAATTTTTGTATTTTTAGTAGAGACAGGGTTTCACCATCTTGGCCAGGCCGGTCTCCAATTCCTAGGCTCAAGCAGTCCACCCACCTTGACCTTCCAGTGTGCTGAGATTGCAGGCATGAGCCTACTATATGAACTTTGAGCACTACTATTTGTATCTACTTGGATCAATCTCAGTAAGGTAAAATATAGCTGGGTTAACAGCCAGTCTTTCACGTGCCTACAGTTGTACAGTTAGTACCCAGTACTTTTGATTGTAATGTTAAACTTCTAACTACTGCTTACTTTGACTAATGTAGTTTCTATATTTATGTTCTTTTAGGTTTCCTTAATACTGACTGTTATCTGTTTGATGTAGATATGCTTATGTAGAAATACATAGATATGCATGGTAGACCATGTCAGGTTCTAAAGGTTTCATCAGAAATGACTATGAACCATACCAACATGTCATTTCACAAGCACCAATAACCACAACTCTATCAGTTGTTGAATATGCTTATCTAAATTGATTTTTATTACCAAATAGTGTAGGTAATTAATATCGACTAGAAACTAAAATGCTTCCAACTTTGAGGGAGATATGAAAATGTAAGCCATGTTGACTCTTTCTACCTTCCTTTTCCTTGAAATTTCTATTCCTCACCAACAAATTTCAAAAACTGCCTTAACTGTTCACGACCTGTATATTAGCAACATTTACATAAGTGTTCTCCCGTTTATTTGAGACCTCCTGATCATTGTTTTCAGCACTGATGTTTCAGAAGAATTAAGTGAAAGTTTTTTGCCTATCAGTGGTGGCTATAAGTTAGAGTCAAGCTAATTATATTTCTAATTTGGGAAATCATAGCTAAGGCATGTCGTGAAAAAAATAGGTAACTTTATTAAGAGATATGAGATTGACAAATGAGAACTTTCCAGAGAGAATATTCTTACAACCATGAATAAAAATATACTTTCTATAAGAAAAATTTGGTTCAGATAGATATAGTCATGTCTAAATATATATAGATATATGTATATATAGTGGTGTTATAATTAGTAGTCACAGTTAAGATAGAAATAAAAACTGAAGTAGATGAATGCTGAAGGGCCACACACTGCTGAGTATGAACAAAGGAATAAGAACTAGAAAAGTCTCAAATACCAACCTAGTTTCAGAATATATATTTAGGGAGAAGAAGGGATTGTATCTAAGTTCTTTTTTTTAATATTCAAATGTTTTATTTTTTAAGAAAAAAATGAAGAAACTAAAGCATTTGAAGCACTTCTTTCCAACATTGTCAAACCAGTGGTAAGTATCTTATGAATTTTATTGATGTTTATATTTAGTATATTAATATAAGGTGTTCATCCATCAAAATGTTGTTTTCTTTTAACTCTTTATGAAAATAGGATAATACTGTATTCTGTGACAAGCTTTTTTCACTCAATATGGTATGCCTTAGCTGTCTTTCTGTGTCATTACCTGATTCTTTGAAGAGCTACATAGTTTTTCATTCATTCATCAGATATTTATTGATCCCTTACTATATGCCAGTAAATAAAAAACAAATGCACAAACAGAATTCTGTGTGATAGTAAAAATTGCTATTATAGAAATAGGGATAATATAATGAGATTACTAGGAGAGGTTGTTAGGTTAAATAGAGCAATCAGGGAAGCGTTCTCTGACAAGTGAGAAAAAGTGCAAAAGTGGAAGGAATGGGAGAGGGAGAATGGGTGTAAGTAAGCATGGGGAGTTGGACAGATGGAAAGAACCATTATCACTGGAGTATAGTAAAGGGGAGAAAGATGGTGGAAGAAGTAGGCCATAGGACTTTTTCAGCCAGAATAAGGCAATTTAAGATTGATAAGAATATTTTTTGGTTCATAAAACAAACTACTTTCTCCCAACTCTCAGAAACATCCATGGTAAAATGTTTTATGCTAAGTTACCCCCAAAATACTTTGTTTTTCTAAGAAAACAAATTGGAAAAGTTATTATTCTTAGTATCGTCTCCACAAAGGCTTTTAAAGCTTATCTTGCCATGTTTCAGGATGTTTGAGTAAACCAGTTCCTCATCTAATAGACTACTATGGTCCTACTTTTTCTGACAACTCCCAAATAATAGATTTCGGTTGCTCTAGCTTTCTTTATTCTAATCTGTTTTCTCTTGAGAATAGAGCATATATGTATCAATAAATGTAAATTTACACAGAATTATTTCATAGTAATGGCTAACAAATTGATTAGCATCAGTCTCTGTTCAGAGTGCTTGGAATGCACGTATGCATTATTTAATACGTGTGACAACCATATATGTACTATTTTTCCTATTTTACAAATGAGGAAACTGAAGCAACAGTGAGTTTCAATTAGTAGTAGTAGAGCTACGACTGAAATTTAGGCGGTATCCTTCCAAGAGCTCTCTATGTCCAAGTGTATATCACTAGATTTCCTAGAAAAGGAATTTAGTAGCTTTAATAAGATTGATGTTTGAGTGATTTAATAGCTAATGCTAGTAGCATTTACTTGTTGTAGTATATATTAAAAGTATAATTTTCAGGCCACGTACAGCGGCTCACACTTTCCCAGTCCTTTGGGAAACCAAGACAAGAGGATCATTTGAGGCCAGGAGTTTGAGACCAGCCTGTGCAATATATTGAGACCTTGTCTCTACAAAAAACAAATACAGATACTACAGACATGGGGGCACACACCTGTAGTCCCAGCTACTTGGGATGCTGAGGTGGGAGGATCCCTTGAACCTAGGAGTTCAATGCTGTAGGGAACTAAGATTGTGCCTTTTCACTCCAGCCAGGGTGACAGAGCAAGAACCTGTCTCAAAAATAAATAAATAAATAAATAAATAAATGTATAATTTACATACACAAAATCAATCTTAAAGCCAATTCAAAGACTTTCTTACTCAACATCAGGAAGAACATGTAATTTAATAAGATAGTAAGCCCTGTATCATAAAACTTAAAGTAATGCTGATGGTTTTGTTTGCTTTGTTTTACTTTATGTTTATAGTTTGAATGCCGATTCCTCTTTGATTAAATTATTTGTGAGCTACAAAGCGCAGGTCAGGGTTTTTGCTTGTTTTTGTGTGTTTGGTTGTTTTTGCATGCTCTAGTTCATTTAGAGCACTAAATTAAATGTGTTCATTCACTTTTTCATTCCATAAATATTTGACCACTTACAAAGTGACAGATGCTGTGCTAAAGCTGGAGATAGAATGGAAAGCAAAGGATAGACACAGGCTCTGCCATAAGACTTAGTTTAGAAAACCAAGCATCACACAATGAATGGTAAATTGTAACTGTGAAGTGCCAGAACAAAAAGATAGAGAGCAATCAGAGCATATAATAGAAGGACTAAACCTGGATAGGCAATCAGGGAAGTTTCCCTAAGGAAGGATTATTGTACAGATATTTGAAGGAAAAGTAGTGGTTGGGCATTAAGGACAGGGGTGGAAAGTATGGGAACAGTATTGCAAACTGAGCAGCATTTGAAAAGCACTGAACATGGCACATTTGAGGAACAAAAAAGGAAAGAGAAAAGCTCACTCATGTGACCAGAGTGCAGTGTGTAGGGGAGAATGTGGTACATGCACTAGTCTCACAGTCTCAGCTGTGTACTTAGGAGTTGAGTGACCCATGATAAGTCACTTGACCTTTGTGAATGTTTCTTCTTTCAGAAAATGGAGAATAATGGTGTTGTATACCCTCACATGCATGAAATAATTAACTATATTGAAAGTATTGTCTTTTCATTTGTTCTTCTTTGAAATTGTTCTCAGTCGCATTTTTGTGAAAATCTACTGACATTTATTTCAGTGGATTTCATTTCCATTTATTTCAGTAGTGCTTAAAATTAAATGTTTCATGCCTTTTACTCATTACCTTTTTGCTTTCAGAATCATTACCCCTTCCCTTTACCTTTTTGTGGTTACTAGAAGTACTTACTAACTCCCAAGTTTCCTTAGGCTCAGCCTTTGAGTTATCTTCAGAATTATTCTCTCACCTCCTGATGCCCTTATCTAGACAAGGATCAAACATTGATATTTATTCTACTTTAATATTTCTGGAAATCCAGAAATTAGATACTCTCATTTCTTTCTTCTACAGTCTTTGTCAAAATTCATACAATATGTATGGCTTTGAACCTTTTTAACAGTTTAGTTTCCTATATATATACTTAATTTTTCTCAAGGGCAGTTTTGATGACTTCCTTACAAGGATCACAATCTGCCTCAAAAAATATATTGTACATAATCTAGCCACTTTCTAAAAGAGCTATTTTCACTTTTTCGTATTACCATCTTTATCAGTTCTTAGACATTTTTACACAATTCTATCTGTTTTCAGCTACCACCTAGAAGTAGATTCAGGGTGGGATCATTGAGTAGTAGGAAAATAACTGAATTATTCATGTCCTAGTCAATGGTTCTGTGACCTCAGACAAGTTACTTAACCTTTCTGAATATGCTCCTTTCATAAAATGAAGATAGTTAAGCCTATTTTGCCTACTTTAGGTTGTAGTTATAAGAATCAAGTGATATGGATATAAAATCAAATTTTACTTCTAACATTAACATACAAATAGAGTTCAAATTACTTCCAAATCTATATTTTCAATCCTAATTATTCATCTGTTCCTATAGAACTGTATCTCCTGAGACACACTAAAGAATACTCAAGTTTGAATGTTTCACTAGCAACTTTAGAAAACCAAATTCTCAATCTGCTTGTCTGTCCAACTTAACACGTTCTTCATTCCTCTAAAATGAAGAAGAAATTGGGTTAGATCTCTTTTGTTTCTGTTTCCTTTTGTCGTTTCCATCGGTAAACACTTACATCCAGGTTTTTCTGGGTTACAGTATCGTCTTACATTTCTTCTTTACCTTTCATTCTCCCCATGCCAGATTAATACTCCAAGCTTTATTATTTCACTGTAAGTTTATAGGATCCACTCTGCCCACTGTCCCCTACCACTCCACATACACACACAATTACTACCTCAGTCTTCACACAGGAATTTTGTGGTATCTATGTGAGTGTCCACTTCTTTTTCTTCTATGCAACTCTTTATAATTCACCTGAAACCAGCAACAGAAAACAGCATTTTTAGAAGATTTTTAAAATACATGAGAACATGCCTTGGACTACTAGATTGCAGTTATAAGCTTGGAAATATAAATACTCATTCCTGTATTGATCACCCACCTCTTTCTACCAAATTTTTTCTCATCCAAGTCCTTTAAAATTCAATTCAGAATTCACTTATGAAGTTTTCCACATCTTATCCCAATGAAATCACTCTTTCTGTGACTTTAACATTTATGTGCAAGTAATAAGATATCCTTTTTTTTTTTTTTGAGACGGAGTCTTGCTCTTTCACCCAGGCTGGAGGGCTGGAGTGCTGGAGTGCAGTGGTGTGATTTCAGCTTGCTGCAACCTCTGTCTCCCGGGTTCAAGTGATTCTTGGGTTTCAGTCTCCTGATTAGCTGGGATTACAGGCATGCACCACCATGCCCAGATAATTTTTGTAGTTTTAGTAAAGATAGGGTTCCACCATGTTGGCCAGGCTAGTCTTGAACTCTTAACCTCAGGTGATCTGCCCACCTTGGCCTCCCAAAGTGCTGGGATTACAGGCATGAGCCCCTGCACCTGGCCATAAGATATCTTTTTAATAGAATGAGTTAGTACTAAAAGATTTTCTGGAAAAGCAAATTGAAAAAGTTGAAATTGGCTCAGTGCAGTGGCTCATGTCTGTAATCCCAATACTTTAGGAGGCCGCAGCAGGAGGATCGCTTGAGCCTAGGAGTTTGCAACCAGCCCAGGCAACAATAGTAAGACCCTGTCTTACTATTTTAACTTACTAATTTTAGCTTACTAATTTTAACTAACTGATTTTAACTTACTATTTTAACTTACTAATTTTAACTTACTAATTTAAGTTGAAATTAGTATTTTAAAATTTTTTAAATTTATTTTTAAAACTATGTTTGCTAAATTCAACCTAGTATTTTGGAAGTTTGTTGAGTTAAAAGTATAGTTTAAGTTGAAAGCTTAGTTAATAGTATTTACCAATATTAATTTCTTAGTTTTGACAAAAGTGCATGGTTATATAGGATGTTAATATTAGGGGAAGCTGGGTAAAGGATAGACAGGGATTCCATACTGTCTTCCCAACTTTTGTTTAAACCTAAATTCATTTCCAGATAAAAGGCTTTTAAAAATACTTTATTTTTGTAACTCTGGTAAACAGTTCGTCTCGCTAAGCCACTCATTTTGTTGATGAGGCCTAGAACCCTAAGAGGGTAGGAGTTCAGTACCACCAGGCAAATAAGTGACACATCTTGTGCTTCCATATTTAATATTTTCTCGGCTGTCTGTATTCACCACAGATCCTGATAAAGTAAGCTTCATAAAGTAGGTGCCAAGCTGGGCATAGTGACTCAACATCTGTAATTCCAACACTTTGGGAGGCTGAGGCAGGAGGGTGGCTTGAGGCCAGGAGCTTGAGACCATCCCGGGCAACATAGCAAGACCCCATCTTTACTACTACTACTACTACTACTACTACTACTACTACTACTACTACAACTACTAAAGTAGATGCCAGTTAATGCTTTTGACTACTACTCCTACTACTACTCCTACTACTACTCCTACTACTACTACTACTAAAGTAGATGCCAGTTAATGCTTTTGACTACTCCTACTCCTCCTCCTTCTCCTCCTCCTCCTACTACTACTACTAAAGTAAATGCCAGTTAATGCTTTTGACTACTACTACTCCTACTAAAGTAGATGCCAGTTAATGCTTTTGACTACTACTACTACTACTAAAGTAGATGCCAGTTAATGCTTTTGACTACTAGTACTAGTACTACTACTACTACTACTACTACTACTACTAAAGTAGATGCCAGTTGATGCTTTTGACTGACCCACCTTCATAGTCCTATTCACGTTCTCAAAGTTTAACACAACTATGATCATCCCATAAAATCAAGAGACACTAATGGGTATCCATTACATGTATAGTAACTGTTTTAAAAAAGAAAAAAAAACTGCTCAGTTTCAGGTTAATAGCCAGCTGTATACTGGATCATACAAGGAATCATGTTTAAGTTCATTGTAAATGAAACACAGTACCAAGACTTTAAGACAGTATTACAGTGAATACAGTATTACATTTCCTATGATTTAACAGAAGCAAAATATAGTAATAGTTTTTTTTATTTATTCAGACTTTGAGAACATTGAAAAGGACAGAATATTACAATTTTATGGAGATTACTTATTTTACTTTAATTCAAGATAGGAGTAATTGTCATCCTAGTGATTATTAGTTTGGTTTTAGAAATGCTAAAGTAGTCGTTAAGCGTGTATAATTTTAAAGCAAGCTTTTATATAAATGCCTACATATAATCTGGTACTTTTCTTACCAATCTGTAAACCTTACCCGATCTCTAGATTTTTTTCGCTTTATTAGGCTTGTCTTGTAAAAGTAACTTGTACTCATAAAATTATTTCAGTAGTATAAAAATATATAAAACATAATTGAAACCACCCGTTTTCTTCTGTCACAACTTTGTCTGCATCTCACCACACATACAGTAAATCCCCAAAGATAACAATTGATATATTTGTACAGCACATTTTCAGACATTTTTGTGCAGTTTTATAAAAGTTAACTCAACTGCAGTCACAGTATATGTACTGCTTTCCAGCTTCACTTTTTTCTCCTATTACATAGCACCTGTATATTGAGGAAATCTTCAGATGTTAGCACAGGTATGTCCACCTCGTATTCTTTTTTGAACACTTGCAGAATAATGTGCTTGCGGGCTGTATTATGTACCATCATTTAGGTAGTCAGTGCCTATAGTTCTAGCTTTTTGCCATTAATAATGCCGCAATGAACATTCTTAAGTGTATATTTGTATACATATGTTAAGTTTATAGGATATTACCCTGAAAAAAAAATTCCTGGATGTAGAATTTCTGAATGAAAAAGCAAACACATCTTAAATTTTGTGATGATTCACTAGTTGCTATACACAAAGATTGAACTTATATATACTGATACCACACTTAGAGAGTGCCATTTCTCCACATTTTTAACACTAGATAGTATTAGCTTTTTAATCTTCCCCTATCCAGTAGATGAAAACTGGGATTTTGTTTTAATTTACATGTATTTATGAATGCAGTTTCACACATACATCATTTTATATGTTTTCCGTTTGTATTTATGTATCTTTGGATGTCGATGACCTTTGCTCCTTTTTCTCTTGAGTTTTTGTCATCCTCCTGTTGTAAAAACACTTCCTAAACTGAGGAAATGAACCCTTTTAAATATGTTACAATGGTCTTTTTAATCCTGTTTTTTTTCTTTTGACTATATGTGGTGTCTGTGCTAATAGTTTTGAATGGCCTGGGTTTTAAATTTTTGTGGAACCCACCTCATTTGTTGTGGAACCCACAACAAATTAATTACAATGAGCAGGTTTATATTTTGAGCCATTTTATCTATATAAACAGACACATTTTATTTAATCTTGAAACCTCATTAGATATTTCACTGCTCATTGTATACATTACAGTTGTTTTAAAGAACTTTTAAATGTTGTATTTTTACAGGCCTCTGACATCCAGGCAAGGACAGTAGTACTTACCTGGTCACCACCTTCCAGCCTCATTAATGGTGAAACAGATGAAAGTACTGTACCAGAGCTCTATGGTTATGAAGTTCTGATCTCAAGTACTGGAAAAGATGGGAAATACAAAAGTGTATATGTGTAAGTATTTGTTGCTTTGCTTTCTCCCATTGTGTAAATTAATGGTTTATTATAAAGAGCTTATTACTAATTTTGCTCTATTTTTCCTTCATGCTTATATTCTCAATCTTTAAGTTGGCTGATGAGAGTGATTTCAATGTAAATGGTCCAAATGTAGCGTGGTACACATTTCTGTCTACTCTCCTTCAGAATAATCACTTTTATTGGCCACATTCAGCTTTTTTTTCCCAGTAGGCTCCCTAATAGATGGTTCAGTATTCACGTATTCTTAATGCATTAAATATAAGTTGTAGTATGTAGAACCCATGAAGTATGTAGAACCCACGACCAAAAATGGACAATTCATGATTGTAAACTCATGAAGTATGACACTGCTCCTCTAAGGACTTGGATTTAATTCTTACATGTACAAGCTCGTGTCCTGTTGTAAAATGAATTTAGTAGCAATGTTATTTATTTGCATGTTAGTATGTTTTTAATCACATTTTGAAAACTTATGTAGTTCTTTCCTTGGTTTAAAAGTATATTACACACAGCCAGGCATGGTGGCTCACGCCCGTAATCCCAGCACTTTGGGAGGCCGAGGCAGGTGGATCACCTGAGGTCAGGAGTTCAAGACCAGCCTGGCCAACACGGTGAAACCCTGCCTCTACTAAAAATACAAAAATTAGCCAGGGGTAGTGGCACATACCTGTAGTCCCAGCTACTTAGGAGGCTGAGGCAGGGGAATCCTTTGAACCTGGGAGGTGGCAGTTGCGTGAGCCAAGATTGTGCCATTGCACTCCAGCTTGAGTGACAGAGCGAGACTCAGTGTCAAGAAAAAAATAAAGGTATATTACACACCATGAAGCCTTAGAAAGATTCAGTAACTAAAATTGTGACATTTATGATTGACAGTTTTGAATTAAACTATTTTTCTGTCCTATTTTCCTGTTCATATAAAAGTTGATTATTCTAATGAAAAAGGGTAAAGTTAATGGTTAGTTATTATTTAAGCACCAAGAAGACTGTAAAGGTGATGGTTAATCATTTGAATGATCATAATTAGCACAGAACATGGGCTCCATCAACCTTCTTGCTATCTTTTTTCAAAACATAGCTGGCAAGAAGAAAGGAAAGTGAAACTGCCCCAGTGCCTCTCATCTAGTCACATAAGGTTATAAAAATTTCCTGTTTCCTCTCTATTGAGATTTCCTTGTGTTCTATTAATTTTTCTTAAGAGAGACAAGTAAACCTACCTAAGGGGTAAGTAGGGGATAAAGGACTATCAACATAAAGGTTTATTACTGTGTTAATGACTGTTTTCTAGTTAGATATGGTTGCTTGCTAAGAGAAATTCTTTATTTCCATTTGCAGCCTGACCAGGGAGCACGAGGGGGGCATTAGTCATCTCCCATATCCTACAGGAATTAAGGTCTCTCTCTAAGGATGTTTGTGTTCTCTTCCATTTCTTTAATCAGTGTTTTGTAGTTTTATCTTATAGAGATCTTTCCACCTGTTATGTTAGATTTATTCTTAGGATTTTTTTTTTCCTTTTGTAGCTATTGTAAATGTGATTGCCTTTTGGGCTTCTTTCTCAGCTAGTTTATTATTAGTGTATAGAAATGATGCTAATTTTTGTATTTTGATTTTGTATCCTGCAACTTACTGAATTTATTTATCAGATCCAAGAGTTTTCTGGTGGAGTCTTCAGATTTTTTACATGTAAGATCATGTCATCTGCAAAGAGGGACAATTTGACTTTGTGTGTGTTTTTTTTTAATCTGATTACCTTTCATTTCTTTCTCTTGGCTGGTTGCTCTGGCTAGGACTTCCAGTACCATATTGAAGAGGAGTGGTGAAAGTAGGCATCCTTGTCTTGTCCAAGTTCTTAGAGGAAAGGTTTTTAGACTTTCCCCTTTCTATATGATGTTAGCTGTGGGTCTGTCGTATGTGGTCTTAGTTATGTTGAGGTATGTTCCTTTAGTGCCTAGTTTGTTGAAAGATTTTATGAGGGGATGCTGAATTTTATCAAAAATTTTCTACATCTGTTGAGATGATCATATAGTTTTTGTCTTTCATTCTGTTGATATGGTGTATCACATTTATTGATTTGTATATGTGAAGCCATCCTTACATTCCCTGGTATAAATCCCACTTGATTGTGGTGTATTGTCTTTATAATGTGCTGTTGAATTCAGTTTGCTAGTATTTTGATGAGGATTTTGTGTCTGTGTTTATCAGGGATTGGTCTGTACTTTTTCTTTTTTTGTTGTGTCTTTATCTGGTTTTGGTACCAGAGTGATGCTGTCCTTGTAGAATGAGTTAGAGATAATTCCCTCCTCTTCAATGTTTTTAGAATAGTTTGAGGAGAATTGGTGTTCCTTAAAAGTTTGGTAGAATTTGTCAGTGAAGCCGTTGGTCCTGGACTTTTCTTTGTTTGAAGACTCTTTATTACTGATTCAATCTCATTACTCATTATTGATCAGTTCATGTTTTCTATTTCTCGCTTATTGAATCTTGGTAGGTAGTACATAATCCCCTTCCTCAGATTTTTCAGTTTATTGGTGTAAGTTGTCCATAATAGTCTCTGATGATTCTTTGTAAGTGTGGTATCAGTTGTAGTGTCTCCTTTCTCACTTCTGATTTTGTTTATTTGGGTCTCCTTTCTTCTTCTCTGTATTAGTCTAGGTAGTGGTTTAGTTCTCTTCTGACTTTTTATTTTATTAGAGATGGCGTCTTGCAGTGTTGCCTAAGCTGGACTCAAACTCCTGGGCTCAAGTGATCCTCCCACCTCAGCCTCCCAAGTAACTGGGACTACAGGTGTGCACCACTGCACCTGGCTGTCTGCTCTGATCTGCACCACTGCACCTGGCTGTCTGCTCTGATCTTTATTATTTCTTTCACTAGTTTTGGATTTGGTTTGTTCTTGCTTTTGAGGTTCTTGAGATGTGCGTTGCTAGATTGTTTATTTAGAGTCTTTCAGCTTTTTTATGTAGACATTTATTGCTATAAACTTCCCTCTTGACACTGCTTTTGCTGTATCCCATAGGTTTTAATATTTTGTGTTTCCATTTTAATTTGTTTCAAGAATTTTTTTTTATTTTTCTTAATTCATCCCTTTACCAGTGGTCATTCAGGAGCATGTTGCTTAGTTTCCAGGTAGTTGCATAGTTTCCAAAGTTCCTCTTGTTATTGATTTCTAGTTTTATTCTATTGAATTATTAGAAAATATATGATACACTTTCAGTGTTTTAAAATTTCTTGCGGCCGGGCATGGTGGCTCACGCCTGTCATCCCAGCACTTTGGGAGGCCGCGACAGGCAGATCACAAGGGCAAGAGATAGAGACCATCCTGGCCAACATGGTGAAACCCCATCTCTACTAAAGTACAAAAAATTAGCCAGGCATGGTGGTGCACACCTGTAGTCCCAGCTACTTGGGAGGCTGAGGCAAGGGAATTGCTTGAACCCGGGAGACAGAGGTTGCAGTGAGCCAAGATGGTGCCACTGCACTCCATCCTGGCAACAGATCAAGACTCCGTCTCAAAAAAAAAAAAATGTTGAGACCTGTATTCTGTACTGACATATGTTCTACCCTAGAGAATGTTTCATGCTTCATGTATTGTAAAGAAAAATGTGTTTTCTATGCACACGTATGTTTATTGCAGCACTGTTCACAATAGCAAAGACTTGGAATCAACCAAAATGTCCGTCAGTGACAGACTGGATTAAGAAAATGTGGCACATATACACCATGGAATACTATGCAGCCATAAAAAAGGATGAGTTCGTGTCCTTTGTGGGGACGTGGATGCGGCTGGAAACCATTATTCTGAGCAAACTACCGCAAGAACAGAAAACCAAACACCACATGTTCTCACTCATAGGTGGGAATTGAACAGTGAGATCATACTTGGACACAGGAAGGGGAACATCACAAACCGGGGCCTGTTGTGGGGAGGTGGGATGGCGGAGGGATAGCATTAGGAGATATACCTAATGTAAATGACAAGTTAATGGGTGCAGCACACCAACATGGCACATGTATACATATATAACAAACCTGCACATTGTGCACATGTACCCTAGAACTTAAAGTATAATAATAAAAAATAAAATAATGGCCGGGCGCAGTGGCTCAAGCCTGTAATCCCAGCACTTTGGGAGGCCGAGACGGGCGAATCACGAGGTCAGGAGTTCGAGACCATCCTGGCTAACATGGTGAAACCCCGTCTCTACTAAAAAATACAAAAAGCTAGCCAGGCGAGGTGGCTGGAGCCTGTAGTCCCAGCTACTTGGGAGGCTGAGGCAGGAGAATGGCGTAAACCCGGGAGGCGGAGCTTGCAGTGAGCTGAAATCCGGCCACTGCACTCCAGGCCGGGTGACAGAGCGAGACTCCGTCTCAAAAAAAATAAAATAAAATAAAATAAAATAATTAATTAATTTAAAAAGAAAAATGTGTTCTCTGTAGCTGTTGGATGAGATGTATTTACAAAGGTCTGTTAGGTCCATTTGGCCTGATGTGCCATTTAAATACAATGTTTCTTTGTTAATTTTCTGTCTAGATGGTCTGTCTAATGCTGAGAGTGGGGTGTTGAAGTCCCCAGCTATTGTTTTATTGGAGTCTATCTCTCCCTTTAGATCTATTAATAATTGCTTTATATTTCTGGGTGCTCCAGTGTTGGGTACATATATGTTTAGACTTGTTATATCCTCTTGCTGAATTGATCCCTTTATCATTATATAATGACTTTGTCTCTTTTTACTGTTTTTGACTTAAAGTCTCTTTTATCTGAGTGTAACTACTCCTGCTCACTTTTGGTTTCTGTTTGCATGGATTATTGTTTTCCATCCCTTTACTTTCAGTCTATATGCATCTTTACAGGTGAGGTGAATTTCTTGTAGACAGCATATAATTGGGTCACATTTTTTAATTCATACAGTGAGTTGATGTCTTTTAAGTAGAAAGATTTTTGTTTGTTTGCTTGTTTTATTATTAGTATACTTTAAGTTCTAGGGTACCATGTGCACACCGTGCAGGTTTGTTACATATGTATACTTGTGCCATGTTGGTGTGCCACACTCATTAACTTGTCTTTTACAATAGGTATTTCACTTAATGCCATCCCTTCCCCTCCCCTCCACCCCATGACAGGCCCCAGTGTGTGATGTTCCCCACCCTGTGTCCAAGTGTTCGCATTGTTTAATTCCCACCTGTGAGTGAGAACATGCGGTGTTTGGTTTTCTGTCCTTGCGGTAGTTTGCTCAGAATGATGGTTTCCAGCCTCATCCATGTCCCTACAAAGGGCATGCACTCATCCTTTTTTATGGCTGCATAGTATTCCATGGTGTATATGTGCCACATTTTCTTAATCCAGTCTATCATTGATGGATATTTGGGTTGATTCCAAGTCTTTGCTGTTGTGAATAGTGCCACAATAAACATATGTGTGCATGTGTCTTTATAGTAGTATGATTTATAATCCTTTGGGTATATACCCAGTAATGGGATTGCTGGGTCAAATGGTATTTCTAGTTCTAGATCCTTGAGGAATCACCACACAGTCTTCCACAATGGTTGAACTAGTTTACAGTCCCACCAACAGTGTAAAAGCGTTCCTATTTCTCCACATACTCTCCAGCACCTGTTGTTTCCTGACTTTTTAATGATCACCGTTCTAACTGGTGTGAGATGGGATCTCACTGTGGTTTTGATTTGCATTTCTCTGATGACCAGTGATGATGAGTATTTTTTCATGTGTCTGTTGGCTGCATAAATGTCTTCTTTTGAGAAGTGTCTGTTCACATCCTTCGCCCACTTTTTGATGGGGTTGGTTGATTGTTTTCTTATAAATTTGTTTAAGTTCTTTGTAGATTCTGGATATTAGCCCTCTGTCAGATGGGTAAATTGCAAAAATTTTCTTCCTTTCTGTAGGTTGCCTATTCACTCTGATGGTAGTTTATTTTGCTATGCAGAAGCTCTTTAGTTTAATTAGATCCCATTTGTCTGTTTTGGCTTTTGTTGCCATTGCTTTTGGTGTTTTAGTCATGAAGTCCTTGCCCATGCCTGTGTCCTGAATGGTATTGCCTAGGTTTTCTTCTAGGGTTTCTATGGTTTTAGGTCTAACATTTAAGTCTTTAATTCATCTTGAATTAATTTTTGTATAAGGTATAGGGAAAGGATCCAGTTTCAGCTTTCTACATAGGGCTGGCCAGGTTTCCCAGCACCATTTGTTAAATAGGGAATCTTTTCCCCATTTCTTGTTTTTGTCAGGTTTGTCAAAGATCAGATGGTTGTATATGTGTGGTATTATTTCTGAGGACTCTGTTATGTTCCATTGGTTTATATCTCTGTTTTGGTACCAGTACCATGCTGTTTTGTTTAATGTAGATTTGTAGTATAGTTTGAAGTCAGGCAGCGTGATGCCTCCACCTTTGTTCTTTTGGCTTAGGATTGTCTTGGCAATGCGAGTTCTTTTTTGGTTCCATATGAACTGTAAAGTAGTTTTTTCCAGTTCTGTGAAGAAAGTGATTGGTAGCTTGATGGGCATGGCATTGAATCTATAAATTACCTTGGGCAGTATGGCCATTTTCACGATACTGATTCTTCCTATCCATGAGCATGGAATGTTCTTCCATTTGTTTGTGTCCTCTTTTATTTCACTGAGCCATGGTTTGTAGTTCTTGAAGAGGTCCTTCACATCCCTTGTAAGTTCTATTCCTAGGTATTTTATTCTCTTTGAAGGAATTGTGAATGGGAGTTCTCTCATGATTTGGCTCTCTGTTTGTCTGTTTTTGGTGTATAGGAATGCTTGTGATTTTTGCACATTGATTTTGTATCTTGAGACTTTGCTAAAGTTGCTTATCCACCTAAGGAGATTTTGGGCTGAGACGATGGGGTTTTCTAAATATACAATCATGTCATCTGCAAACAGGGACAATTTGACTTCCTCTTTTCCTCATTGAATACCATTTATTTCTTTCTCCTACCTGATTGCCCTGGCCAGAACTTCCAACACTGTGTTGAATAGGAATGGTGAGAGAGGGCATCCCTATCTTGTGCCAGTTTTCAAAGGGAATGCTTCCGTTTTTTCCCATTCAGTATGATATTGGCTATGAGTTTGTCATAAATAGCTCTTATTATTTTGAGAGACATCCCATCAATACCTAGTTTATTGAGAGTTTTTAGCATGAAGTGTTGTTGAATTTTGTCAAAGGCCTTTTCTGCATCTGTTGAGATAATTATGTTGTTTTTGTCTTTGGTTCTGTTTATATGATGGATTACATTTATTGATTTGCATATGTTGAACCAGCCTTGCATCCCAGGGATGAAGCCAACTTGATCGTGGTGGATAAGCTTTTTGTTGTGCTGCTGGATTCGGTTTGCCAGTATTTTATTGAGGATTTTCACATCAATGTTCATCAGGGATATTGGTCTAAAATTCTCCTTTTTTGGTGTGTCTCTGCCAGGCTTTGGTATCAGGATGATACTGGCCTCATAAAATGAGTTAGGGAGGATTCCCTCTTTTTCCATTGATTGGAATAGTTTCAGAAGGAATGGTACCAGCTCCTCTTTGTACCTCTGGTAGAATTTGGCTATGACATCTGTCTGGTCCTGGACTTTTTTTGGTTGGTAGGCTATTGCTTATTGCCTCAATTTCAGAGTCTGTTATTGGTCTATTCAGGGATTCAACTTCTTCCTGGTTTAGTCTTGGAAGGGTGTATGTGTCCAGGAATTTATCCATTTCTTCTAGATTTTCTAGTTTATTTGCATAGAGGTGTTTATAGTATTCTCTGATGGTAGTTTGTGTTTCTGTGGGATTGGTGTTGATATCCCCTTTATCATTTTTTATTGCATCTATTTGATTCTTCTCTCTTTTCTAATTTATTAGTCTTGATAGCGGTCTATCGATTTTGTTGATCTTTTCAAAAAACCAGCTCCTGGATTCACTGAATTTTTTAAGGTTTTTTTCTGTCTGTATCTCCTTCAGCTCTGCTCTGATCTTAGTTATTTCTTGCCTTCTGCTAGCTTTTGAATGTGTTTGCTCTTGCTTCTCTAGTTCTTTTAATTGTGATGTTAGGGTGTCCATTTTAGATCTTCCCTGCTTTCTCTTGTGGGCATTTAGTGCTATAAATTTTCCTCTACGCACTGCTTTAAATGTGTCCCAGAGATTCTAGTATGTTGTGTCTTTGTTCTCATTTGTTTCAAAGAACATCTTTATTTCTGCCTTCATTTCGTTACTTACCCAGTACTCATTCAGGAGCAGGTTGTTCAGTTTCCATGTAGTTGTGCAGTTTTGAGTGAGTTTCTTAATCCTGAGTTCTGATTTGATTGTACTGTGGTCTGAGAGACAGTTTGTTATAATTTCTGTTCTTTTACATTTGTTGAGGACTGCTTTACTTCCAACTATGTGGTCAATTTTGGAATAAGTGCAATGTGGTGCTGTGAAGAATGTATATTCTGTTGATTTGGGGTGGAGAGTTCTGTAGATGTCTATTAGGTCAGCTTGGTGCAGAGATGAGTTCAAGTCCTAGATATTCTTGTTAACTTTCTGTCTCCTTGATCTGTCTAATGTTGACAGTAGGGTGTTAAAGTCTCCCATTGTTATTGTGTGGGAGTCTAAGTCTCTTTGTAGGTCTCTAAGGACTTGCTTTATGAATCTGGGTGCATATATATTTAGGATAGTTAGCTCTTCTTGTTGAATTGCTCCTTTTACCATTATGTAATGGCCTTCTTTGTCTTTTGATCTTTGTTGGTTTAAAGTCTATTTTATCAGAGACTAGGACTGCAACCCCTGCGGGTTTTTTTTGCTTTCCATTTGCTTGGTGAATCTTCCTCCATTCCTTTATTTTCAGCCTATTTGTCTCTCTGCATGTGAGATGGGTCTCCTGAATACAGCACACTGATGGATCTTGACTGTTTATCCAATTTGCCAGTCTGTGTTTTTTAATTGGGGCATTTAGCCCATTTACATTTAAGATTAATATTGTTATGTGTGAATTTGATGCTGTCATTATGATGTTAGCTGGTTATTTTGCCCATTAGTTGATGCAGTTTCTTCCTAGCATCGATGGTGTTTACAATTTGGCATGTTTTTTCAGTGGCTGGTACTGATTGTTCTTTTCCATGTTTAGTGCTTCCTTCAGGAGCTCTTGTAAGGCAGGCCTGGTGGTGACAACATCTCTCAGCATTTGCTTATCTGTAAAGGATTTTATTTATCCTTCACTTATGGAGCTTAGTTTGGCTGGATATGAAATTCTGGGTTGAAAATTCTTTAAGAATGTTGAATATTGGCCCCCACTCTCTTCTGGCTTATATGGTTTCTGCCGAGATCTGCTGTTAGTCTAATGGGCTTCCCTTTGTGGGTAACCCAACCTTTCTCTCTGGCTGCCTTTAGCATTTTTTCCTTCATTTCAACTTTGGTGAATCTGACAATTATGTGTCTTGGGTTTTCTCTTCCCAAGGAGTGTCTTTGTGGTGTTCTCTGTATTTCCTAAATTTGAATGTTGGCTTGCCTTGCTAGGTTGGGGAAGTTCTCCTGGATAATATCCTGAAGAGTGTTTTCCAGCTTGGTTCCATTCTCCCCGTCACTTTCAGATACACCAATCAAACATAGATTTGGTCTTATCATATAGTCCCATATTTCTTGGAGGCTTTGTTCATTTCTTTTTACTCTTTTTTCTCTAAACTTCTTTTCTCGCTTCGTTTCATTAATTTGTTGTTCAGTCACTGATACCGTTGTTTCCATTTGATCGAATCAGCTACTGAAGCTTGTGCAGGCGTCACATAGTTCTCGTGCCATGGTTTTCAGCTCCATCAGATCATTTAAGGTCTTCTCTACACTGTTTATTCTAGTTAGCTGTTCGTCTAATCTTTTTTCAAAGTTTTCAGCTTCCTTGTGATGGGTTCAAACATCTTCCTTTAGCTTGGAGAAGTTTGTTATTACCAACTTTCTGAAACCTACATCTGTCAACTCATCAAAGTCATTCTCCATCCTGCTTTGTTCTCTTGTGGGCGAGGAGCTGCGATCCTTTGGAGGAGAAGGGGTGCTCTGGTTTTTAGAATTTTCATCTTTTCTGCTCTGGTTTCTCCCCATCTTTGTGATTTTATTTACCTTTGGTCTTTGACGATGGTGACCTACAGATGGGATTTTGTTGTGGATGTCCTTTTTGTTGATGTTGATGCTGTTCCTTCCTGTTTATTAGTTTTCTTTCTAACGGGTCCCTCAGCTGCAGGTCTGTTGGAGTTTGCTGGTGGTCCACTCCAGACCCTGTTTGCCTTGGTATCACCAACGGAGGCTGCAGAACAGCAAATATTGCTGCCTGATCCTTCCTCTGGAAGCTTCGTCTCAGAGGGGCACCTGGCTGTATGAGGTGTCAATCAGCCCCTACTGGGAGGTGTCTCCCAGTTAGGCTACTTGGGCGTCAGGGACCCACTTGAAGAGGCAGTCTGTACGTTCTCAGATCTCAAACTCCATGCTGGGAGAACCACTACTCTCTTCAAAGCTGTCAGACCAGGGACATTTAAGTCTGTAGAAGTTTCTGCTGCCTTTTGTTCAGTTATGCCCTGCCCCCAGAGATAGAGTCTACAGAGGCAGGCAGGCCTCCTTGAGCTGTGTTGGTCTCCACCCAGTTCAAGCTTCCTGGCTGCTTTGTTTACCTACTCAAGCCTCAGCAATAGCGGACGCCCCTCCCCCAGTCTCACTGCCACCTTGCAGTTCCATCTCGGACTACTGTGATAGCAGTGAGCAAGGCTCTGTGGGCGTGAGACCCTCCGAGCCAGGCCCTTGGATATAATCTCCTGGTGTGCCATTTGCTAAGACCGTTGGAAAAGCACAGTATTAGGGTGGAAGTGTCCTGATTTACCAGGTACCGTTTTTCACGGCATCCCTTGGCTGGGAAAGGGAATTCGCTGACCTCTTGCGCTTCCCGGGTGAGGCTATGCCCCACCCTGCTTTGGCTCACACTCTGGGCTGCACCCACTTTCCAACACGTCCTAGTGAGACGAACCCGGTACCTCAGTTGGAAATGCAGAAATCACCCGTCTTATGCGTTGCTCACGCTGGGAGCTGTAGACTGGAGTTGTTCCTATTCGGCACTCGGCCATCTTGGATCAGCCTCCTTAAGGAGAAAGTTTAATCCATTTACCTTAAAGTTACTATTGATATGTGAGGGTGTATTTCTGTCATTTTATTAATTGATATCTGATTTTTATGTTCTTTGTTTCATTCTTTTTTTTTATTTCTGTAATGGTACATTTGAGTTATTTTTCTTCCTCATTTGTGTGTTTGCTCTATCAGTAAGTTCAGTAAGTTTTATACTTTCTTGTGTCTTCATGACAGCAGATATTGTCCCTTTGTTCCAGGTGTAAGACTCCCTCAGGCATTTCTTACAGAACTGCACTAGTCGTGATGCATTCCCTCAGCTTTTGCTTGTCTGGAAAATATCCTATTTCTCCTTCCTCTATGAAACATAAGTTTGTTGAGTATATATCCTTGGCTGACAGCTGTTTTTCCTTCAGCACTATGAATATATCATCCCATTCCCTGCTGGTTTGTAAGATTTCTGCAGAGAAATCCTGTTAATCTGGTAAGAGTTCCCTTATAGGTGACTAGATGCTTTTCTCTTGCTATCTTTAGAATTTTCTTTGCTTTTTTGCTTTTAACAGTTTGACTATAATTTCATGCAGAAGACTGTTTTGTGTTTATATCTGTTTCATATCTGACTCTCCAAGCTTTCTGTGTCTGGATGTCTAAATCTCTTGCTAGATTTGGAAAGTTTTCAGCTATTATTTTGTTAAATAGGTTTTCTAAACCTTTTATTTTCTCTTCACCATTTAGGATACCAAAAATTCAAATATTTGGTTGCTTTATAGTGTCCCATATGTCACATAGGCTTTGTTCATTCATTTTTATTCTTTTTTTTTTTATCTTGAGACGGAGTTTTGCTCTTGTTGCCCAGGCTGGAGTGCTGTGGCATGAACTCAACTCACTGCAACCTCCGCTTCCGGGGTTGAAGCAATTCTCCTGCCTCAGCCTCCCAAGTAGCTGAGATTACAGATGCTCACCACCACACCTGGCTGTTTTTTTCTATTTTTAGTAGAAACGGGGTTTTGCCTTGTTGGGGAGGCTGGTCTTGAACTCCTGAGGTGATCCACCCGCCTCGGCCTCGTGAAGTTTATCTTTGTTTCACTGGGTTATTTCAAAAGACCTGTCTTCACGTTCTGAAATTCTTTCATTAGCTGTATCTAGTCCTTTGTTGATGCTTTCGAATGTGTTTTGTATTTCATTTAATGAATTCTTTAGTTCTAGAATTTCTATTTGGTTCTTTCTTATGATTGTGTTTCTTGGTAAATTTCTTATATTCTAAATTGTTTTTCTGAATTATTTGTATTGCTTTTCTGGTTTTTCTTATATTTCAGCTGAGCATCTTTAATATCAGTATTTCAAATTCATTATCTTGGATTTCTTAAATTTTTGTTTTTGATTAGAATCTATTGCTGGAGGATTATTGTATTTCTTTGGAGGTGTCATATTGCCTTGCTTTTTCATATTTCTTCTGTCCTTATGTCAATATCCATTCATCTGTTATAGCAGTCACTTCTTTCAGTTTTTTGAGCTTGCTTTCGTAGGGGAAGACTTTTTCCTGAAGATGCATCTATAGTGTTGGTTGGGTAGAGCACTTTGGCTTTGATTCAGGGTGCATGTGAAAGTACAGTCTTCATGTATCTTCTGCTGTAAACAGTGTTATGGTGTCTGTGATTTCCACAGTGGCTTAGGGTACAGTTGTTAGTGGAGGCTGTAGTGAAGTTTTGCTGGGGGTGGGGATGTGAGGTGAGCCTGTCCTCAGGCCTCAGTGGTGGCAGCAGCAGGCCCAAGCCTACCTGTCCTTGGGCCCCCAGGTGTTGTACATGAGTACCAGTGTTAGCAAATCCAGGCATTCTGATTCTTGGGCCTCTAGGCAGCTTGCTCAGGTGCTAGTAGTGGCAGCAGTGGGCCAGGCAGGTGGGCAGGTGGGTTCTTGGGCCTCTGGGAAACCGATATGGCTTGAGTGATGGCATTAGGACTAACCTCTGGGTTCCAGGCAGTCCATGGTGATGTTGGTGGTGACTGTGACAGGCTGGGCAAGCCAGTCCCCAGGTCCACAGGTGGTACATCCAGATGGATACCTGCTGCAGTGATTAAAGGCAGGTTGGGTGGGCTCAATCTCAGGCCACCAGGAGGAGTGCTCAGGGGTGGCACAGGTGATGGACTGGGCTGGGTAGTCCCCAGGCCTCCCAGTGTGCTCAAATACTGGGGGCACAGAATAAAGACCTGTCCTCAGGCCCTCCAGCGGTGTTTGTAGGTGCCAACTGTGTTGGCAGGGTAGGGATGACCACCAGGCCCAAGGAAGAATCCTCAGGTGAAGGCGGCAGTGGCTACGCTGCAGACCTGCTACTAGGGAGGGGTTTTAGTGGCAACAGCTGTATGCAGGCAGCTAGGGAATACCCACTTCACTTGTGCTTTGGCCCCAGCTGCAGCAGCCCACAGCTGCAGTTGCTGCAGACAGGAAGTTTGTTGTTGGAGTACACAAAGATGAGCAGCAGCTTCGCTGCTGGGGGCAGCAGGATCTTTGCCAATGGCTCAAGCTTTAGTCCTGAAAGCAGCAACCAGTCACAGTGGTGGCCTGTGGGTAGGGAATGTCAGTGGGACTCCAGACATGTGGAGATGTGGGGACTGTAGGGCCCGTGGGCAGGATGCAGTCTGTTGGGGGTTGTGCTCTCAATATGATACCTTGTTCTACCTGCTTAGGGTTTAAGAGGTGTATAGGACCCAGCGTGAGCTCCCTCTCTTGAGCAATGCCTTGCACGACTCCAGGCATCTCCCTGTGTTAGTTGCAGCCCACAAGGGTCTAGGGTCTTTCCCATGACTAGAATACAGGAGTCCACGATGGGAATGTGGACCCCTGGGGGTCACTTACTTACCCTTTCCCCACACTGGAGAACCTTTCTAGGCTCCCAGCAGATTGCAGCCTGGCAAGCTTACTTCCCTCTCCTTCCTTGTTTTACATGTTTCCAGTCACTCCTGCTTAATTCCAGTGTTCTCTCTTAGGTGATCTGTTCAAAGTGTAACATTTTAAATGAAGTTCCACATTATTTTCTAATAAAATAAAATAGTGGCAGACTCCTTGTAAAAAATTGGCAATTTTTCTTTCAACAGTACATCTTTTATTTATCATTTTAACTATGCAAAATGGATTTTTAAATAATTGATAATAGTTTTGTTTCTTCAGTAAACTAAATATCTTCCTTAACTCCGCTCCAAAAAAAAGAGTCTGGCTCACTCAGCGGATTTGCTTAGCACTACCTTCTGTTTTAAAGTAGTATGCAGGTACACATGTAAGTTTGGTACATATCCTAGCTGCCAAATTCCATATTAGTGGAATCTGAATCCAGTTACAGTTGGTAAAGAAAGAAGTAGTTTCATAAAATAAACTATAGTGTATATACTGTACATCGTTTGAAAATGCTTTATTTACCAGACATTGAAATACTACCCTTTTTTCCCCAGAGGAGAAGAAACAAATATCACTTTAAATGATCTCAAGCCAGCCACGGATTACCATGCAAAGTAAGGAATTCCTACAGATTGCCTCTATATGATACAGCATAAGGGTTTTTTTTTTTAATAATTATTTTTTTTAATCTATTATATAATTTAAACATTAATTTCGGATTAAAAGCAGACTTTGTGGGCTGGGCACAGTGCGCCTGTAATCCCAGCAACTTTGGGTGGGCAAGACAGGAGGATTTCTTGAGACCAAGAGTTTGAGAACAGTCTGAGCGACATAGCGAGACCCCATTTCCACAAAAAAATCCAAAAAGTAGCCAAGCATCGTGATGCAGGCCTGTGGCATCAGCTACTCAGAAGGCTGAGGTAGGAGGATTGCTTGAGCCCAGGAAGTTAAGACTGCAGTGAGCCATGATTGTGCCATTATATTCCAGCCTGGGCTACAGAGTGAGACTCCGTCTCAAAAAAAAAAAATTTGCAGACTTCAATTTTTCTGTTGGTAAAATTATCAAAATTTTTCAACAAACAAAAACATTTAACTCATGTTACAGTGAAGGGCTAGAATTCTGGGTTTGGAATGAATCTGTAGAATATGTCTATAGCATCTAGTTTGGCACTGGAAACTTGTCCCAGCTTTTGAAATTTTTATAAAATAATTATAAATACTTCGTTTACACACATTTTTACTACATCCTATTTTAGGGTTCGGGATACAAGACTAGAATTTCATAACGTTTAATAGGAAGAACTTAGATAATATTTTACTCTATGCAGTTCTTCTAGTGTAATTTACTAAAATTTCATAGACTCTAGGGCTTACCCAACTGAAGCCTAATATAATACATTTAGTTAATTACCCCCATTTTTAAAAAGAGTGTATGTGGTTGGGATTATTTCTGTTAAACTACTAAGTGTTCAAGTGTACTTCCTATGGATATACTCAAAGTATTGTCCAACCTAATATTTTTCAAACTGTAGATTGTAGTCACATTTAGTCATGAATTTAATTTTGTGCGTTATATTCAGCATTTTTTTTTTAAAGAAATAGAATCAAATAGGACAGAAAGCATCAGTGTATTCCCCATAGTTGAGAACATTGTTTCAGGAAACTTGTTTCAGGAATTTTTTTTGCGTGTGTGTAAATACACATATATGTACACTCACAGTTATATCACAATTTTAAATTATTTCTTTCGGTTGCAGCAAAAAAGAAAAAAAAAAACGTCCTTTTTTTTGGAAGGGTCACCTTTTACTTCTGATAGTCATATTTTCTTGATAGAACTTTTAGTGGACAGCTTCCTAATCTGCAAGTACTTAAAGGTGACACTATTGAAAATAGGATACAGTGATTCTGAAAGGTAAAACTATTTATTTTATCACCATAGAGTCCAGGCAGAATATAATTCTATAAAGGGAACTCCTTCAGAAGCTGAAATCTTTACCACCCTGAGCTGTGAACCTGATATACCTAATCCACCAAGGATAGCCAATCGGACCAAAAATTCACTCACTTTGCAATGGAAGGTAAGAATATTCTTTAGGGTGTTTCCAACTGGATGTGTGTTTCTTTGTTTCCCCTGGTAGTATTAAGTTTCAGTTGTTTATGGAGACAAAGAGCTCTAATTTGTTCCTGCTCTTTACATATGAGACACAAATGCCTATTTAATGTATCTTAAAATAGCACTGTTACTGGTTTTTCTTACTATATGTAAATATAGCAAAAACGATTGATTTGTAATTAACAGTGCTTATTACATTGCACATGTAATGGCATTGAGATTCACAACAGTGATTCTTAACCCATTACTCCTTTTTGTAATACTTTGTCATGATGCCTTTATATTCTGAGTTGTATTGTAAAATTGGATTTATAATAACTGTACTCATAGATCAATATGCTGCCTAAAAGGAAGAATAAAGTTATTCCCAAAAGAAAAGTATATATTTTAATTTATAAATGTTTGGTCTCAGCTACACAAGAAGATACAATGAAGTGGACAGATACCATACATAGAATTAGTCATTCAAATACCACAGACAGCATTGTCACTGATTATGTGATTTTCTGAAATAGTGTGGACTCGGTAAATTTCTGAACAAATTAAATGCAGTCTTTCCCAGATTGCACAGTTACTGCATTTTGGGAAACTTGGTGTCTGTTAAAACCATACAAAAAATACTTTATAAAATGGAATTTGGTTCTTCAGTTCTGATAGATATTTGAAAGTCCTAGAGGAAGAGAACAATTCCTCATCATACTGATTGTCCCCCATTCTGTGGGGCTATTAGCGCCCTTGATCTTTACCCCATAACCACCAGACTCTCCCCTCCTGCTTTATTGTGATCAGGTCAGAAATAGCCCCCACAAAATTTCAAAGCATCCCCTAGAATGGGGTACCACTCCTGTTAGTATTGGTTTGCAGTGAGATGTAACTATTCCTCTTGATTTAATTATCTGTCCTTGCTTCGAGACCAAGCTCAGGGCTAGCCTTACTTTTGAAAGCTTTTAAAAATGTGAGGCTTACTACTTGTTCTGTAGCTTGTTAGTTTCTAGTTCTTCTGAGGATATTAGATACTTTTGTAGTCAAAAAGTACTATTAACACATGTAAGTAAAGCAGCTGTGTATATATACATATATTCATGTGTGATTAAAAAGTATGACTAATTTTATTTCATGTCACTTACAGTAGTATTTTATTTGTGAATATGCTCAGACCCTTTCCTTTGGTAGAGCAGTTGAGGTAGCAACCCATTGTTCTTTATATAGGTTAAAGATTTCTGTAGGTAACTGTTCCTTTATTTCAATGATAATTAAAATACAATTTTGAAATGTCTGCCTTTAATAGTATCCTAACATCCCTATATAAGATGTAGGCAGTGGTACCTCAGATTACCCACACAGGTTTCCCAGGCTTGAACCCTTCCGGAAATGGCCCTATGTACACACACAATAATCAACATTGTTGGAAAAAGGTATTGTCACTGTTGTTGGAGGATAGTATTATATACCTCAGAGTCGGGAGGATTAAAACAGGTAGCATCTAAATAGCCCAAGGTATAATGTCTAGAACATAATGAGCATAATAACTATTGTTATTTAATATTAAAAATGAAGAAAAGTCACTAAGAGTAGTTTAGTGACTTGAATATCTAGTCTTTTGACTGCTGCCTCACCTAATCTAAAAGGATTCCTATGGGGGTTAACATGGGAGGTAGCAGTTGAGAGAGGTATCTTATTAACTGACTTTGTTTAGAATTGCCAGAGCATGGTGATAACAAAAAGCTCACTAAAGATGATCTTTTTCTGTTTATTGCCAGTTCCCCGAGGCAGACTGTGTACTTCTCAGCCCCTAGAATACTGGGTAGGAACACTGATTTTGTGGGCAGGTAGAACAAATTCACTTCTGCTCTACTTTTAATGACTTTGTGATCTGGGACAATTTATTTGGTTCTTTGAAGCCCTCATTTCCTCTTTTGTAAAGTTCAGGTAATAGTACTTCATAGAGTTGATCTGAGGACTAAATGAAATAAGGTAAAAAGAAAAAACACTTTACCCTCCTCTAACTTGGAGAAAAGCTAGAGGATCAGTCTCAGGTTAAGGTGGACATTTTAATAGCCTCACTTTTGAAAAAGAGGAAAATTAATCAAGTAAATGTGAGAGACCTCAGCAACTAGACTAGAGCAGTCTGGAGTCATTAACAGTTGGAAAATGTCTTTTTATACCCCTCACTTCCTGCTGAGACTTTTGATCTCTCTCTTTGGATTCTCTTCCTCTACATCATAAGAGTTGGAGTTTCCCAAAGATTCTTTCTCTGCCCTGTTCACATTATATTCATTTTTAACTGCCACTGTTTTGCCAGTCAGTGAGATATTACTCGAACTTAACAAGCAAATTCTGGCTATGCTAACCAGTTTTAAATTATAATTTTTAAAAAAATTAATGTTATAAGATCTGTATTAGTGTTTAACAAGTAATTTAGACCTCTATGTTCCTCTGTATTAAAAACTTAATGATCCTTGATTGCCATTTACATAGTTAGCAATATTATGTAAAAACTGGATAGAGTTAATAAAACATCATTTCAAAAATTAAAATGGTAGAATTTTGACCAGAGTCTTAATTGTCTGCAAATATATGGAGTTATAATAAGAATAGGGGTGATCATTTGTTCTGCAAAGAGGAAATGGGCTGAAACTGTAGAAAGAAAATTCAGATGGAAGTAAGGTTGAAATTCATGATTTTGAGAGTGATTAAATACTGAAATAAAATGCCAAGGGAAATGCATTCTTTTACACCTAAAATATTAACAGATTGCTAAGTCAGCAGTCTCAGGTAACCAGCACAGTCAGTCTAGAAACGAGAACCGAGACACTGCCCTCCCAGAGCTTCTTTCAGCATCCTGGTTCTTCACTCTTTGGTATTTTATACAATATTCCATTTATTTTGTAAGGTGAGTTTTAATACAAATGACAGGATCAGTCCTACAAACTTAAAGCTGATAAAACTCTCTGTAAGAAAAGCAAAATGGTATTTTTAACGACTTTTTCAATTTATTAATAGTTCTTGCTAAAAGAGATTGTTCAGTGTTCAGGAAGACTTGAGTAGCTTCTTGCTTTCTTTCCTTATATTTCTTTCCTTAAATTTGAAAGGATTATAGGGTATACAATACATATATTTTTGTATTTTCATGAACATTTTCCCAGGACTAAGTCACAGAGAACATGTATTTTTGTGTTTTCATGAACATTTTCCCAGGACTAAGTCACAGAGAACATCTGCCACATAAGCTAGATCCTTATATTAGATCATCACAGTATCATTTATGAATGTACTAATTTGTTTTCATTTTGTTTTTTGATGTTGGTTTTAGGCACCTAGTGACAATGGTTCTAAAATCCAAAACTTTGTATTAGAATGGGATGAAGTAAGTAAATTGAATCTTTTTAAATGGTTAACATTATGTGCGTATCTTCAGGCAGAAATAACTTTTTCGTTTGTTTTAATCATCAAGTATATTCTTCTGTCAAAAAAAGTAAGAATGATTTTGTGTGGTGCATGAGTGGATTGATGGTGTTTTTAGAAAACATTCCTGACTTCCCTATTTTCAACTAAATCACCATCAAAACTATTATTTAGGTAACTACCTTGATAAAGGAACTTTTTTTTCACATCAGCCTTAGAGGCAAGTGTATTCCTTTTCCTACGGCTGCTATAACAAATTACCCCAAACCTGATATTAAAACAGTACATTATTCTCTTACTGTTCTGGAGGCCAGAAATCCAATATGAGTTTCTCTGGGACAAAATCAAGGTGTCAGCATGGCCAGGCCCTCTCCAGCAACTTTAGAGGAGAATCTGTTTCCTTGCCTTGACAAGCTTCTGTAGGCTGTCATTACTTGGTTCATGGCCACATCATATTGCCTTTTCTCCCCTTGTTTCCATCATCACATCACCTTCTTCCTCCTCTGTCTTCAAACATCTAACACTTAAGATTCCATGTAGGGTCTATTCAGATAATCCAGGATGAGCTCCCATCTCGAGATTCTTAGTCACACTGTACGGTTCCTCCTACCAATAGGGTCATTTTCACAGGTTCAGGGGATTGGGACATGGATATTCATGGTGGCCATTACTCAGCCAACCACAGCAAGCATACTGGACTTCGTTGTTTAGTACGGGGGCGTCCAATCTTTTGGCTTCCTTGGGCCACACAAAATACTAGATTTGTTCAAAGGTAGTTGCTGTTTTTGCCGTTAAAAGTAATGGCAAAAACAGCGGTTACTTTTGCACCAACCTACGTTAACACTAACAATAATAGCTAATGAGCTTTTGAAAAATCACAAAAATATCTCATAATATTTTCAGGAAGTTAACAAATTTGTGTTGGGCCACATTTAAAGCTGTTCTGGGCCGCATGTGGCCCTTGGGCCGCAGGTTGGACAAGCCTGGTTTAGTACATTGTTTTTACTATCAGTTACTATGTTCTCTCTTGCCCTGTGGCTTGTACCAAGCTAAGAAGAGGGGCCAGAGGGAGTGGAATAAATTCCATTGATAAGTTGGGAATCTGGCAGTATATTAAAAGAACAATAAAGCACAACCAAGTAGATTTTATTCCAGAAATTCTAAGATAATTTAGAATTAGAAAACCTATTAACATATCACATTAATTTAGAAGAAAACTATATTGATAAATTAAGGAAGAGTATTTGATTACCATTCATCTGAGTTAAAACTCAAAGCAGATTAGGAATAGAAAGGTAATTTCTTATTTGATAGTTATTTTTGTACCATCACTAAACAAATAAAGGCATTTTTATGCAACGCTGAAATAAGTCAAGATTGCCAATTATCCCTACCTTTATTTAACATTCTTTCAGAAGTTATTCTTAAGGCAGTATGACTTGAAACCAAAGCAAAAAGTACAGTCATGGGTCTGGCTTGGGGGCAAAACTGTCATTATTTAGAGATGATACGATTTTCTACTTAGAAACTCAGTTGAATCCACTAAACAAGCATTCAGTAAAGCAGTCAAGGACAGTCTACAGGTTTTCTTTGAAGCGGAAGTCACCCTAACTACCCTTTCATCTCTAGCAACACAATAAAGAAAAATGGGTGGTGAATGTGAAACTTACCCGTTTTATTTAGCACTCTAAATTTCTAAAACTCTTTAGTTGTCCTAACTTTTCTCTCTCCCTCTTATTGCCTGTAATTGGGCTGTGCTCTCTGCTAGAACTTTTTCAGTGTTAGTCTAAGCAGTAGAAGCTCCAAAAGTTTTATTTTAAAGAAGTTTATGAGCTATCTAGTTGGAAGTTTGGGCGTGGGTAAGGACCTTTTCTTAAAACTGTTCACTTAGAGCTTTCCATAGGTTGAAAAAAACTGCCAGTTGACCCTGTCAAAGATCGTCACCCCATTTCTACCACTGGTAGTCTTCCATGGAGATTGTAGGGGCCATACCTGCAGAGTTTTCTTTATTAAAACCAGAGATTTGACATTGGCTAAAAGATAGTGCTTAATTCAAGAAGCTATACAAAGATACCTGCTTTCTGGTGTTTTAATTCTGTGTTTGATGATCTATATCATATAAAAGATGTGCTGTATCTCAGCCTTCTCTTGAGATCCATGGCTTTTAGTATACACTTGCTAATATGTAACTGTCAAGAAGGAATTGATGTGGATTTATCTTTTTGCAGTAATGTACATGATATATAATAATCAGCCATTTCTTGTAGGGAAAAGGAAATGGAGAATTTTGTCAGTGTTACATGGGCTCACAGAAACAATTTAAAATTACTAAACTGTCACCAGCAATGGGCTGTAAATTCAGACTATCGGCCAGAAATGACTATGGTACAAGGTAAGGTGTATTTTATAAAAGAATGTAAATATTTTTAGATTATCAAGTCAACTTCACTTGTATAATTATTTACTGTCCAAATTATTCATTAAAAATTCTGTTTAGTTTATCTCTTTGTTGATATGGTTAAGATGTGTTCAACAGTCTAGCAAAAGCTGTGAGAGAGTTATCTTAGTTACATAGGAACCACAGGAAAGATTAAACTACAACTTTCCAAGATTTTCTAATATAAATTAGATTTTTATATGTGACCAAGAGATTTTTCTTTTGCTCCTCAGCATATGTAATTTCAATATTTTGTTTAAAGTCAGGTGAGTTGTAAGAACATCTAAAATACCCAATTTAAATAGAAAGGCCAAGTATCTTTCAAGAGTCATTAAAATTATTTTTGATCTAGAGATAGCGCTGCTCACCTTAGGGGCAGGTGCATTTAATTACACAACTGAGAACTTACATTTTCTATTTTATATAAATGGCATTGTATGAAAGTGTGTTTAAAAGTTACAGCATTTACACCAGTACATGAGTGTTATTGTTTCCATAAGATAATATATATAGTTTTTCATTGACTCGACAAATTATGATATAAAGGCTTACAAATCTGAACAAAACTGCATTTTTAATAGAACACTAATTGACTGTTTGGTGTCTGACCTGGTTATCATAAAGAGATCAAACCCAAGATATATTATTTGTATTATAATTCATTATCAAAAATTGTCATTTTCAAAAAAAATTATATCTGTTACAAACTTGTTCTTTCACTGTAAAAATAACTTTTTCACACCTTTTAAAACCATTTGTTTCAACAGTGGTTTTAGTGAAGAAGTCTTATATTACACTTCAGGCTGTGCTCCTTCTATGCCAGCAAGTCCTGTATTAACCAAGGCTGGAATTACTTGGTTATCCTTACAATGGAGTAAGCCTTCAGGAACACCATCAGATGAAGGAATTTCTTACATTTTAGAGATGGAGGAAGAAACTTCAGTAAGTGCAAATATGGATTTTAAATAGTGTATTTAAAACATTTTCAGCTTAAGGAGATTTTGGGCCAAGACGATGGGGTTTTCTAAATACACAATCATGTCATCTGCAAACAGAGACAATCTGACTTCCTCTCTTCCTATTTGAATACACTTTATTCTTTCTGTTGCCTGATTGCCCTGACCAGAACTTCCAATACTATGTTGAATAGGAGAAGAGGGCATTCTTGTCTTGTGCTGGTTTTCAAAGAGAATGCTTCAAGCTTTTGCCCGTTCAGTATATTGGCTGTGGGTTTGTCATAAATAGCTCTTACTATTTTCAGCTACGTTCCATCAATACCTAGTTTATTGAGAGTTTCTGGCATGAAGGGGTATTGAATTTTATCAAAGGCCTTTTCTGCGTCTATTGAGATAATCATGTGGTTTTTGTCATCGGTTCTGTTTATGTAATGGATTACATTTATTGATTTGCGTATGCTGAACCAGCCTTGCATTCCTAGGGATGAAGCCAACTTGATCATGGTGGATAAGCTTTTTGATATGCTGCTGGATTCGATTTGCCAGTATTTTATTGAGGATTTTCGCATTGATGTTCATCAGGCATCTCAGCCTGAAATTTTCATTTTCTGTTGTGACTGCCAGGTTTTGGTATCAGGATGATGCTGGCCTCATAAAATGAGTTAGGGAGGAGTCCGTCTTTTTATATTGTTTGGAATAGTTTCAGAAGGAATGGTACCGGCACCTCTTTGTACCTCTGGTAGAATTTAGCTGTGAATCCATCTGGTCCTGGACTTTTTTTGGTTGGTAGGCTATGCTGGAAACCATCATTCTCAGCAAACTAACACAGGAACAGAAAACCAAACACTGCATGTTCTCACTCATAAGTGGGAATTGAACAATGAGAACACGTGGACACAGGGAGGGGAACATCACACAGCGGGGCCTGTTGGGGGGTAGGGGAGTAGGGGAGGGATAGCATTAGGAGAAATACCTAATGTAAATGATGGGTTGATGGGTGCAGCACACCACCATGATACATGTGTACCTATGTAACAAACCTGCATGTTCTGCACATGTATCCCAGAACTTAAAGTATAATTTTTTTAAAAATCAGAAAAAAAAAACATTTTAGTGTGGCATTAATCCTAATACAATAAATATTGCCACAGTAATTAGCTCATTTCCCAGTCCTTTGAAGCCTTGACTTGTTACTGTTTGGAATAGGTTAGGCATGATGAAGAACTCAAGTCTTTTTTTTTCTTTTGCGACAAGGTCTTGCTCTGTAGCCCAGGCTGGAGTGCAGTGGCACAATCTCGGTTCACTTCAACCTTGAACTCCTGGGTTCAGGCAATCCTTTCGCCTCAGCCTTTCAAGTAAATGGGACTACAGGCACATGCCACCATGTGCCTGTATTTTAATTTTAAAATAAAAAAATTTTATTTTTTGTAGAGAGAGTTTCGCTATGTTGCCTAGGCTGGTCTCGCACTCCTAGGCTCAAGTGGTCCTTCTACCTCGTCCTCCCAAAGTGCTGGGATTACAGACTTGAGCCACTATGCCCAGCCTGAAAACTCTGTATTTTCTTTTGATGTGAAAGAGGTTTTGTTTTGTTTGTGTGTGTATATATATGTCTGTCTGTGCTTTGGAACCACATAGGCTACACTTTAACTGCATCTGTTTTAGGGGAATTATGGGAAGGGGGAGATCACAGCCTTCTTGACTAAGCAGCTCTAAAAGATGAAGAAATATGTGTCTGCCTTTCTCTAAATGTATTTATACACTGCTTCCCAAAGTGTCACAGAAGATTTTTAAAGTTCCCTGTGAAACCGTGGTGCAGCCTGAATCTAGTTACCCATCACTCACATCCTGTTACCTAGAGCCTAGCTGACCAGAAGTTAGGGTGTATTCTATCATTAGATCTATATATAGTTCATAGATTTTCAGAGCTACTTTGAAGGAATATAGGTCAAAAATAGCACTGGTCCACCCCTAAGTATATACCCAAAAGAATTGAAAACACGTGTTCATACAAAAAACTAGTACACAAATGTTCATAGCAGCATTATTCATAATAGTCAAAAAGTGGAAACAACCCAAATATCCATCAACAGATAGATGAATAAACAAAATGTGGTGTATCCATACAATGGAATATTGTTCAGCCATAAAAAGAGTACCGGTATATGCCACAACATGAGTCAACCTTGAAAACATTATGCTAAATAAAAGAGCCCAGTTACAAAAGACTACATATTATATGATTCCATTTATATGGATATAGACAAATCCATAGAAACAGGAAGTATATTAGTAGATAGGAGGAGGAGGGAAGTGACTGCTACCCAAAAAAGGACAGGCTTTTTCTGAAATTAGAAATTAGGTGAGGGTTGCACAACTTTGTGAATACACTATAAGCCATTAGATTTTATACTTTGAAATGGTGAATTTTACAGCATATTAATTATATCTCAATTTTTTTTAATTCAAGAAATGATAACGTTTGGAAAGTTTGTAAAGCGTTGTCACTGGTGCTGGACATAGCAATCCCAAATCTAAGTGACATCCTCACCTGCCAGCGCAGCTAACCCTTTAATTATTTACTTAAACAACTATGTGTTAAGGGCAAGTTAAATATGTTAACTACTTACAGTTCTGTTCAGCTCTTGCACGATGTCTCTGGGAAATCTCTGTTCTTGGGATAGCTTACTGATGGTGAAGTTACCATTGGCTCCAACGCTAACCTCTCTTCCCTCAACACAAAGATCGTCTTCTCTTGGCCTACTATATTTACTGAGACTAAGTGGTCTGCTTCATCTTCCACAAAATGTTCAATAAGCATTTCCGGGTCTACCCACTGAAGACAGAAGCATCAAGGTGAGGATTCCACTCAACAGAGCTTTAGTCATATTGCACATAGTAGAAGATGAAGAGAAACCTGGGTCTTTTTACATATTCATTATTGTCCATATTTCTATTGTTAAGACATCGAATGAAGACTTTGTTTTCCTTTTCCAGGGATATGGTTTTAAGCCTAAATATGACGGAGAAGATCTTGCTTACACAGTGAAAAATCTCAGACGTAGTACTAAGTATAAATTTAAGGTAGGCTTTGAAAACCCTTAAAAGATTTGTTCCTTGTTCCTGTTCTTACTGGCACATTGGGGTTCTTTGTTTTCTGTTTGTTGTTTGTTTGTTTTTTGAGACAGGCTCTTACTCTGTCACCCAGGCTGCTACAGTGGCACAGTCATGGCTCGCTGCAGCCACAACCTCCGGGGCTCAAGTCATCCTCCCACCTCAGCTTCCCGAGGAGCTGAGACCACAGGTGCATGCCACCACACTTGGCTAACTTATTTTGTAGAGACGAGGTTTCACCATGTTGCCCAGGCTGGTCTCAAACTCCTGGGTTCAAGCGATTTTCCTGCCTCGGCCTCCCAGAGTTCTGGGATTACGACACGAGCCACTGCACCTGGCCTCTATTCTTACTGTTTTAAATCCAAGTATATACTTCACTCCTTTGGTTTTAGATCTTATATAATGTTGACCTTTTCTAGTGAGCTTTTTTGTTTTACTTTATTATATAGTGGTGCTTCTCAAACTTTATATATTTAAAACAAAAACCAATTTTTATGACTCTTATTTGTGTAATGTGACCAAACATCTTTTAAAATATGAATGTTAGAACGTACTAAGTGTATGCTTTGTTGGCAGGGATATCACAGAAAATAATGCTACATTTTTCTCAATGTATCATATCAAGTGGCGTATCATTTCAATTTGTCTTATTACTGGTAGTCACTTTATAAAGCCTGTATCTACCATATTCTTCTCATATTTATGATAACCATAAAGTTATTCTTTTTTGTTTGTAATTAATAAGTATTTTGTAAATACTGTGTACCCCGTGAGCATCTTGTTCCTTATTAAACTTTCATCCATTGTTTTAACACCCATTGGTGATTCTTGCCTAAATCAATTATAACCATGATTGATGGTGCCAAGTGGTGATTTTTAAAATTTTATCATTTTTTCTACATTAATTAGTTGGCATTATACTGTAAGGAAAGAAAGACTTTCTCTTCTCCCCATTTATATCAGTAGGTACTCATGGAAGTCTGTTCAATGGGTTGTATTTTGTTGCTTTGATTATTGTGAGGCTCAAATTGTCCCAGATTTGGGATCCCTACAAGCTGGCTGCAGAATCCTTTTGACATGTCTCTCATTCTTTGAGCCCTTCCTTTCTGGCACAAGATATTCTAGTCCCAACTTAAAGTTTACCTTCTTCAACTCTGGAATTGGCCATTTCTCAAAGCACCAGGAGCCTTTTAGTGGACAGTGATATTTAGGAATCAAGATCTAGATACTAAGTATACTTAATTGCCATAGAGGTTTTACTGCTCCTGGGTACCCTCCCAATGGACAGAGCTAGGAACTATATGTGTGTATATGTTTAGTTTATATACAAATATTTATACACATGTATATACATAAATATACAGTTACAACACAGATACATGTCTGTGTTTCTTATCTCTGTATTTTTAAAAATCATGAGTTCACACCAGTTACCCTCAATTCTAATCCAGTGCCACAGGTTAATTTTAGTTTTCCCCTGTCTTTATTTCTAACTTCCTTCATCATCAGTGAGAAACTTTGATCCAGTTCAGTATATTTACTTACTGGATCAAACCCCTCCCTGTCCCCCCATTCTCTTCCCTAAAGTCCTATTCAGGATCAAGGTGCTTGAGTTCCTACTGGGTACATGCTGCTGCCTCCACCCAACACATCCCTGTCCCCAGCACAAAGGCTTGCCTTAACTCAGCCCACCTATTGGCCTTTGGACTAAATTATTCCAGGAGGAGGGTGGGGAGACTACATGTCATTCTTGCTCACTTGAGGCAAGCTTTGAAGATTGTTCTAGTGTGAAGACTCCTGAAATTCTTATTTTTCCTAGTATAATATTATTCTAGAATATATTTTTGCTCTTTGTCTTGGTCAGTATATACATTGCTATTTCTTGGCCGACCATGCTTGAATTAGTTAATATACCAGTTAATATAAGCCAGACTGTATTTGCACAGAAGTTTTCCCAAGAATATAACAGGATGCTCATTAGTTGATAAATTCAACATTTAAATTTTCCTACCAGTGCTTATTTAATCAAACCATTTCAAATAAATGATAAAAAGCTGCTGTAGATTGTGTTCACTATTAAAAAGCAAAGATAAATTTTATTACTTCTTAAGAACCTTAAGTCTTTAGCAATGGGAAATTTGATTATTTAGTACATAATAATTGTTATGCTTTATTTTATGCTATTAGCTTCATTTTAAAAATGTATAATAATGCTAGGTCAATTTAATTTGTAAATATGGTTTTCATATTTACAAGATTTATAAAATACCTGAGAAATAGGCACATCCATTCCAGTTTTGTGATGATATTGGGTTGTATTTTTGCTTCATTAATGAAGCATTCCAACAGGTCTTCTAAAGAGGAAGTTGTCTTTGTAATTTGTTAAGTTTATGAAAATCCTAAAATTCTACTACCTTGTAACACCATAGTATTTCAGGGACTGAAATGCATACAAATACACATATGTGTCAAATTCCTTAGCGTTCTACTGTAAGCCAATCAAATTTCTATTTAGGCCAGGCATGGTGGCTCACGCCTGTAATCCCAACTACTTGGGAGTCTGAGGCACAAGAACTGCTTGAACCTGGGAGGCAAAGTTTGCAGTCAGCCAAGATTATGCCACTGCACTCTAGACTGGGTGATATATAGCAAGACTCTGTCTCAAAAAAAAAAAAAAAAAAAAATTTTTTTTTTCTATGTAAAAGCTGCCAGGCATGGTAGCTCACACTTGTAATAATCCCAACACTTTTGGAGGCTGAGAAGGGAGGATCATTTGAGCCCAGGATTTCAAGGCTATAGTGAGCTATGATTGTGTCACTGCACTCCAGCCTAGGCAGCAGAGCAAGACCTCATCTCTTAATAATATTAACTAATTAATTAAACTGTGTTTCACTATGGTAGTCACTGTCAAATTTCAGGGGAGGGAGAAGTATACAGTCAGAATCTCCAAGGAGACAGTAGGCTGTTGCACAAAATTCTCCCAGATAATGAGGTTGGAGATGGGAAAACAATGTTTCTGAAAGCCACCTCTTTACACAGCACTGGATAAAAGGAAGAGGGCTATATTCTGGCTTATTAAGATGTAGAGCAATAGTTATCAAAGTGGTCAGCAGGCCATTTTATCAGTATTGCCTGAGAACTTGTTAGAAATGTAAATTCTCTGGCCCCTCCCCTCTCCACCTCCATCTACTAAATCAGAAATTTGGGGGGCAGAGGCCTAGCAATCTGTTGTGATATACTTCCAAGTAATTCTGATCCTTGCCAAAATTTGGAAACAACTGATCTAGAGGAGGAAAAAAAAACAGGAAGTAGAAAATGATGCTTGTATGAAGTTCTAGGAGCTCAGACACTTATTTTAAATCTGCCATGTGCGGGGAACCCAGCTTAAGGGCATTTTGAATCGTTAAATCCTATTGTTGTGTCTCTGTCTTCCTTTTCTAGCTAGATATTGTGGACTCTTTCAAACAGTTATATCAAAATAAAATCTTAATATTTTAGAGAGATCTTAGAACACTGAAGAGAGATCTTAGAAAACTTTGAGAAAAACTATAAAAAATTAAAATATTTTAAAAATATTTAAAATACAATCCAGGAAGTAATGACTAAGTAGCATGTTATTATTCTGAAGAAACAATAAGAATATGATTAACGTAAAATGAGCTACTAATATGACCAAGTTTACCAAATACTAGAGCTCCATGTTCTACACTGAGGACAATTCTGGGATAATCAAAATACTAAAACAAGATTAGAACAGTGAAAAAATGTAAATGATAAAAATGAAAATAAAATTTTATTTATTTATTTATTTGTTTATTTTGAAACGGGGGCTCACACCATCACCCAGGCTGGAGTGCATTAGCACAATCATAGTTCACTGCAGCCTCAAACTCCTGAGCTCAAGGGATCCTCCCACCTTAGCCTCCTGAGTAAGCTGGGACCACAGGCATGAGCCACCACACCTGGCTAGAGAGAGAAAGAGAGAGAGAGAGTGTGTGTGCGTGCGTTTGTGTGTGTGTGTGTGTGTGTAGATAGTCTTGTATGTTGCCCAGGATGGTGTTGAACTCCTGGACTCAATCAATCCTCCCACCTCTGCCTCCCAAAGCCCTAGGATTACAGGCATGAGCCACCACGCCCAGCCAAAAATAAAATTTTAAAGCACAACAAAGCAATCAGAATTCTTTAAAATTATTTAAAATTAAGAGTTATAAGCAATTCTAATTTCATCGAATGGTTCACTGAAGGCTGGGCTAAGACCTGGTGTCTAAAATTTTTTTTTAAACGATCAAAAGCTTCATAGCTGAGTGGCCAGTCCTAGAACCCTAGGCCACTAGAAAACTGATGCCTTGTTTCCTGAATTTCCTGTGAAAGTTTTTCAAGTAGCAAGCCTTCTGGGATTTTTTTTTTTCTTTTTTTATTTCCAGTCCCCACTTTGGATGTAGCAAGGCTTCTAAAGGTCAAGGTCTGGGCATCTTGAGCTAACTAAGAACCTTTAGATACTTTCACTTTTAGCTTATTCCTTTTTGTTTGAGGTCTTTTTATAGGTAAAGAGAAATCAAAACAGCTTGTATCTGACTCCATTAACTACTTTTATGTTCCATCCTTGAAATTCATTTATGTCAGCATCTGTTACAGTACATAGTATGTAGTCATGTTTTCTTCCTCTCATCTTGTCTGGTGTCATTTTATGATCTATCTTTTCTGCCCTAAGTGTGCCCTAGTTAAGTCCTTAGGTCTTCTTGGTGTATCCCTCTCTTGCTTGGATATACCATCTTTTTGCCTTATATCATCCGCCATTTCTGTCTTGAAGAATACTAAGTCTCCAAACATGTTCTGTATATAACTGCTTTCAGGCTCTTTTCTTACCTTCCAATCCAGGTTCTCTTCTATACCTAGATTAATCTTTCTGAAAAACAGCTTTCCCCCTAAGAAACAATTTCCTTAGTTTGATATAAGGTTCTTTATATTTCTGTCCAGTTTTTAAAATTTACTACCTTCCAGTCCATACTTGAACCACCTACCTCACCGGATTAACTACTGATCTCTCCCTGAGCAGAGCTCACTGTTTACTATTCACTTGTGCTCTTACGTGCAGGGCTTTCTGTTTTTTTCTCTTACCCAAGCTTCCCCTTTGATTGCTATTGCTCAGGAAGACGCCTTAATACTTCCATTTTCCTTTCAAAGCCTTCCTGAACCATTTTAGGCCTTAGTAATCTTTTTTCTCCTGCCCAATTCTTTTGATACACATATTGCTTATCTTCCGCATGAAGATTCTAAACTCCTCGAAGATAAGATCTGATCACACAGGGTTCCTAGCACAGTGCTCCTTATGTGATAGGCACTAAATGAAAATTTTGATTAAAATTTGGGTGGAGGGAGATTATCTTGTTGACTTTATACCTTTAATTACCCTTATGACTAGAAGGTGCTTTACAGTAAAAGGAGACAATGTTGAAATATAGAGCCTTAAAAACATAACTAAATGAATCTTTATAGTTTTTAGGAAGACTGTTCTTCTGGTTAAAAGGTTTAAGTAGATTCTGTGCACAATACTGAGAAGTGTTTCAAACCCATTTGTAGTCTCATTTGTAAAGAAGTAGAATGAGAAAACATCCTGAAAATCCATGTGACTGTGAGAGGACTGAGGAAGCCTGAGCAAAACTGAACATTTGGACTAAACTTTACTGAGTTCTGATGGGCTCTATGAATTATTTGGGGTCGTAGATTTATTCATATCCTTGTGTATGGTGTTATATAGCATCATAGTCCCCATCTATGAGTCATTCATTCAACCAGTAGTTGAGCATCTACTCTCTGCTAAGCACTGTTCTAAACACTAATACTACAACAGATATTCTGATGAGGGGAATGGACAATAAATAAGGAAACAAATAGATTGTGTAAAGTGCAATGCAGGTTAATTAAAATAGAATGGGGTAAGAGAGAATGAGTAGTTAAGGAAGTCTTCTTGGAAATGGCATTTAAACAGATCTGAGTAACAAGGAAGTAGCATGTCAAAATCAGAAGAACATTCTGCTAGCACAAAGACCCTGCAGTGGAGTTTCAAGAGGTAGTTAAGGATGAAATCACACAGGGCCTTGTAGGCGTGGTGTGGAATTTAGATTTTATTTTGAGTAAGATGGAAAGCCATTAGAGGGTTCTGAGCTGAGCAGTGATAAAGTCTCTCTGGCTGCAGTGTAGAAAGTAGGTGGGGATCAAGGGCAGGAATGTACACTGGGAAACTAGGTAGTGGTATAATTACAGTCACTCAGGAAAGATAGGAGAAAGGAGGCTTTCATTAACGTGGTTGTAATTGTAAAGAATAGTGTAGTGGAGGTATATAGTGAGAGATTTGATGCGGTTTAGAGAAGAATAAAGGATGTCTCCTTTTTGTAAGGTCAGCCAAGAGAAAGAATAGACCCAAAGTCAGGTGAGTAAGTGTATTGAACCTGCCGGCTGCTCCACTGCAGACAGAGGAGGAAGCCCTGAGCTTACAAAATGAGGGGTTTATATTGGGGAGAGAGACCCTGGGGTTGTTTGTTGGTTAACTTTGCCATATATCACCTTGTGACGTTTGTGGTAGAGGCTAAATGAAGGAACTTACAGGTGGGTGTAGGTAAAGTTTGTGCTTCCCACGACCTCCCCTTGTGTAGTCCCAATGGCTTGTAATTGGGATTTGCTTATCACAGCAAGGCCTGATAGGTGAAGTCTGCTGGCTTCACTGTGGTGCCTAGATAAGGGCTTAGAAATGTAAAGGGGCTCAGAGGGAAAGGTGGGCCGCACAGAGAGGAGTTGCAGAGCATAAGGGGGAGGGGTGGGCAGCATGGAGAGGTTTGTGGGGAGTGTCAGCAGTACAAAGTAGCACAAAGCTTTTTTGGGGCGGTTTGTCTCTAACACTTTTGACTTGAGCAACTAGGTAGACGGGCAGAGCTTTTTACTGTGGGGAGAGAAAAAGAGGGGCAGGTTTAGAGAAGAAAAAATCATGGTTTGGTATTGGACTTGAAGATCTTTAAGTTCAGTAGAGGAGAAAATGTAACAATACAGGTAGAGTTAAATGTCTATAATAGAATAATACCTAGACTGGAATTATATTTCTCTATTGCTTTATAAAAAATTATCCCAAAATTTAGCATCTTGAAAAAACAAACTTACAGTTTCTGTGGGTCAGGAATTGAGAACCAGCTTAACTGGGTAATTCTAATGCAGGGTCTCTATGAGGTTGTAATCAAGATGTCACCTGGGATTGCAGTCATCTCAAGGCTCTCCTGGGACTGGAGTCTGCTTTCAAGTTCACTCACATGGTTGTCTCCAGGAATCCTCAGTTCCTCACCACATGAATTTTTCCATAGGGAAGTTACACACACTGTCATTTCTGCTGTATTCTGTTTGTTTGAGTGATTAAGTATAACACGCACACAAGGGAAGGGGGATTAAACTTCACCTTTTGAAGAAAGGAGATTCAAAGAATGTATGGACCTCTTTCTAAACCCACAAAGAATATTAAAAGAAGAAACAAAGCAAGCCTAAAGCCTAAAGCCCATCAAGAATCACCAGATTATAGCTTGTTCCTTTGATTCTTATTTAGTATCAGAATGTTAGGTTTTACACTTGTATTCCCCGGATTGTCTCTAAAAAGGGAAGTACAGTTTCATAATCTTCATACATGCCAAGTATCTATTGGAGTCAAGCAGTTCTCAAAGAACAAACCATTCCAAGCTAAAAAAATGTATTTTATCATTTGGTTGAAGCTGTTTGTCTCCTATCACTTTGTTCATTAAGCCAGTATCATTAGGTATCAAATGCATTATTTTATGTCTTTGTGTTCTCATCACAGGTTATTGCTTACAACTCAGAAGGTAAAAGTAATCCAAGTGAAGTAGTAGAATTTACTACTTGCCCTGATAAACCAGGCATACCTGTAAAGCCTTCAGTGAAAGGAAAGATACATTCACACAGTTTTAAAATAACTTGGGGTAAGATATTGTGCATGTTTATACATTATTACTTTTGTGTTTGATTAAAATAATTTGAATATGAAGATAATTTTTAAGATATTTGAGTAAATTTGTTATCTCAAGACAGTCCAAAAAGAAATGTGAGAGTCATTCATTGGGTATATTTTTTATGGGAAACCTTATACTCATGCATGGTAGATTAAGATATTATAAAGAGCAACTTGGGATCCACTGTAAGATAATGAGCAGGGGTAGCACTGTGTGAAATGAAAGATTACTGAACTTGCAGCTAAAGTCACCTGGGTCATCTGGCTCTCATGAGAAATGAAAACCATTCATTTAAAACAAACATTTATCGACCACCTACCTACATACCTAATGGAAAAACAAAGATCCCATAAACTTGACCCTTGCCTGAAAAATTCAGACCAATAAAAATGCTTCAGTGATATTCAAAAATTTCAAACAACCTTAACATCTAAAGTAAATGGAGGCTGGGCATGGTGGCTCACACCTGTAATCCCAACACTTTGGGAGGCCGAGGCAGGCAGATCACCTGAGGTCAGGAGTTTGAGACCAGCCTGGCCAACATGGTGAAATCCCGTCTCTACTAAAAGTATAAAAATTAGCTGGGCATGGCGGCACATGCCTGTAGTCCCAGCTACTCAGGAGGCTGAGGAAGGAGAATCACTTGAACCCAGGAAGCAGAGGTTGCAGTGAGTCAAGATCATTACCATTGCACTGCAGCCTGGGTGACAGAGTGAGACTCCATCTAAAAAAATAAAAATAAAGTAAGTGGAATATCATGCAGCCATTAAAAATTGTTATAGAGAGCCCTATTTTAAATATGGTAAATTAAGTGAAAGCAGATGACAACAGCATGGAGTAATTGGGTACTGGTATTAAGTCATTGCAGGTGATTTTTTTTTTTTTTAAACCTAGTTTCGTATTCTGTTTATTAGGTTTTTTTTATCATTTTTATGTTGTTTTGTACTTTGCTTAATACTACTTTGCTTCTTTGAATAGATCCACCAAAAGACAATGGCGGAGCAGCCATCAATAAATATGTGGTGGAGATGGCAGAAGGTTCTAACGGTATGAATGGATATTAAACACTGATAGATTTATTCCAGCCAGTCTCTTTCTATTCTTTATGGCTTTACATTTTATGTTATATCTTGTCTTTCTTCCTGCTTTTCATAAGGCACTGTAAAAAGATGTTTACTTCACTTTGGGCTGTCCTGGATTTTTTTTTCTTTGTAGCAGTTAGGATTTTGCCTGTTATGATCCACTTTAAATTGTGATTTCCAGAAATACAGTGAATCAAATGTAAGAGTGCTGTACACCTGTATCATTGCATTTACATGTTCTTTTTGTTCTCATTTGTTTACATTACTCAGCCTCTATACACCTAGACCAAGTCTTTAGATACTATGAATCTTCTGAAGGTTAGTTTATTCAGTTAGATTTATATACAGATAGAGAAGCATTAACTTCTAAAATTTAACTCACACCATACTAGTTTTAGTAGTAAGTTTTATGACTAGTGAACTTTATTCTTGAATCGCACATTTAGCAGTGTTTATTTCTATGAAATGACCTATTTCCTGCCCAAAAAAAAGGATGTCTTTTAATTAGGACTAGACTTCCTCTGATACTGGTTTTTTATACTCTTTGTGTGCTATAACATTATTACTGGACCAGTAAACACATTTAAAATGCTTAATTAAAAGTAAATTATCAATCTAGGCCAAAGTCTGTACAGAATTACAGAGATATTTCACTTCCATGAAGCCATGCAGACTTGTCTAGGAAGTTGCACACATAAAGAAAATTAGATCATTTCCAGGAAACCGAAACAAGCCTAAATTGTTTCTGACAAATTACATAAATACTTACTTTGTGAAGCTAGGATACCTGATGTGTCCATGATACCAAAACGTTAAACATTACCTAGTATCTGATTGAACACAATTCCTCACCTTACAGGAAACAAATGGGAAATGATATACAGTGGCGCTACCAGGGAACATCTTTGTGATCGACTGAATCCAGGCTGTTTCTATCGTTTACGAGTTTACTGCATCAGTGATGGAGGACAGAGTGCGGTAATACTTATATGTAGATTCTTTTGTGTAGTTGTTAAGTTTGGCTAAATGGGGTAGGGTCACCAGGTGCCACTTCAAATATTGAAACATATCCACAAATGGAGCAAAGTAACTTCTATAACCTGTTTGGTTAATTTGATAGTGACCAAAATATTCTAATGTACTTAGCTCACAGTAAGTATTCAGTGTATGTCTATTGTCCGGTTGATATTCAGCTTTGGAAAAACAAATACATGAAAACATTGGAGAAAATTTTATAAAGATAAATTTGAGAATGATGCTTAATAACCATACTAAGCAGAAATAGAAATAAAATTATAGACTGATTTACTGCTTCATAAATTATGTGTGTGAGGACACATCATAAAATAGTATCTACTTATTTAAATCTACTTTCTAATATTTACTTATTTCAAAAAAGTTGGCCATTTTTTTTTATTATAGACTCAATAATCAAAATGAACTTGAAAGTGTACCATTGATATAAAGACATAATGTTCTAGGGACGTATGTTTATTAATAAGAGTGATTTTTTTTTTTTTTGAAACGGAGTCTCACTCTGTCGCCCAGGCTGGAGTGCAGTGGCACGATCGGGGCTCACTGCAACCTCTGCCTCCTGGGTTCAAGAATTCTCCTGCTTCAGCTTCCCGAGTAGCTGGGACTACAGGTGCCCACCACCACACCTGGCTAACTGTTGTATTTTTAGTAGAGACAGGGTTTTACCATGTTGGCCAGGCTGGCCTTGAACTCCTAATCTCTTGATCCACTGGCCTTGGCCTCCCACAGTGCTGGGATTACAGGCATAAGCCACCATACCTGGCAAGTGATTTTTTTTTTTTTTTTTAATGAATTAAACCAAGAATGCTTTCTTGGATCATTCATAATGGCTGTTTTTGTTTTTGTTTTTTCAAAATGGAATTTAATGCAATGAAAGTATTCTTTTTTAAAAATGAAATATAGGCATTTTGTTGAAAATGAAACTAATGTGAAACTGAGTGTGAGTCCTGCCCAGCTGGCTTGTGTTCCAATTGCTTCATTTTATCCAGTAAGAAAATCTCCCTGGATTTAAGAAAAGCAACCACACATACACATGCACAAAATCCTGTTCTACTATAGCATTTTACAGCATTTTTGTATAGGATAGCTTTCTGATAAAAAGATTCATATTTTGTGTTTAAAAAGAATGTTAAATACGAACCTTAATATGTTGCACATAAGGAATATGGCACTGAGTTTGTGTCATTGTTTTGTTTTTTGTTGTTGTTGTTGTTTTGTTTGTTTTTGAGATGGAGTCTGGCTCTGTCGCCCAGGCTGGAGTGCAGTGGCACCATCTCGGCTCACTGCAAGCTCTGCCTCTTGGGTTCACGCCATTCTCCTGCCTCAGCCTCCTGAGTAGCTGGGACTACAGGAGCCCGCCACCACGCCCGGCTATTTTTTTGTATTTTTAGTAGAGACTGGGTTTCACCGTTTTAGCCAGGATGGTCTCAATCTTCTGACCCTGTGATTCACCCGCCTCAGCCTCCCAAAGTGCTGGGATTACAGGCGTGAGCCACTACGCCCGGCCCAGTGTGGCATTGTTTTTAACAGAGTGTCTTTGAAAATAAAGGCTTTTACAAATATAAATATAGCATAGAAACTAAAAGCAATATCAAATACCTAGAAAGATGCCGAATACCTGGAAAAGCTTACCTGATTTCAGAATTATTTTTAGGTGGAAAGGATAAAGGAAAGATAATTTTTTAATGTATAAGTTAAGCCTGGTGCAGTGATGAATGTGTATAGTCTCAGCTACTCTGGATGTGGGAGGATTGCTTGAGCCCAAGAATTTGAGGCTGTAATCATACCTGTGAATAGCCACTGCACTCCAGCCTGGGCAACACACCAAGACCCCACCTCTAAAACTCAATCAATCAATCAGCTTATACAGTATATTAATACATCCCTCCTTAGAAGAGATTTATGGATCCCTTTGGAGAAGATAAAAAATATTGCCCATTAAATTGTGTTGGAAGTTGTTTTTTTCTTTAGTTATGGAAGGAAAAGGAAAGGAAGGGTTCATTGAAGTTCGTTTTCAGTAACTTGCTTTGTATATAGCACTTGCACAGTACATGTCTTTGTCTATGAAAATTTTGAGTTTTTATTTAATTGGGTTTTGATTTTTTTTCAGAACTTTATTCCTTTTTCATTGACAATCAAGTACAATTTCAAATTATCAGTGCAATATTTATGTTTATATTATTTTTCCTTACCAAAAGCAATCTGATTATTTGGTTTTGGGGCATTTTTGTTTTCTTTTTGCTTTTGTTTTGGCAGGTCTCTGAATCTTTACTTGTGCAGACTCCAGCTGTGCCTCCTGGCCCATGCCTCCCTCCCAGATTACAGGGTAGACCCAAAGCAAAAGAAATACAGTTACGATGGGGTAATTTCCATTTTGGTAATACATTATTATTAAGTTAGAACAGAAAGTATTCGTCTTGTTAAATTGCATCAATCTTTCCACCTTTAGGACCCCCTCTGGTTGACGGTGGATCACCCATTTCCTGTTACAGTGTGGAAATGTCTCCTATAGAAAAAGAAGAACCTAGAGAAGTTTACCAAGGTTCTGAAGTAGAATGTACAGTGAACAGCCTTCTTCCTGGAAAGACATACAGCTTCAGACTGCGTGCAGCTAACAAAATGGGGGTAAGAAGGCTGTGCTGGTAGAATTATAATCACAATGGTGATACATGTTTCATTTTAACATATATCATCATATCCATTATTTGGCCATTTAGCTTTTATGTGACTCCAAATTTTACAATTTTTTAATAAGCATACATTGATAAATACAAGAGAAGTTAGTATGTTCCACAACTTAATTTTTATGAAATCTCAGTATTTTTAGATCTCACTTACAGTCTGTGACACTTTGGACTTCAACTGGGCTAGAGTTTACCTTTTAGGCAGTGTTAATAGAGTTTACTTAATCAATTTAAAAGTTGAAGTAAAATCATAAGTACTGAAGTTTTTTGAGGCTGATTGAAGTTTTTGAGGTTTTTGAGTTTTTTGAGGCTGATTGAAGTTTTTTGAGGCTGAAGTAGCATTTACTTTCAGTTGGCAACTAATTATGATGTTTTGCCCAAGTGAAAAAAAACTTACGCTTTAAACTATTCTGGTTTTGTATGTATTTAATATATAACTCCAAAAAGTGGACAAAGTAGGTAATATCTCCATTTCACAACTAAGGAAACTGGGGTTCAGGAAAGCTAAATATTTTGTCCATAGTCGTACACACTAATAAGTGATAGAGGTAAGCTGCAAACCTGAGTTTGCCAGACTCCAGAGCCAAAGCTCTTTCCACTCAGCTATGACACCTCTCATCTCTCTGCAATAAAGCAGGTTCTCTAAGGACAAAGCAGTAATTTCCTATATCAACTAAATAACGATTTCTTTGAACTATTCTATAATTAAAATTTTATAGAATTAAATTGACAGTTCTCTCATACCCATTATTTTGGTGAACTGTACTATATTTCATATCCTGTTGTCCAAAAGGGTTCAGTATTTACATCTGTAAACTTACTTTTAAATTTATTACTGTTTGGTTTTTTGAAACAGGGTCAGTGTGGAGTGCAGTAGTATGATCTTGGCTCTCTGCAACCTCTGCCTCCTGGGCTCAGGTGACCCTCCTACCTCAGCCTCCCGAGTAGCTGGGACCACTGGTGCACACCACCACACCTGGATAATTTTTTCATATTTTTAGTAGAGAGGGGGTTTTGTCATGTTGCCCAAGTTGGTCTCAAACTCCTGGGCTCAAGAGATCCACCCACCTCGGCCTCCCAAAGTTGTGGGATTACAGGCATGAGCCACTGTGCCCGGCCTAAATTTCTTATATGTCAAGTTTATATACTTAGGCAGCTCTTACACAAGTCATTCCTTTCTGTAAGAAGCCATCTTGTCAGCCTCACAAGGTTACAGTGCGCTAAGATCACATCTTTAATACTTACGTCTTAATTTATATTTTCAGGTTTGTGATAATTTGTCAAAATCACCTTAAGTAAATATTTACTTTCCATATTCCCAAAGAATATATATTTTAGACTTTTCTAAAGCTATTCCAGATTTTAAGATAAAATTTATGCCTACCAGAGAGTACTGATAAATAATGTACTATAAATAACACTGTTTACAGTTTTATTTTAAATAAAAGCCATTCAGCATGCTAGAATGGTGAAGCTTTATATCATTATTTTGTTGTTGTTGACATGAATTAACCTTGCTCAAAAAAGGGAGGCAAAAAAAATTACATTTGTCATGAAAAACTTTTTTAAATCCCTATAGGACTTGAGGAACCAGAATCATTACTTCAGTTCTTATAAATAGTTGTGCTAAACCTCAAATTTCTATCATTTAGTGGCCCTTTCCATGCTCCCCATGAACTAAACTGAATTATTTGTGTGGCTGATATGTTGTATTAGGTTGCCTTATAACATGTATAACAGTACTCTTTATTTGTAGATACCTTTGTATGTATGTGTGTGTATAGACAGACAGACAGACTGCTTTTTTTGAGACAGGGTCTCTGTCACCCCGGCTGGAGTGCAATGGTATGATCATGGCTCACTCAACCTCCCAGTTGAGTGGGACCTCAACCTCCCAGGCTTAAGCGATCCTCCTGCCTCAAGCCTCCTGAGTAGCAGGGACTATAGGTGCACACCACCACACCAGGCTTATTTTTTACTTTTTTGTAGAGATGGGGGTCCCCTTATGTTTCTCAGGTTGGTCTCAAACTCTTGGGCTCAAGTGATTCCCCCACCTTGGCCTCCCAAAGTGGTAGGATTACAGGCATGAGCCTCTGCACCTGACCTTTTGTATATACTTATTATTGTGAATCATTTACTGCCATTAGCAGTCTGTAAGTCTATCCTATTAAATGACATATTGGCCAGGCACGGTGGTAAATGCCTGTAATCCCAGCACTTTGGGAGGCCAAGGCAAGTGGGTCACTTGAGGTCAGGAGTTCGAGACCAGCCTGACCAACATAGTGAAACCCCTTCTCTACTAAAAAGTGCAAAACTTAGCTGGGGGTGGTAGCACGTGCCTGTAATCCCAGCTGCTCTGAAGGCTGAGGGCAGGTAAATCATTTGAACCTGGGAGGCAGAGGTTACAGTGAGCTGAGATCATGCGACTGCATCCAGCCTGGGCGACGGAGTGAGACTCCGTCTCAAATAAATAACAACAAAAAAAAAACTTTTAAATGACACATTTATATTTGGAATTTTGGCTGGGCACAGTAGCTCACACCTGTAATCCCAATACTTTGGGAGGCCGAGGCTGGCAGATCACTTCAGGCCAGGAGTTCAGGACCAGCCTGGCCTACATGGGGAAACCCCATCTCTACTAAATATACAAAAATTAGCTGGGATTGGTGGTGCCCACACCTGTAGTCCCAGCTACTCAGGAGGCTGAGGCACAAGAATCGCTTGAACCCAGGAGGCGGAGGTTGCAGTGACCTGGGATTGTGCCACTGAACTTCAGCCTGGGCAACAGGCTTTTCTCAAAAAATAATAACATACTTGGAATTTTAAAATTGATGGGTTTTCAAATTTATTGTTTTAAATTAAGAATTTTTGAACTACTAATAAAACTATCTGCCATAGTTCATTGATTTTTACATGAAATACTTATTTTCAAGATGATCTCAAGATTACTTTTCACAAAGCAGGCATATTGTATCACCATTTTGCTCTGCTTGGTAAATTTGCCATCTAGGATTTTTGGGTGGTATTCATGTGAGATTAAAGCATATTCTCTAGCAGTTTCCTATAGCTACAGGTTTTGTTTTGTTTTTTTTTGTTTTTGTTTTTTTTTCATTGCTTCTAACAGGATATAGTTACTATGAGTCCATGAAATATAATGGAAATGTGAATAAGGAGTTTACTGAAGACTTTAAACATTTGAATTTTTTTTAATTGTGAATATGATAGAAACCGGTAGTGTTGAGCAGTGCAAATATTTGAAGTGGTGATTTGTGAAATAGCCCAGCATTGCCTTAAACAAAATCACAGTCTACTTCCTGTTTTATATATGTGATAGTATAAAAGGTTTCTTTTTTGTTTTGTTTTGTTTTTTCATTTTCTGAGTTTTATAGATTGGTGTATAGCTTTAAACTATATAAAGTTTTATGGAAAGATTTTTTAAACTTAATATAAATTTTAAAGTTGATATAATTAAAGTGAGTCCATCTTCTGTTTATAAAATGCAAGATTCCTTAACATTTATAATTACACAGATGAAATAGTTTCAATAAGGAAGTTGGAGTTTTGATTTTGCCCTTTATAGATGTTAGATTGTGCAGATTTGTCTGTATTTTCTCACCATATCCAATAATACTTTTCTCATAAGATTGGTTTTCAAGAGCCGTATTAGTTGTTATAATTGATTAGTATATAGTTTAACTTTATTCATCATATTTATACTGTGGATTTATGGCCAGAGGTTGAGGTTATTTCAAGAGAGGTGATGACCTTCATTTAAAGTCTAGCTAAAATCAGTGCTGTAAACAAAAGGAAACATTTACATTTGTTTCTGTTTGCCACATATAGTAGCCTTAATTTTTTACTTTGTTATTAAAACAGTTACATTCACAAGATTAGCCTGAGATATTTAATGACATTGTGATGATACAATATGGTGTATATTCCCTGTGCAATCAGATTTGGAGGAAAAATGAAGGACTTAACATTAACTGAAGTCACTCATACTCTGAATAAGTATGGTCAAGGAGTAAACTATTTTCTTTTGGAAAAACTTTTTAAATTTTTATTTTTAAAGTATTATACTGTTGTTTTTAGGGCCTAATGGTTACATTGAATAGTTGGTTTCACCTTCTTAAGGTTTATTACCAATATTCATGAAACTTGATACGTTAAAATCCCTACCCTTTGGTAAGTCTACTGCTATTTATTAACATTTTTATAGGTGATTAATGCATTTTTTTCCTAAATTAAATATAATTTAAATAACTTGGAATAATTTTCATATTAAATCTTTGTTAACAACTGAATTTTTCCATAGAATTTTCTGAGAAGTTGAGTTTCTTAGATTTTTGTAGCTGGCTGGGCCCAGTGGCTCATGCGTGTAATCCCAGCACTTTGGCTCAAGCAGCCCTCCCTCTGAGACAGGAGGACCACTTGTGCCCAGGAGTCTGAGACCAGCCTGGGCAACATGGTGAAACCCTGTCTCTGTAAAAAATAGAAAATAGCCCAGCATGGTGGTGCACACCTGTAGTCCCAGCTACTTGGGAGGCTAAGGTGGGAGGATGGTTTGAGCCCAGGAAGTCCAGGGTGCAGGGACCCATGTTTGCACCACTGCACTCCTGCAGTCTGGGTGACAGAGCCAGACCTTGTCTCAAAAAAAAAAAATAAAAGAAGTTGACCTAGCTCTTAAAGATGGGCATTTGGCAAAACTGCCTGACACAGTGCAGTAACAAGTAGGTTTACTTCTGATCATTATAATGATGCGCCACTGTTAAGTGAAAATACCAGTGTATTGGGGCTTTTCTTTTGCTAATGAGCTTTAAAAAATTGATGACTATAAATTTCTGTAATTGTTCTCCTATGTGTCAGGGAATGAATTTGCCAATACTGAATAAAATGTTTTATATTCCAGGTAATGTATGTTAAAAGTAATTATGAGAAAGTGAGCTTTTTAGCATGGAACAGAAAAATCAAATTATGGTACAAAATAAATATAAATGTATAGAACAGTATGTTGGTAAAATTTGATATGGAATATAATGCCTAAGAAAGATTCGTGAAGTATTAAAAAATTTAAAATAATAATTTACACCTATCATCTCCCATACCTTTAATTAGTATCAATTTCTTCACTCCTTATATTTCTTCTGAATTATTCCACCCACCTAATTCCCTAATGTCCTGCCCTTCTTACAAAAACCAGTTCCTGAAGAAATAAGGGGCAGAAGAAAGTATAAGTAAATGAAACTTTAAAATTTCTCACACCTTTACTCTCATGATTTTTAAGTCTTTTTAGTTTATGTGAATACTTACAGAATTATGACCAAATTAATCTTGAAACACAGGGAAAAGACTTTAATTATTAATGAATCTTTAAATATACAGTTCTCTGCAATCAGTGGGCGTTTAAGGGTGAAAAATAAAAACACTAGTTACATTTGTTTTTCTAGTTTGGACCGTTTTCAGAAAAATGTGATATTACTACAGCCCCTGGGCCACCAGATCAGTGCAAGCCCCCTCAAGTGACATGCAAATCTGCAACTTGTGCACAAGTGAATTGGGAGGTATTGTAATTTCCATTGACTTATATCTACTTTCTTAAGTGATTAGAATAGTTTATATAAAAGAATAAAGATACTGTTCATTTTTACCTCCTGTATTATACAGAGCAAGTCCTAGTTTAATTCACATGAGAAACAGTGACTTCTTTTTCCTCTTTGAAGAATTTGAGTGTGGTATATTTGCATTACAGATATTTAGATTCCTGTTCATTATGTGCTTTGTATTTTTATGAAAGGCTTTGTCTCAGTACTGAGATATTTCAGCCACTGGTAAGTTTACTGTTCAGAACAGACATACATAGGAATTAGTAAATTCTGTTTCTCTTATATTTATCCAGTACACATCACCAGTGTACTTATTGTGGATAGTAATAATCAGTGATGACAGTTATTATATTTTCAGTTCCCTTTGAAATTTAACAAAATGTCTGTATGGTTTTAACATTTCATATTAATAGAATTATGTGAAGTATATGTACCTTAAAATACTTTCTAAAGTGACTTAGTCATATTTCTACTTCTAATTCAAAACAGTTACATATTTGACCAATCTTAAATTCAGATAATCTTAATGAATAAAAAATGTAAAATTGAACGGTTTTGATTGTGCTTAAAAGTTTTAAAGAAATTCAGAAGCAATCTAGTTTTACATGTGGTCAGGTAAAGAACATTTTTGGTCAAAAGCTATTTAATCTACATCAAGACTAAGACCTTTATCCTTTTGTTAATTTAAAGGTTCCTTTGAGTAATGGAACAGATGTCACTGAATATCGATTGGAGTGGGGAGGAGTTGAAGGAAGTATGCAGATATGTTACTGTGGGCCTGGTCTCAATTATGAAATAAAAGGACTTTCACCAGCAACTACCTATTATTGCAGGGTCCAGGTAAAGATGATCAGTACTTTATCACTTAACTCTATCCAGAGTTTTATATTTCATTGGCATTTTCATGGTTATGACTTTGTTAACTCAGAGGCTCTGTTAATTTGTAGGCTCTCAGTGTTGTGGGTGCAGGCCCTTTCAGTGAAGTAGTAGCCTGTGTGACTCCACCATCAGTTCCTGGCATTGTGACCTGTCTTCAAGAAATAAGTGATGATGAGATAGAAAATCCCCATTATTCACCGTCTACATGCCTTGCAATAAGCTGGGAAAAGCCTTGTGATCATGGTTCAGAAATCCTTTCCTACAGCATAGACTTTGGAGATAAACAGTCCCTAACAGTGGGAAAGGTTACAAGCTATATTATCAACAATTTGCAACCAGATACAACATACAGGTATACTCTAAATATTATGTTGATTTTTGCCTAGACCAGAGAGACACTTTAAATAAAACAATCATAACCAAACTTTTTTTCTTATGTGGCACTTAGAATACGAATTCAAGCCTTGAATAGCCTTGGAGCTGGTCCTTTCAGCCATATGATAAAATTAAAAACTAAGCCTCTCCCTCCTGATCCACCTCGTCTGGAATGTGTTGCCTTTAGCCACCAGAACCTTAAGCTGAAATGGGGAGAAGGAACTCCAAAGACATTGTCAACCGATTCTATTCAATACCACCTTCAGATGGAGGATAAGAATGGACGGTAGGTTTTTTTAATTGCTTCTTTATATAGTTTCTTAGGTCTTAAGTATATAAATTTCTGTAACTGTTAGAAGTAGGCCAGGTGTGCTGACTCACACCTGTAATGTCAGCACTTTGGGAGGTTAAGGCAGGCGAATTGCTTGATCCTAGGAGTGCAAGACCAGCCTGGGCAAGATAGTGAGACCTTGTCTCTAAAAAAAAAAATTTTTTAATGAAGTAAGTTTTCAGAAATGAAGTCAAGATTGTCATACAAAAGTGTGTTTTTAAAACATTTGAAAACACAATGTAGATTTCCTGTTTATAATTTGTGAGTGGAATACCAAGAGAAAAAAATAAGTGGGCTATTCTTTCATTGTTTTCTCTAATCCGTTTACTGTTTTCATGATAATAAAAGACCTAATCTTGGATACAAAATAAACTCTTCAATGTTTATTTCTAGCAGGACACAATTTTTTTTTTTTTTTAAGACAAGGTCTCGCTCTATCACCCAGGCTGGAGGGCAGTGGCACTATCTTGGCTCACTGCAACCTCTGCCTCCAGGGCTCAAGCCGTCCTCCCACCTCAGCCTCCCAAGTAGCTGTGACCACAGGCGTGGGCCACTACACCTGGCTAATTTTTGTATTTTTAGTAGAGATGGGGTTTCACCATGTTGCTCACGCTAGTCTTGAACTCCTGGGCTCAAGTGGTCTTCCCGCCTCAGCCTCGCAAAGTGCTGAGATTACAGTCATGAGCCACCATGCCTGACCAAAACAATTTTTTTTTTTTTTTTGAGACGGAGTCTCACTCTGTTGCCAGGCTGGAGTGCAATGGTGCGATCTGGGCTCACTGCAATCTCCACCTCCCAGGTTCAAACAATTCCCCTGCTTCAGCCTCCCGAGTAGCTAGGACTACAGGTGCGCACCAACCACGCCCGGCTAATTTTTTGTATTTTTAGTAGAGATGGAGTTTCACCGTGTTGGCCAGGATGGTCTCCATCTCCTGGCCTCATGATCCACCTGCCTCGACCTCCCAAAGTGCTGGGATTACACGTGTGAGCCACCACACCTGGTCCCAAAACAATTTTATAGTAAATTATTATGATTGTTTCTGGCCTCTGAGATCCTTGAGGGCAGAGATTATGTTTCAATCTTTTCTACACCCCTAACACAGGGCCTGCACACTAAATGAGTACAGTTCAGTTTTTCACTGTGTGATCTCAGTTAGATTCTGTGATTAATTATCTCATCCCTTTGCTAATCTCTATCTCATTCAGATTCTTTCTGTGCCTCTTTTACATCTTCATGTACCTGTTATACTATTTCCTATATAATGTGCCATATACTGCCACACTAAATCATGTATTTGAATTACAGTGTTAACTCTGAATATTTGTAACAGTCATTCTAATGCCAACTAGGGCTATTTATTCACATTATATTCCATATAAGCAATGCCACATCCTCCCACAGCTGTTAATCCTTTAATATTTTAAGAATTTTGAATTTTGCTTTTCTGCTTTTCACTGAATATATTAGAAACAATTTCCGTATCTGATGGACTCAGAATACTAGTAACAGTTTTTCCCAAGATTAACTTTTTTGGCCGGGCGCAGTGGCTCACACCTATAATCCCAGCACTTTGGGAGGCCAGTGCGGGTGAATCACGAGGTCAGGAGATCGAGACCATCCTGGCTAACACAGTGAAACCCCACCTCTACTAAAAATACAAAACAATTAGCCGGGCATGGTGGTGGGCGCCTGTAGTCCCAGCTACTTGGGAGGCTGAGGCAGGAGAATGGCGTGAACCCGCAAGGCGGAACTTGCAGTGAGCCAAGATTGTGCCATTGCACTCCAGAGCCTGAACGACAGAGCGAGACTCTGTCTCAAAAAAAAAAAAAAGATTTACTTTTTTGTGTTGTTTGTATGTTAGCCAGATATTCAACAATGGAATGTTCATGGTGCTTGTACATAAGTACTCTCTATCAGAAATACTTATACATTTAAAATAACATGGAATAATTTTGTATACTAGTATATCACCAGTAAGAACATTACACAGAACAAACACTATTGATCATTTCCTAAAATCTATGTATCGATGAATGTTAGCCTTTGTTCTTGGCAGAATTTTATGTAATCTTTGTAGTCTTATCTCTACAAAGAGATTATTTGCCTTATAGAGGTTTTTGATATAGCCATTTATCTTTAATATATGTTGTTATTACTGGGCAAATTAACTGTTTAAATTTTTTTCCTCCCCTTTCTAGCATACATTTGGGGTAGTGCAAGAAGGCTTACTGGAAACAGGTCTAATTAGTGTTTGGTTGAAAGATAATAGAATAAAGATTCTATTAAATATAAATTCTATTCTATTATAGAACTTCCAACTTAATATTCAGCTAGCATCTAGAGACTTGTTATAGGGTATGAATCTGGCTCATGGCCTTTGGTTGTGGAAAATAAAGAAATTAAAACCTTTTATGATACTGTTAATTTTAATGCACTCATTTAATAAATTAAATCAATTTCATATCCTTGATGACTTTCATTTGCTTTGATTTTCACAACTACATATACTTGCTGTGAGGATGGTATCATAATGATACTTCAGCTGCTCCCTGATCCAGATTTTGTCATTGTTCAGCTTTTTTAAACAGTGGTATTACCACTATTTTTTTTCCTGTCATTAAAAAAAAAATTTAGAGATTGAAAAGGCAAGGTTTATCCAATTACAGCTTATTGGAAGTACTGTTTCTTCCTGTCATTAAATATTTCTTTATTTTTAACTTGACTACAATTTTCACACTGTTAGCATTGAATAAGCATTCATTATTCATTCTCTAATTTCCCAGAGTTTTAGAAACATCCAATCAAAAATATTGGGATGCATTCAACTTATAGGTAACATATTAGGAGAAATATATATGATATTCAACTTCATTGAACAGTTCAAATATATATTGGAAATTATATATTGTCATACTGCTTTTGTAAATCTCTAGAAAAACATCACCAAGGCAACTAAAAATCTGCCTGGGAATTGAGGATTCTTTTTTTTCCAGATAAAGACAAGGAAGATTAAAATAGAAACGTAATCTCATAGCTCAGCTCTCTATGCCATACTTGACAAATTTTACTAATATGACATTAGTTAGAAATAATTCGTAATGAAAATTGTGATGCTCTGAGCATCTTTTAAAATGTACATTAACAAAATAGTATTCAGAAACAAAGCTAAACTGGAAGCCTGAGAAGAAACAGTTATGGTTGGATATGAAATTTAGTAACAGATTTTCAGTAAATCATGTCAAATTGGGAAATTTACCAAATATCCTATTTCTCTTCATCTGATGAAAAACAGAGATTTATTTTAAGTGACAAAGAGTTCCTGGCATCAAACTTTTGGCGTAACTTACCACGCATAAATAATGTTCCTAAATAAGTGTGTTTATACTATTTTGTAAAACATTTTCATAAGGTAGTATAAGGTTTATCTAATAGTTATTTCCATTTTAGGTTTGTATCCCTATACAGAGGACCATGTCATACATACAAAGTACAAAGACTTAATGAGTCAACATCCTACAAATTCTGTATTCAAGCTTGTAATGAAGCTGGGGAAGGTCCCCTCTCCCAAGAATATATTTTCACTACTCCAAAATCTGTCCCAGCTGCCTTGAAAGGTAAGTTATACATCCTGAAGTTATTTTCTTTTATAATAAATTACTTTTTTTCTTTTTTTTTGAGATGGAGTCTCACTCTTTGTTGCCGAGGCTGGAGTGCAGTGGCACGATCTTGACTCACTGCAAGCTCCGCCTCCAGGGTTCACGCCATTCGCCTGCCTCAGCCTCCTGAGTAGCTGCGACTAGAGGCGTGAGCCACCATGCCCGGCTAATTTTTTGTATTTTTAGTAGAGACGGGGTTTCATCGTGTTAGCCAGGATTGTCTCAATCTCCTGACCTCATGATCCGCCTGCCTCGGCCTCCCAAAGTGCTGGGATTACAGGCGTGAGCCACCGTGCCGGGCCAATAAATTACTTTTTAATGTCTTTTCCTAAATGCTTTGTTTACTAATATTAAAATTTAGCATCCAGTGTATGTCCACCAGTTATACAAAATCATATAGGCAAGCCCAACTCTACTGAGGGTTCCATTCAATAATAAAAGCTGTTTTATCTGGCACGTTCATATTCAGACAAGTACTGGCTTTTGTCACTGATGTTTTTAATAATGTAACATAAAAATACTAAATGGAATAGGTAGGCTGGTTTTCTAATTAGGCCATTGGCTTAAAGAAAAAAAATTATAAACTCTGATTGTTTAAACATTTTGAGTTGTTGATATTACATTCATTTAGATTTCAGAAGGAAAGCCTGGTCATCTGTTAAGCAAAACAAATTCTTCATTAATGTGGGTTTTTCAGTCAATTTTACACACACGTACACATATTTACACACATTTGTATATACATTTATCTTTTAATTTTAGAGGGGTTCTTATTTTAAAGTGACTCTGGTAAAGGGCTGCACTCTATTTTTAGCTGAAAAGTCTATAAAGTTAATTGCTCTGAAGACTAATCACAGAGACTTCTAGAACCATATCCTGGATCATGTACTTAAACAGAAGAAGCAGAACTCTTCTTGAATAGTCTTTCTAATAATATTGAGAGTTTCACTGAGTCCTTTTTCTGTTTGCTATCAAGTTTAGGGTCTCTTAGCTTTAAGAAGAATGCTGACTATAAGCAGGGCACAGTGGCTCACACCTGTAAGCCCAGTGCTTTGGGAGGCTGCAGGGGGAGGCTCACTTAAGGCCAGGAGTATTGAGACCAGCCTGGGCAGCATAGTGAGACCTGCCTCTCTACAAAAGAAATTTTGAATTAGCTGGGGATGGTAGCATGTGCCTGTATATGTAGCTGCACAGGAGGCTGAGGCTGCAGTGAGCTGATTGCACCACTGTTCTCCAGGCTGGGTGACAGAGTGAGACCCCATATCTTAGAATACAAGGAGTGCTGATTTTAACCTCTTTGGATGCAAATTTCAAAAATTCACTGGTACTTATTTCAAGTTTATAAGTGGATTTTAAATATTTGTTGATTTTTATTAAAACAATTGTCTGCATGATGTACCAAATTAAAAATCAAGTGGAACAGATTTTATTTATATTTGTTTCCTACAGCACCCAAAATAGAGAAAGTAAATGATCACATTTGTGAAATTACATGGGAGTGTTTACAACCAATGAAAGGTGATCCAGTTATTTACAGTCTTCAAGTTATGTTAGGAAAAGATTCAGAATTCAAGCAGGTATGTACCAAGATATTAATTTGTGGATGCATATTTTTACCCTTTTTAAATTTTTATGTATTTTCAATGTAAGATTTGGCCATCTTTACCTTTCTAATTCATAAACATGTATTCAGTATATATTATATTCCAGAGATCTCAAGATTCCAAATCTTTTCAGTATGAACTACACTTGAACAGATTATTTATTTATCTGATAAGTATTCATTGAACTCTGTGCTGGGCACTCAGGATACAGCACTGAACAGAAAGTCCCTTGCCTCCATGGAGCTTACGTACATTCTGGTGGAAAAGAAGACACTATAAGCAAATGAACATGCCAATATATTGTCAGATATAAGTGCAATGGAGAAAAAACAAAACTGGATAAAAGAAATAGGGAGCAGTGGAGGCGGAGGGCACTGAGTCTTATTTCATTTGGGGCACTCAGCTGACATTTTCAGCATGGCCCAAAGGAGATGACTATGGGGAAAAGAGTGTTCCAAGAAGATGTGCCGAGACAGGAACATGCCTATTAAATCTGATGAACTTAAAGGAGTCAGTATGACTGGGATGGAGAGAGCAAAGGGAAGAGTTGATAAGGTCGGGTAGTTAATCCTAAGGGGCCTATAGGTGGTATGGAGTGATGTAGGGCGTAATAGGCCATACTGTGGCTTTTATTTCACGTGAAATGAGAAGACACTGGAGGATTTTGACAAGGGTATTCATGTGATCAGACACAAGGTTGTTTTGATTAGTGTCAAAACTACATAGGACAAGGGCAGAACTAGAAAGACTAATAAGGAGGCTTTTACAATAATAGTATTAATAATAGTCATAATGCAGTGCCATAAATATGGCATTAGGCATGAAGTTATAATGGAATCCTAGAGGAAGTGTCACCTTCCTAGCCAAGAGGTTTCAAAGATAGCTTTCTGGTAAAGCAAGAATAGCAGTCACATAGAGTGGAGAGTTGCCAATGTTTGTTACGACTTTTATGAAGAATAAGCTTTTATACCACTCCAAAGACTAATTAAATTTTAGCTATACATTTCATCTGATTTTCCCTTTTTGCTGTAACCTTCTTAATTTTGAGGGCTTTTAAGCTGGGTTGTTTTCATTGTCTTATATTTTCCTCTTCCATTAAAAAAAAAATGATCATTCATTTGTTTTATTCCAGTATTGTGCTGTTGTAACTACTCTGTGTAATATCTTAACTGAAATTACAAAAGATCCAAAGAGTCAGATTAAATCTAGCATGCAATTGTTTTTCTTTATTAAGCCATCTGCAAATTGCCATGATAATTAGATTTGAAATGTAATTTACAGATAAGTAGGTTTCCTTCTAAGGAGGAAGCAAAATTAATATTAAAGAAAATATAATTATATTACACGTTTAAAGGAAATAGGGACTCCACATTTGAGTAGTTTATGGATAAGCTTGAGGCTTGTTTGAATGACTTTTCTTGGGTGTATAAACCATCTGAAATTAGCTTGAGCAAGTTAATCTGTTTTCTTCAGTCCTGTATCTACAGCCAACTGTGTCTCTTCCTGCTTAGATGTCTTCCCACATCTGAAATACAAAATTGAATACTTGATCCCATCATCTTCCCTCCCAATATCTCCTCTCCAACATCTTTACTTCATCAGTGTCATGGACACCAATATCATCTTGGTCTCCAAGCTATAAATTCTTAGATGAATTTTTTTTTCCTATCAACTCTTAATCAGAAGTTGTTTCTAAATCCATAAAACTACATCAGGGCCTCATCACTTTTACATATAGATCAAGAATCCCTGTCCTACTCAGCTCCCTTCAGTCCTTCACACAGCCTCATGATTAGGATTTCATAAACACTGTTTTAATGTCACACACCTACAGTGGTCCCTTTTGAATTAACCTAAATTTCCAACAGTGTAATTAATGTATTCTTCCTGTCTGTACCAGATCTCTTCATTTATCACCCTCATGCCATTTGTTGAGGTTTTTCTTTCTTAACCTAATACTGCCAGGCTCATGGAATGGTATATGAAGACACAAGGAAAATATAAAGACAAAAATCATCCATTATATCCATAAGACAAATACATATTTTTAATTTTTACTAAATTTGCTTCAGTGTATGTATACAATTTTACACTACTTTCTCATACAACATTCTGTTTTAAGTGAATCCTTTTACAGGTTGAAGCATCCCAAATAAAATCCAAAATTCAAAATGTTCCATCCAAAATCTGAAACTTTTTGAGGATCGACATGACACTCAAAGGAAATGCTCATTGGAGCATTTCCAATTTCAGATTTTTAGGTTTGGAATGCTCAACTAGGAAATATGCAACTATTCCAAATCAAAAAAATTGAAATGCTTCTAGTTCCAGGCATTTGATATAAGGAATACCCAACCTGTACCATCTCCCAAACATGGACCATTTCTACATTCTACTCCCTGAAACATTATGCATCCTTAGAACTAATGCATAGTCACCATTTTCGTTCAGATTTATCTTAAAAGCTTCTTTCAATAAGTTCCTTTATATATTGTCATCAGCATCCACATTTTTATTTATTGCCAATAATTCACTAATTTAATGGCCTTTTATTGAGTACCTGCTATATGCTGGATTCTGGAGATAGAAAAATGACACAGAGATCTTACTTTACTTTGAGAGCAAAGCCATATGTAAAAAAATTAGATTTACAACACAGGTACAATTGAGGCAGCTAAAAGTACTTGAAAGCCCCCACGTGTTGGTTCATCTGACTTGTAGCCCACCAACTAGCTGGAGAAACTCAACTGACAAGTCACTTAACCCTATGAGCCTTTTTCTCAACTACAGAATGAGTGGTGGGGCGGAGGTTGCTCATTTTTGGAAATGATAGCTCCTACAGATTGAGCAGTAGACTGCATGCTGAACACTGCACTAAGTGCTTTAACAAGCATTAGTTCATTTCATCCTCATAACTGTCATACATGTTAACTACTAGTATGCCTGTGGTAGTTGGTCTAAAATCGCATCTGGAGTGTGAAGTGGTAGAGCAGACCTTGGATGCCAGGGATGAACAGTTCCAGTATATATCTTCTTAACCCATTTATGCCTAGTGTTCCATTACTGGAACACTAAGCTTGTGGTAGTTATTTATATCCAACTGATCAAGGTTATTGCCAAGGTCTGATTTTCACCAAAAAAAAAAAAAAAAAAAATTGCAACCTCTGGCATAAATGGGTTAATTACTAGCACACTCCCCTGAAAATCCGTGGAATTTCATTCTTTTTATTTCCCTTGTAAGGCATGGCAGAGGAGGTCCTATTCTCTGATTCTAAGTGATCTCCCCTCTCTGGAGTTTATACAGTGATTTGCCATAGGCACCTATAGAAAGCTCCCCTTATTCATTTGCCATTTCATTCAACAGATATGTTTGAAATTGTATGGAAATCTATCAGTTCTACAAAGACATAATGGGGGAAGCAAAAGTAGACACTATCCCTTCTTTGATGGAATTATTTCATTAAAAAATGACTTCTTACATTTGAGAAAAGCAGGAAAATGCTTGAGGACTGATTTTGCGTGTTCTCTAGCTGCCCTGGGGCACATCTGCACTCCTTAACTCATCTGTGAACCGTATAAGGGTAGATCTCACATCCTCGCTTTTGAAATTTCTCTTGCCCCTATGCAACAAACAGGTAAGTACTTTAATGGATAGATATTTTTAACATGTCATTTAAAAGATAGAATCAATGGCATTCACTGGCTTTCACATCAAAAACGATTCTAACACTAGCCAGTTTTAACACATTTTCTGTCCAACCTTCACACGTAATTCTTCCTTCCAATAATTTATTAACAGATTTACAAAGGTCCCGACTCTTCCTTCCGGTATTCCAGCCTTCAGCTGAACTGTGAATATCGCTTCCGTGTATGTGCCATTCGCCAGTGCCAAGACTCTCTGGGACACCAGGATCTCGTAGGTCCCTACAGCACCACAGTGCTCTTCATCTCTCAGAGGACTGAACCACCAGCCAGCACCAACAGAGACACTGTGGAAAGCACAAGGACCCGACGGGCACTGAGTGACGAGCAGTGTGCTGCCGTCATCCTTGTGCTGTTTGCTTTCTTTTCCATTTTGATTGCCTTTATCATTCAGTACTTTGTAATCAAGTGAAAAATAACTTTATTTTTTAACTCTATTACATTTTATTTTGTCATGTACTAAAATTATTTCTGTATTGCTTTTATAAAAAACAGTGGCATTTAGCACTGGCGTTGAGACTATAGCACATCATTTTTGCCATTTTCAGTGCTTATATTGTTAGGTAGAGGCTGGCACTTTATTAGAATGCAAGCCACAAAAATATCAATTTGGGTTTTTTGTTAGGGTGGGTCTTCTTTTTTTCTTTCCCTCTCTCTCTTTTTTTTTTTTTTTTTTTCTTTTCTAACATGCCTTCTTATAGAAAAACTTTCTAAGAGGCAACAATTTAGAATGGATATTTTGACCAATCGGCATGAGTGTAACAGTGATAACCTGATCTTTTTGTTTTAAAGATTACCAAGTGAAAAATCAGAATGAATAGAATTTACACTAACATGCTATATAAAATGTTAAAGTCTGATGCTGTGAAAGCAATCTAGTGCTATATTTCTACCTCCTCATTTGTCTTAATTATTTGGTAAGTGGGATTATGATGAGTAACTGGAGGGGCTTAGAAACAAAAACTGGATGAAAGAGTATGCATGAAGTAAAGCTTCTTTGATAAATGTGGAGTTCTTCATTATAAATATATATTCATGAATTCACAGATAAGTACTTAAAGAAAGCACAGACAGTTTACTTGGCCTAAAAATATTTTGATGTTTACTCAAAAAGTACCTCTTCGGGTCTTGAGAACATGGAAAAGAACTGAGTGCTTTTAAATACTTTTTAGAAAGTAATCATAAAAGTAAATTGAATTTCAAACCTATTTGGTTTCTATTTTGTGAACCTTTGAACTATATGTACATGTATAAGGGTAACAAGTGTACACATACAAACATAAGTGTAGAAATATGTATTACACACATACACTCACTCTGTCGGGTATAGGCTAATTTTGAAGAACTCCCATATGTTTTTGCTGCTTCTCCCATAACTGCTGCCACCGCCATCAGAATTCATAATCAAACCTAACCTTTTTGTTTGGGGCACCAAATCTGAAGACAAAATTAATTTGCACCAGTAAACTTCAAGCTGCTTTCTTTCTTGAAAACTAAACGTTTAATGTATAATGTCTGTTTGGATACTGTTCCAAATTGTTGATTGCATGTGGTTAATGTTGCATTAGAGCACTTTGCAATTGCATAATTCATTAATGTTTTGTGAGCTTGCATTTGTGAGTTATTGGATGATCAGATTGAATTTTGTCAAGTATCACATTGTACATCTTGCCTAGATGTCAATGACTGCCAGTAATAATACAGTTTATAATGAAACTATCTACAATTCTTGTTTTAGCACATCTGTTATCCGTAAAACACCTGTAACTAGCTTTTTTAATTTATTATTTGAATTTTAGGATAGCAAATCACTAATTTTTAGTTGCTGAAGTTGGCATTTTAGTGATTAAGCACTTCTGTCAGTCTTTGAAAAAAGAACGTATGTTTTGTGCTTTGAAGATCTCTGAAGAATTTCTTTGATAATAGAATGGGCATGTATTGTAACAGTTTTATGTCAAATGATCTGTGCTGTAGAAAAACATTAACCCTTGTTCAAAAAAGAAATGGATAAACTTGGCCTTTCTAAGTGGTAAGAATGACCTGTCACTATAATATACTGTATGTTTACATTTTATTTAAATTTAATCTCTTATGTATAGGATGATAACCTTCCCCCAAAACAACAGTGATTGCGATTGTTTTCTAGAAACTTCTTTAAAGTGCCACATTTGGCAGTACAAATGAGTCTGAGTGTAATAGCCCAGAGATTTATATATAGTTGAATGTCTAAAATGGTAAAATGTGCCACTGTGTCAAGTTACAGTGGCTTATGTTTTTCATAGTAATTCAAATGAACCTCCTATTTTTGATAGTAAATGTCATTTAATAGTATACTTGCCATTTGAGCCTCACTGCAAAATTAGTGCAGAGGAGAAAACAATTTTTAATGTAATCTTGATTTTACCTCATATACTGTACATTCCAAAAACTCTAAACTTTTTAAAGATTATAGATACACTACCAAACGTATCACCTTAAAATTGTATAAGGCTGAATGAACTTCATACAAATGAAAAAAAAGCTCATAAAAATACCTAAACTATGTAGCAAAAGTATCTTTAAAATCCATGGAAAATAAAAGTTGTATCATTCTTTTTGAGATATGTTTGTTGTATTCATATATATTCATTATTTGCTGCCTGTTTAAGAAAAGGAAATGTTATGGTCTCCCCTCTTCCAATGAGCTTAAAACATTTTTCCCAACAGTATACAAATCTTCAACATGAGAGGATGTATATTTATTATATAAAGCCCAGTAAAGAATGAAATTAGAAGTTTTATCCTAGTGACTTGATTTTGTGCAACTCATGAAATATCTTACTTCCTTTCTGTATATAAAGAATACAGTGAGTCTAAGGTAAACCTCCCAGTGGGAAGAAGATCCCTAACCTCTCCTTGCCTTTCCCACATCCCTATTTTCTAGTACCTTCTTTCGCCCACCACCAGAGGCCCAGAACCTTCCTGTTAGTGGCACTGCTGGGTCTGCCTTCCTTTATTGATTGAGTACCACCTGTTTGCTAAGCATTGTGCTAAGCACTTCATCATGTGCAAAGCAAGCCACAGCCCTCTAAGGATTGAACAGAAAGAAATCAGATGAGAAGAATCTGGTACAAGCATAACAGACTAAATGAGAAACCCTAATTTCTTTCCTCTTGAATTTCATCCCCTGATACTTTTACTACCATTTTGAGCCCACACTCAGTCCTTAAGAGTAGCCCATCTTAAATATTCATCCAAGGATGAAAATGCCGTTTTTGCCACTTACCACAACTGAGACACGCTGACATGTTCAAAAATGAATATAGCTACCATGTGGACCAACCTCAAAAACACGCTACGATGAAGGAAGCTAGACACAGAAAGTCACGTATTGTACAATTCCATGTGTGTTAAATATCCAGAATGAGTAAATCCATAGAGACAGATTAGTGGATGCCAGAGCTGGAGGGAGGAGGAAATGGGGAGTAACTGCTCAGTGGGTGCTGGGTTGATGGAAATGCTCAGGAGCCAGACAGAGGCAGTGGTTGCACAACACTGAGGGCACCAAATGCCAGTAAGTTTGTCACCTCAGAATGGTTAATTTTATGTGAATTTCACCTGAATTGCTTAAGAAGGGAATATAAAACTTACAAACTGATACACAGGTTAACATAAGACTAGAGAATCCTGGGCATCAAGTCCATAAAACTGACGTAGTCAATAAGTTCATTTTGCTAAGGACACAGGCCAACTTGTCTCTTTTTTCTCAAACTCCCACACCTTCCAGGATGCTACCACTCCTTTCAGCCCGTGGCATGTGCCTGGCTTACAACTGAATATTTTATGGATGTCCTTGAGAGCGATTAAACAATTTGGCCTGCCCAGACCAAAGTTATCAGCTCTATCTCATTCTTAATCCTTCTAGGATGACACAGAGGTCTTAAAGAAGAAATTACCTTTTCAGTTTCACAGTTTACCAATGGCAGCAGCTGCACAGTAAGAATGTTCATATCCAGTAGTATAAGGCCTGTAACCTCTTCCCTCCCACCCTCCCAAGGGCTTGTTCCCCCTCCACCATCCATCCCCCTTGGTAACTGTTGCCACGCTGAGTCTGTCTGTCTCTCAGGAGAAACTGGGACCAACAGAAAACTGCTAAAGCGGGCCGGGCGCGGTGGCTCACGCCTTGGGAGGCCAAGGCAGGCGGATCACGAGGTCAGGAGATCGAGACCATCCTGGCTAACATGGTAAAACCCCGTCTCTGCAAAAAAAGTACAAAAAATTAGCCGGGTGTGGTGGCGGGCGCCTGTAGTCCCAGCTACTCGGGAGGCTGAGGCAGGAGAATGATGTGAACCCAGGAGACAGAGGTTGCAGTGAGCTGAGATCGCGCCACTGTACTCCAGCCTGGGTGACAGAGTGAAACTCCGTCTCAAAAAAAAGAAAAAGAAAAGAAAAGAGAAGTGCTAAAGCAATAGCCACAGAGTAATAGGAACCCACACTCCACAAAAGTCTTGCCTGAATTTGCCCTGCCGTGACTCTGCCATGTAAAGAGAAAACCTAGGAAAGACTGAGTCCCCCGTCAATGTGGTGAGATTGGGAAATAGCTGGCCTTGAACTTCTCTGCCAGGGGCTCCCTTCCAGGGCCAGCTTTGCTATCTCTGCGTTTTACTAAAGATACCATTTCCTGGTGCCTGGGGTCTAGAGGACCCAGTGGGTCATGTGAGTGAGGAAAGGGCTGAGTGTGAAGCCACAAATACCTTGTGTGTGTGACAGCTGTGGGGTGCCTGCAGACAGGCTGCAGGTGGCAGCCTTTGGGGAACAGGAGCTCAGAGCTACCACAGCTTCCAGTTTTGCAAGACAATGCTTCCTTCTCAAACTCCCTCACCTCCCTGGATGTTACCACTCCTCTCAGCTTGCGGCATGTGCCTGGTTTACAACAATATTGTATGGATGTCCTTGGGAGTTATTAAAGAATGTGGTCTGCCTAGGCCTAAGATATCATGCTAACAATCCAGAACTTTACATGAAATTTCCCAATTGTAAAAGGCTGGTTCAAAACATTATGAAATGGCCAGGCTTGGTGGCTCACACCTGTATGCCCAGCACTTTGGGAGGCAGAGGAGGGTGGATCACTTGAGACCAGGAGTTCAAGAGCATCCTGGACAATCTAGGGAGATCCCATCTCTACAAACTTCATGCCCTGCTCTTACGTGGGGAAAAGAGTGTAAAGCCTGTGGAGTGTTTACAAGCTTCCATAAGTAAGCTATTATACAAGTTATGGATCTATTTTAATGCTCCTCACAACTTTCCAGATCTTCAATTTGCCCATAAAATCTGGTTTCTGAGATACAAACTGGAAGACACTTTCCTAGCAGACTCCAGATCATAACCTAGCATTCTCTGCAGCTGGTGGTGCCATGGTCTATATAGCAAGAGGCTACCCAGCACAGTGGTTATGCCCATGGACTCTGGAAGTGGACAGCACCACCCTTACTGGCTGTCCCAGTGACCTGGGGTCACTTCTTTGTGCTTTGCTCTTCTCGTCTCTAACATAGAGATACTAAAAGAACCTGCTGCCTTAGATTGCTGTGGAGGATGAAATACATTCAGATATGAAAGGACTTGGAACAGTGCCTTGCAAACAGCAAGCATTAGCTTTATATTCATCCAGGTCATCCCTCTATATTCATCAAAAGCCAACGAGTGAGGCCTCCAGCCCGGAGCCAAAAGCCTATTGATGACACCAACTTCTTGCCTCTGGGGATGCAGGCCACAGCCGGGCCAAACCTAGACCCACTCTTGCCCCACATGAGTTACAGGCGGAGAGGTACTCCAAGAGTAGAGAAGAGAGATGCTCATGCTCCTGGTCTACTGAGAACTTCTTCTCACTAGAAGAACTATGAAGTCAGGAAGCTGGTGAATGTCTACAGAAACACAAAGTAGGAAACAGATCTGGTCCCATTCCTTCCTAAAACATTGAATGCCATCTCATCATAAGAGCTCAGATATGTCCTAAGGGCCAAGTTATGTTTGAACCTCAGCACAGCAATGTTATCCAAAAAGCCCACTGGGTCTCCACCTCTCCATATCAGTATTCTGTCTTAAGCTGAAGTATCAGTGAATACTTACTGAGCACCCACTGCAATCAGAGCACTGTTTTCACTGCTAGGAATTGTAAAGAAAACAATGGTACCTGGTTCTGCAGAAGCTCATTCATTCTCCAAGTTAACAAATATTTATTAAATTCTCACTTTGTGCCAGGCACTAAGGAAACAGCAGTGAACACAGTAGATTAAAGCTCTGCCTTCTGGTGAACATAATGTTGGGAGATAGAGATAGATAATAAACAAATAACTAAGTAAATTAAATAGCATGTCAGTTGATAATAAGCAATATGGAGAAAATACAATAGAGAGAGGGAGTGCCTGAATGGAGGTGAGTAATTCACAACAGCCAGGATGCTGACTGCAGACACAGTGAGCCTGCCTCAGCGCCACCATGGTGGGTGGGGAAGGGAGAAAGGGAGCCTTCAGCAGAGGCTGGGGTAGTCCATCCGGCCAAGGAGCAAATGGGAAAAACCAAAGAGACTCAGGGATTCGCAGCCCATGACAGCCATGGAGAGTGCTCCTGGAAGCATCATCTGAGTGAAAGAAAGAAGCCGCCTCTTCACCAACCACAGGCCCCTGCCTCCAAGGCTAGCAGAGCCACTGGTGACCATGCAGGAAGGGGACATGGAACTGAAGTCTAGCGAATGCCAGCCCCTCACACCCCAGGAACCAACATGAAGCTTCCTAAGGACCTCTCCCTCGAGCTTTAAGCCACTGACCCCTCTCCCCATACCCCTGGGCCACCTTGGGGAAAGGCGTGATGTCTGAGAGAACTGAACACTGCCCAGAGGGGCTGCTTAACTGGTCTGCCTGGACCATGCCTTACCCGGGCTAGAGCATTCATTTCTCTTGTTGAGAGCACAGGGGAAAATCAAATCAACTATAAATGAAGAAATTACATTTTCTCTGCCTAGGGGTAGGAGACAGGGAGGAAGAAAAAGTGGAAACCGTGAGTACAGAAACAATTTTGAGGAGTTTTGCATGAAAATGATCCAGAAGAGAAAAACTGATGACGAGAGAGAGAGAGAAAGAATTGAGGCAGTGATATCTGGAGGAGGAGAAAGGAGCACTTAAGGGGCAGAGCTGACTTCAACTGCAAGTACCACCAACTGTCCCAGGGGAGCATGAGCGGAGGTGGGGGTGTGGTAGTCATCTTCAGAGAAACAGGGTGCAAGGAAACCACCCAAAGGAGGTGGTGGAGGATGTTGGGTCTAAGGAGAGAGGAGGGGGTATAAACCAGTAGCCTGGTGGTGGGAGAGTGAATGAGGTCAGGTGAGAGTTGGGAGGGCCGGGGGAACGAAGCACCCCGCTAGAGGTCGTGCTTTCAAGTGAAACTACGCCAAGTGGGAGCACGCCAGGAGTAGGCAGGGAATTCGGCCTTACCAGGCCTGCAGTGCTCTCGGCGGATGGACGAGGCTGACAATGGAGAAAACAGCAAGGGAGTCAAGGGCGTCTGTGTGGGCGCGATGGCGAATGCCCGTGGAATTTCCGTTGGGTAAAGGAAGAAAAGTGAAGACATGGGGCAGGCAACGGACGGGGAAAAGGAAGGAGGAGCCACCGATGGAGGTCGCAGTGGGTTGAAGGATGACTGGAACTGAGGTGCTAGGGGAAGAGAGCTAAAAAGAGAGTGGGCGGAGGTCAGAAAGAGGGCTGACTGAAGTGGAGGTGGAGGAAGGCTGGCAGGCCCTGGCAACCGTGAGGTGTAAGGTCCGTCGACAGGCGCGGCTGAGATGGGGTGGAGAGCAAGGTCATAGGTGGAAAGGAGGTCAACAAACTAGAGGCCAAGGCATTCCAAGACTCGCCATGGGTGTGAACGGCCGCAGATGCAGTGCTTGAAAGAGAGCGCAGGCACCTGGTCCTCAGGGACTGCGGGTGACCACGGGGGAAAGCGCTGGGGAGGGCGGGGTCTGATGAAGTCACACTCAAAGCTAGGTTTTAGGACCGCTGGAAACAGCAGCGATGAGGGAGGCGACAGGTGTCCCTCCTCCAAACTCACAGTCTGCGTGTGAGAGAGAACTGCAGGAGAAGCTTGTCCCTAGGCAAAGCCAGGTGTCAGGTCCAGAAAAGAGGTTAAGGATTTAAGCCACTGAGGGGGTGGAGCTGGGCAGTGAGTGGGACGTCAGTCTTTCAAGCTCTGGGATTAGGCCGACCAGAGCCCACATCCCAGTCCCGCCTCTTACTGCCTGTTTGATCTCAAGTGAGACCCGCTTTGTTCATGGGCGAAAGGAGGGCCATGAGGATTAAATCGAGAGCACAGGACCAGATCCATCTAAATTCTCAGTGTTAGCTATTGTTATTAAGACCACACTGAACAGACGCTTACATCCCTTTTAGCCCCTTTCCCCAATTTTCGTTCTTTCCGGTGTTGACAAATAGTCTAGTTTTTTAAGTTTATGAAACATATTGTACATAAGAACGACATATCACATGTGAAAGTACTCTAGTGTCCACGTAAAGATTTGTCTTGTTCTTTATAATAAATAAACATGCTCACGGATCCATGAAATTATCTGGTCACGGCCGGGCACGGTGGCTCACGCCTGTAATCTCAGCATTTTGGGAGGTCGAGGAGGGTGGATCACTTGGGGTGAGGAGTTCGAGACCAGGCTGGCCAACATGGCGAAACCCGGACTATACAAAAAAAAAAAAAAAATTTAGCGGGGCATGGGCGCTCCTGTGCTCCCAGCTACTCAGGAGGCTGAGGTGGGAGGACTGCTTGAGCCTGGGAGGTCGAGGCTGCAGTGAGCTGTGATCGCGCCACTTACACTCCAGCCTGGACGACAGTGAGACCCTGTCTCAAGAAGAAAAAAAGAAAGAAAGAAAGAAAAAAGAAAAATTATTTGGTCAATTATATGGTCAGCTCCCTCCACCACTCGCGAATTTACAGAAGAGGAGAACTGGGCTGGGCGAGCCCAGGACTGGCCCAGCCTAGGACTGGCCCAAGATTATGCAGTTACTCGGTTGTAGAGCCAGGATTAGACAGGAGAGGCTCCAGACTCTGGTCTAGACTCCCCTCCTACTATTTAGCATTATGGCTTCCTGAGGATTACCGTGAGCCCTCCTCCACCATCAAGCGGCAGCTACCAGCCACCAGACCAAGATCCCTTCGAAGGTCTCCTGTGTACCGGACCGACAAAAGCGCCCGTACAGTGCTGGGTCCAGTAACCAAAGCTCTCTCGGGTGCAGACATCGCTCACAGGACGGGGTAGGGCTCGTGCGCTCAGGGAGCCGGGTATTCCAGCTGGTGGAGAGGGAAGCGCCCCAGAATTGCATGGGCCCGGGAGAGGGCGTGGGAGCAGGGCCCGGCCGGGGCGGGCCGCGGCCGTGGGCGGAGACTGCGCGCAGCCAGCTCCGGAGCGCCTGGGTGCCCACCCTGCAGAGCCGCTTCCCGAGCCCCGCAGCGCAGCGCAGCACAGCGCCCCGCCGTCTGACGGTCCGCGCCCGCAGCGCGCGGGCTGGGAAAGGAGGCGCTCACCCAGCTGGACCACGCGCCAGGCTCCCAGCCCGACCCGGGACGCGACGGCCGCGGGGAGCACCCATGGGCAGCCGCTGGAACAGCAGCGACGGCCCCGAGGGCGCGCGGGAGCCGCCATGGGCCGCGCTGCCACCTTGCGACGAGCGCCGCTGCTCGCCCTTTCCCCTGGGGGCGCTGGTGCCGGTGACCGCCGTGTGCCTGGGCCTGTTCGCCGTCGGGGTGAGCGGCAACGTGGTGACCGTGCTGCTCATCGGGCGCTACCAAGACATGCGAACCACCACCAACTTGTACCTGGGCAGCATGGCAGTGTCCGACCTACTCATCCTGCTCGGGCTGCCCTTCGACCTGTACCGCCTCTGGCGCTCGCGGCCCTGGGTGTTCGGGTCGCTGCTCTGCCGCCTGTCGCTCTACGTGGGCGAGGGCTGCACCTACGCCACGCTGCTGCACATGACGGCGCTCAGCGTCGAGCGCTACCTGGCCATCTGTCGCCCGCTCCGCGCCCGCGTCCTGGTCACCCGGCGCCGCGTCCGCGCGCTCATCGCTGTGCTCTGGGCGGTAGCACTGCTCTCTGCCGGGCCTTTCTTGTTCTTGGTGGGCGTCGAGCAGGACCCCGGCATCTCCGTGGTCCCGGGCCTCAATGGCACCGCGCAGCTCGCTCCCTCGCCTCCCGCCTCGTCGCCGCCCCTCTGGCTTTCGCGGGCGCCACCGCCGTCCCCGCCGTCGGGGCCCGAGACCGCGGAAGCCGCGGCGCTGTTCAGCCGCGAATGCCGGCCGAGCCCCGCGCAGCTGGGTGCGCTGCGTGTCATGCTGTGGGTCACCACCGCCTACTTCTTCCTGCCCTTTCTGTGCCTCAGCATCCTCTACGGGCTCATCGGGCGCGAGCTGTGGAGCAGCCGGCGGCCGCTGCGAGGCCCGGCCGCCTCGGGGCGGGAGAGAGGCCACCGGCAGACCGTCCGCGTCCTGCGTAAGTGGAGCCACCGCGGTTCCAAAGACGCCTGCCTGCGGTCCACCCCGCCGGGGGCCGCGCAAACGCTGGGTCCCCTTCCCCTGCTCGCCCAGCTCTGGGCGCCGCTTTCAGCTCCCTTTCCTATTTGGATTCCAGCCTCCACCCGCCCGTACTTCCTGTCCCCCCAGAAAACCATGTCCTGTCCCCCAGGAGCTCTGGGGGACACCAGGGCGCTTTGAGGGTGGAATCCCCGGATCCGATTCAGTAACCAGCAGTGCTTTTTCAGAGCCTCTGAAACCAGGAAGGAGAGTTGGAAATTCTTAATCCAACCACCTGTTAGATGCCACAGATGAGGAGTCCTCACAGTGCCCTTGAGAAGATGAGGGAGATTTCATTAAGCTAAAATTTTTTATTTAATGTTAAGTGATGCTGAAGGCTAAAGTAAACCTTGCTCATATCAAAAAGTAAAGATTGTGCAGACGTGTTGTAGAATTCTTTTCAACAGAGAACAGAAAACTTGTCTCCGAAGTGGGTTTGTGGATGGAAGCCTGCCAAGGCGGCTTGTTCAGAGAAATTGCTCCTTCTGGTTTATGTCCAGCCTTGATCAAAACACATATAGGAACCTACTATGCAGTTTTAAAGCAAATGTCCTGCAGCCTGGTCATTTTGTTCTGGGGTGAGGATCTGGCTAGGTAGAAGTTTTCTCTAATTTATTTTGCTGTTATTTACTGCAGATGGTTCCTTGTGAGGGTGGGGGGTTTATTTGCTTCCCAAGGCTTTTGTTAATCCCGGTGCTGTCTTACGTTGCAGTGGTGGTGGTTCTGGCATTCATAGTTTGCTGGTTGCCATTCCACGTTGGCAGAATCATTTACATAAACACGGAAGATTTGCGGATGATGTACTTCTCTCAGTACTTTAACATCGTCGCTCTGCAACTTTTCTATCTGAGCGCATCTATCAACCCAATCCTCTACAACCTCATTTCAAAGAAGTACAGAGCTGCGGCCTGTAAACTGCTGCTCGCAAGGAAGTCCAGGCCGACAGGCTTACACAGAAGCAGGGACACTGCAGGGGAAGTTGCAGGGGACACTGGAGGAGACACAGCAGGCTACACCGAGACAAGCGCTAACATGAAGACGACGGGGTAACCCGCATGGCCAAGCCAGGCTCCTCTTGCAGTTCTAAGACTTCGGGGAAAACAAGTGTGTAAAGAAATAAAGACTGAAAGTGAGGAACAGATCCTGTTAAGAAGAATGGAAAGAGGGTTGCAGTTGTGCCAGTTGGTTAAGAAATAGACCGCATGATTTATTTAACCAAGGTATGAAATGTAACTGTGCCAACCTTTCTAGTTTCCCTCCCAAGTACCTCCTAAGGGATGCCCATTTTACCATCACGAAATCCCACATCTCAAAGTGTGCTCTGTGTGATGGTTTCATGAAGTCCTCATTCTCCTGCTCTTCGGAAGGATGTTTGTTCATTTTACAGTTAAGTGATACACAGAGATGCTGCCCCCAAAACTGCCACCTCTGAGATCATGAGTGTATTTTATGTTTTGGATGTAAATGTACCAGTACATCTACAAGGAACCAGGATAATGACAGTTTTGATCCAAGAAATGATTTAATACCTATGTATGGCTGCAAAAACTTTTAGAAGTAAAAGGAATTCTAGGTAGACTCCAGGGTTTGGGGTCCCACCTCTCTCCAGATCACAGCAAATCATAAAGTTTAGGCACAATAAAACCCTCTTTCAGAAGTATTAAGCAACTGTATTGCAACCCACTTCTCCTTGACACTGCCCACGGGACCTTCTCAGTGCCACTGGCCATGGGGCGGCAAACTTTGGGCATCAACATTTGAGAGTAGAGAGCTCAGCAGGACATGGCTTTCTCCGGTGACTACAAATGACATTTGTAAAGAGCTACTTAATATGCTTTATCTCACCTCAGCTTGGTGGGGTGAGTGCTGTCATCAACATTCCTGTTTTGGAAGTGAGTCTTGGATTGCCCAAACAGGAGCTGGTGAGCTGGAGTCTGAATCCAGTGTTTAAGTTGCTCACCTACTCCCAAGCCAAGATGCTGTCCTTACTGAAAAACGCCAGCCAATGGATTTAGTCAAGAGTGAAAGAGAACTCACAGGACATTCTGATCAACAACTCTGTAACTTTGTTTTTTACAGTTTAAAACAAAAATATTTTTAGAGGGTTACTGTTGTCACTCAGCTCCAAAGGGCTTCACTGACACTACCTTCTGTATGAATGGCACCCCCAAGATGTGGGCAGGGTACAGCTTTCACAGTTGTACATGGGACCTTTTTGGGGGCTTTCAGATTGATAAATTCAAACCTAAATTACAATAGGATCTTGATTTTTATGAAGAATTTGTCCTGAGACCTTCATGAATCTTCAAATCTACAAATACCAGAAAAGTGACAAATGCTATAACTTCAGAGTTATAATGACAGATAGACATAAAGTCACATTGAGACTTGGAGGCTGGAGAGGCAGCTGTGTTGACTCACTGACTTGATGTCTCTGCTTCACAACCCACAGTTTGGATGGCTTCGGTGAGTGTCTACATTACTTTCGGCCACAGGCCACCATAGTCTCTTTTGAATAGTTAAAACTACAAAAGATGAATACATAAATAACAATGGTCTGCCCAACATGCACTCAAAGTTCTGTTGCTTTTTCATGTTCTTAGCCAAAGCCCTAGCTCAGTCCCCAGCCCCGGTCCACAACTGGCGCAGGAATGAAGTCTCTAGTTTGCTTTTTCTCTTAGCTAGTGGAAGAAGCAGATTGCAGTCACTTGAAGAAGCATTCCCTAAACTGTGTTCTGCCAGATTTTCAGAGATTATTGGAAAAAATGGTTCTGGGGTTAAATATGGTAGGAAAATACCACATTGTGTTCCCCCCACCACACCCAAAACATTTAACACACATAACACAACATAGCATGTCAGAGGCTCTGAGAAGCTGTCTCAATCAACATCTCCTTATTTTATCACAGAACCAACTCCTCATCTTCCCTCCCCAAGAACACTTAGTAAAATCTCATGGAGTGAGAAATACTTTGGGGAGCACTGATGTAGGGGTTCTGCCAGTGGTGGTGCCAGCCTTGAGCCTCCGTTAACTGTCTGCTTGGTAGCACTGAGTACAGCAGCTGCCACAGTCCTTCTACGCATGGGAGCTCCTCTCTGGAGCAGTCAGGAGTGGCTACCTCCCAAGGGAAGGTCACAGCAAAAAACCTTATTGGGACGTATATAATACTTTATTTTAATTTTTTAGAGACAGGATCTCACCCTGTTGCCCAGGCTGGAGTGCCGTGGCACAATCCTAACTCACTGCAACCTGAAATTCCTGGGTTCGAACCATCCTCCCACCTCAGCCTCCCCGGTAGGCAGGACTACAGGCATGCACCACCATGCCTGGCTACTTTTTAAATTTTTTGTAAAGTTGGGGTCTTACTGTGTTGCCCAGGCTGGTCTCAAACTCCTGGCCTCAAACAATCCTCCTGCCTCAGCCTCCCAAAGTACTGGGATTACAGGCAAGAGCCACCACACCTGGCTTATGTATAATATTCTAAATGTAGAAGCAAAGACCTCTCTTTTGAGCTTTCTTGTTCAGATTCTAGAAAACAAGGATTTACATGACACTTTCCTGGGACTTAAGCATGTTTCCAGGTGTGGGCATGAGGAAGATCACCCTTCCCTTCCCAGATGTTCCCTGAGATGGAGGGCCTCAAGGCCATCCCTTCCTGCAGGATTCTTGTGTGGTCTCAGCTCACTGGTGGACTGTGAAATCAGTAAGTGTGCCACGTTTCTTTAATGGAACAGCGCGGACAAGAATGCAGTCCATTGTGCATCCCATGTAGTACGGTAACTATCGTGCTGTGAAACTTTTGTTTCAATTACGTTTTGGTTGGTGTCTTTCCCGGTTTACAAAATAAAATGTATTCTAACTGTGGGTCATGGTGGGAAATGTTTAAAAAGTTGTTCTAAGATCTAAAGTGTTTCTCTAGCCCAGCAGAGAGTGGCTTGTTCTTACACTGACAACTGGCTAGGAAAAGGGAGGCCAAGTCAGTGAATCACTGGAGCAGGAGAATCACTGAGCTCTGGTTTCCAGTCCAGGGCTCCCTACCCACCCGACCCAGGGTGGTAACCATGGAGGCTATGGGCCAGTCTCTCTCTCCACCCCAACAGAGACCCGTGCTGGCATGCCAGCCACTTCTCTTTGAGCCCCCTCTCCCTTCTGCAGGGGGGAACCACTTTTGTTAGGTGAGCTGCCAACCTTGGAAGAGGATTTGTATTTCATTCATTCCCATGGCAAATATTCACCAAGCAACTGCTAAGTGCCAGATGTGTATAACACAATACACTAGAAAAACTAGTCCGTGTGATGATGTCAAAATCAATCAACTTTCTAATGGCATTCTCTGTTTGAAATGTGTATTGTGTCATCTAGACTAACATGGATTCACCATTTAGATCAGATGGAAGTGCAGAACATCAGGTTTGCACTGTCTGGACGTTCCTCCTCTTTTTTACGTGAGACATTTCCACTTCTGAAGGAAATGTTCAAAGAGCTATTGCACAACGTCCGCTGCGATCCAAGAGTCCCCTGTGCCAGGTTCTCAAAGAGACACAGGCAACGTGCTAATGGTGTTTAAAATTCAAACACGCCCTCTCCTGACCCTTTCTACTCATGTCATAATGACATTTGCCAGTATATGGAAGCAAACTGTAGTGGCTGCACAGGTCTAGTATGTTTTGTTTTGTTTTGTTTTGTTTTAGAAACAGGGTCTCCCTCTGTCACCCAGGCTGGAGTGCAGTGGCTTGATCATAGCTCACTTCAGCTTCAACCTGCTAGGCTCAAGCAGTCCTCCCACCTCAGCCTCCCAAGTAGCTAGGACTACAGGCACACATCATCATCACACCTAGCTAATTTTAAAAAATAATGTTCTTAAGAGATGGGGTTTTATTATGTTGCCCAGGCTGATCTCCAACTCCTGACCTCAATCGATCCTCCCACTTCAGCCTCCCAGAGTACTGGGATTATAGGCATAAGCCACCACGCCCAGCTTAGGTTTAGTGTTTTAAAAGTGGCATTACTTAAACATAGATGGGATGCAATATTTAATTATAAGTCCAATTTCTAAGGATTCCAAACCCTAACTATTACAGAGCCCCTAGTCTTCTATGAGGAGCCTTCGAAATCACGTTTCCTCTTCTGAGTGCACGGGGCATGGACTCCACAGGACTGCTCTGTGGCAATCACTCAACCTGTCCCTCTCTGGTGTACACTACAGAGGAGGGGAGAGAAGCCGACTCAACCAGCCGCCTTAGGAAAACACCACACATTTTTTAAATAGTGCACACCTGTGTACTAAGGGCTATAAGGCTTTTTATTCCCCACACTAATTCTCTGGGTCAGTGGTTCTCAAACTTCACCCTGCATCAGAATCACCTGGAGGACGTGTTAAGCCACAGATTGCTGGGCTTCCCCCAGAGGGTCTGGATTTAGCAGGTCTGGGGTGGGGCCCAAGAATCTGTAGCTCTATTGAATTCCCAGGTGATGCTGGTTGATGTCTCAAGTGGGACAGAGCGGGATGGCATAAGATTTCATCACGCTACCCAGGGCACACTCGACTGAAAACAACTGTTTATTTCTGGAATTTTCCATTCAATAGTTTTGGACCATGGTTGACCATAGGTAACTGAAACCTCAGAAAGCGAAACTACGGATAAGGGGGACTACTTTGTGGTTCCAAAGAAGCCATCCAGCTGGAAAAGTTCTGTTGTTGCTTTTTCCACAGGCTCCTGCAGATAGGACCCTTTAGTCGAACGCTCTTTTTTTTTTTTTTTTTTTTTTTTTTGAGACAGTGTCTCACTCTGTCACCCATGCTGGAGTGCAGTGGCACAATCACAGCTCACTGCAGCCTCAGCCTCCTGGACTCAGGTGATCCTCTCACCTCAGACTCCTGAGTGGCTGGGACTACAGGTGCACACCACCACACCCAGGTAATTTTTGAATTCTTTTGTAGAGACGAGGTTTCACCATGTTGCTCAGGCTGTTCTCAAGCTCCTAAGTTCAAGCAATCTGCCCTCCTTGGCCTCCCAAAATGTTGGGATTATAAGCATAAGCCACTGCGCCTGACCACTTTAAATACTTTTAAGAAATGTTGCAATACTATATAAGCTCTTTTTGACCATACAGCTTTTTTTTTTCTCCTCTCATATATTAACATTCTCTTGAAATTCTAGAGAGAAGTTTGGGTATGAAGTCAGGGTTCGCCATAAAGATCTGGGAGGCAACAGCATGGAAATGATCATTTTATCCAGTGGCTCAAAAACTTTCGCTTGCATCAGAAACACTAGAGGGCTTCTTAAAACACAGATTTCTGGGCCCACTTCAGAAGTTATGATTCTACTTGTAGGCCTGAGCATTTGTATTTCTGTGTAGTTCGCAGATGGTGCTGCTGCTGCAACTCCAGGATCCCACTTTGCGAACCACTGATTTCAGTGATAGAAATAGATGGCCCCGACTAGGAGAAAGTTACCAAGATCACAGTAGAGGCAGAGAGATGCACTCTAATGATCCCTGCACTGGCTGGAAGTCACCAAAGCAGGCAGAAGAGCAGAAAAGGAAAAGCACGTGATGCATGTGATAGAACCTGAAGGAAGACCATTTCACAGAGGGTCGGAGGCCATGGGGTCACGCACCACGGGGGACACAAAGAGAATGAAGTAGGGTTGCCAGATGAAATTCAGAGCCTGAAACTAAATTTGAACTTCTGATAAACAACATATATTTTAATAGTATTAGCATAACACACTAAAGGCCAGGCGTGGGGCAAACACCGGGAGTCCCAGCACTTTTGGAGGCCGAGGCAGGAGGGTTACTTGAGACCAATAATTCAAGACCAGCCTTGAAATGAAATACAGCAAGATTTCATTTCCACAAAAAAATGCTTTTCTTCATTAGCTGCGTGTGGTGGCGTGCCCCTGTAGTCCTAGTTACTTGGAAAGGCTGAGGTGGGAGGATTGCTTGAACTCAGGAGTTTGAGACCGCGGTGAGCTCTGATCATGCTACTGCACTTAAAAAGTATGGCATACCTATTACTTATATTTTAAAATCATTTATCATTTATCTGAAATCCACATTTAAATGGGCACTCTGTTTTTATTTTTAAATTTGGTAACCTTAGGATACAGGCAATGGAACGACCACAGAGTTTGGCAAAAGGAAGGAATCTAGAAAGTGCCTTTCAAGAGAGCGCTGGGGCAGGAGCCAGAAGATGGTAAGTTGAAAGGAAATGGCCACTGAGCAACGGCTGGTTAGATGGTCCTAGCCTTGGAGGCCTCTTTGTGCAGGGAGCTCAGCAGTTGGTTAAGGGACTTTGCCGCTAGTCCTGTACTGTACGGACTTGTACCCCCACCCAAGAGCCAGCCTCTCTTGCTGTGGCTTGTACCCCAGCGCCCTAGTTAGGAAAGCACCTACCGCCCCTGTACTAGGCATCTGCACTGCACAGTGGGTAATTATTTTGATTTTTTTTAAATCACAAAACTGAAGAAAGCGTCTGATTCAGAACTTCCTGGAATATAATGTGTCATGACAATCTGTCAAACTGAAGAGGTTTCATTTGTATCTAACCTGTTCCTAGGTGTTTATGTACACTTACGCATTTTTTAAGGCTTTATTTTCTCTTTCTGCAAAAGCAGTTGAATGAAATAAAATTTTGTTAAATGACTAATTAATTTACAACAAGGGGGTGGTTCTTTTTTTCTTTTTTGAGACAGGGTCTCACTCTGTTTCCCAGGCTGGAGAGCAGTGGCGCAATCAGAGCTCACTTGCAGCCTCCACCTCCAAGACTCATGCAATCCTTCCACCTCAGCCTCCCAAGTAGCTGGGACTATAGGCACACACAACCACGCCCGGCTAATTTTTGAATTTTTTTGTAGAGACTGAGTCTCACCATGTTGCCCTGGCTGGTCTTGAACTCCTGGGCTCAAGTAATCCACTTGCCTCGGCCTCCCAAAGTGCTGGGATTCTAGGCATGAGCCACTGCTCCCAGCTGGGTGGTTCTTCTTCTAAAAAAAAATGTAACTCTATGTGATGACTGAGACCATAAAGGATAATGAAGTAATATTTAAATCTGTGTAAAGCAACTAGCATTGTGCCTGGTAGTAATAGATTTGATAAATACTACTTAAATGTAAATGGAGGATAGCAACAATTTGGACAGGGAAAAAGATCAATTTCTTAAAAACTAAGTTCATTGCAGTATTATAATGCATTATAATGGAGTGTTTAGTTATATAACTATTGCAATATACGTATAACATATAATAACATAAGGTACTTGGTACACCATCTGGAATGCAGTAATCCTCGGTAAACGTGAGCTAGCATTTCTGTCCTCAGTTCATATCCTATTAACTATCACCTGTTAGGTCTTTTTGTTTGTTTTTAAAAACATGAAACAAAAGTACTGAACATTTATTTTCTAAAAATCCAACAACTCATAAGAGGCGTATTCACTTCATTACTTAGCTTCTTAAGGGACATCATTAGCATTTTACTCCCAAAGGATGCTATCTTTCACTGAAAGTCTTCAGCTATTTTTTGTATTTATAATAACCCCATTCATATGATTCTGAGTTCTCCTCCAGCATGCATTTTTAAAAACTGGATTCTTGTGGCTAATGGAAGCATCTGGTTTTCTTAAAGATGAAAATAGACAGGTGCAGTGGATTGAGTCTTGTAGTCCCAGCTACTCAAGAGGCTGAGGTGAGGACTACTCTCTTAAGCCCAGGGGTTGAAACCTACAGTGAACTATGATCAAGCCACCCGCACTCCAGCCTGGGCAACAGAGCAAAACCCCACCTCTAAAAATGAAGAAAAATAAAAATGCATTTCATAAACACATTTCCCAGTAGCAGTTCCTAAGTTGGATTCTTTAAACGTTCATTTACTAATTTCCATATACATGTTGATTTCCTTTGACAAGGAAAATATGCAAAGTATATTTTATCTTTAAGTTGTTGGGCTATATATAAAAATGAATAGACCTGTAATCCCAGCACTTTGGGAGGCCAAGGTGGTTGGATCACTTGAGGTCAGGAGTTTGAGAACAGCCTGGCCAACATGGTAAAACCCTGTCTGTACTAAATATACAAAAAAAAAAACTAGCTGGGTGTGGTGGCATATCCCTGTAATCTCAGCTACTCCGGAGGCTGAGGCACGAGAATCACTTGAACACAGGAGGTGGAGGTTGCAGTGAGCCGAGATTGTGCCATTGCACTCCAGCCTGGGCAACAGAGTGAGACTGTCTCAAAATAATAATAATAATAATAACAATAGGACCAGGACCCTTAACCTCAAGATTCTGTGACTTGTCAGGATGGGGGGGATAAAAGTATGTCAATAAGTATAGATGTGATTAAATAAGTTTTAATAAAGAGCAGGGGAATTTAGAGAAATTGTACCAAGCATTAAATGTATTATTTTTAGTAACCAGAATTCCCTTCTATGGTTGTAGTCAAGATTTTATAGTCTTTGAGAGGCCAAGGCAGGAGGACCATTTGAAGCCAGGAGTTCAAGACCAGCTTGGGCAACATAGCAAGACCCTGTCTCTACAAAAAAAGAGGCCGGGCGCGGTGGCTCAAGCCTGTAATCCCAGCACTTTGGGAGGCCGAGATGGGCGGATCACGAGGTCAGGAGATCGAGACCATCCTGGCTAACACGGTGAAACCCCGTCTCTACTAAAAAAATACAAAAAATTAGCCGGGCGAGATGGCGGGCGCCTGTAGTCCTAGCTACTCGGTAGGCTGAGGCGAGAGAATGGCGTAAACCCGGGAGGCGGAGCTTGCAGTGAGCTGAGATCCGGCCACTGCACTCCAGCCTGGGCGACAGAGCGAGACTCCGTCTCAACAAAAAAAAAAAAAAAAAAAAAACTAAAACTAAAAAATTAGCCAGGTGTGGTGGTGCACACCTTTAGTCCCAAGCTGCTAGAGAGGCTGAGGTGGGAGAATCACTTGAGCCCATGAGTTCAAGGCTGCAGTGAGCTACGCTTGCACCACTGCACTCTAACCTGGGTGACAGAGTGAGACCCTGTCTCAAAAAATAATAATAATAAAATAAAAGATGTTATAGTGATTGTTGACTCAAACCATGCAAACTCTGCTGCACATAGTTTATTAACAATAACTCTCCATCTGAGGAGTCCTTAAATCTTTCTGAGCTCAGTTTGCTCGAATATAAAGTAAGAAGGTTAGAACCAAATTATTTGTCATCTCTTCTACATAAATTATTCTGTGAATCCCTCACTTCCCTCAGCCTTGTAGGTTTGGGTATATTTTAGAAATTTGCTAGGTACAGTAGCTCTCACCTGAACCCTTTGGCAAGTTGAAACAGGAGGATCGCTTAAGCCCAGGAGTTCAAGACCAGCCTAGGCAACATGACAAAATCCCATCTCTACAAAAAGTACAAAAATATCCACGTGTGGTGGTGCATGTCTGCAGTCCCAGCTACTCTACTCAGGAGGCTGAGGTGGGAGGAGCACTTGAGCCCAGGAGGTCAAGGCTGCAGTGAGCCGTGATTGTGCCACCGCACTCCAGCCTGGGTAAGAGAGCAAGACCCTGCCTCAAAAAAAAAAAAAAAAAAAAGAAAGAAATGTACTAGAATTAAACAAAAGGGACTTGTTGCACCTAAAATAGCTTTTTATAAAGCTTTCAAGTCCATGAGGTTGATTTTCATTTAAAATACAGTTGCTAACAAGTTGGGTTATCTGCTGTGCCCACCAATAGCATGTTAAAAGCATTCAATAGGATGGCACAAGAGAGGAAGGGCTGTTAGTAACAGAACAGTGATGTTCGGAGATGGAGTAACTGAGACTGACAGGAAGAAATGAGGAAAAGTGGGACATCCAATGGTGAGGTCCATCACACTGATCCTGAGCCCCCAACGGCAGCACCAAACTATGCTCAGCACTTTTTAAAGAAATTATTTAAATCGACAAATAAAAATTGTATATGTTTATTGTATGCAACATGATGTCTTGATAGATATATGTTGTATATATTGTGGGATGGCTAAATCCAGCTAATTAGCATATCTAATACCTCACATACTTTTTTTTGGTAAGAATATTTAAAATCTACTCTCTTAGCAATTTTCAAATATACAATTTATTTTTGTTAACCATAGTCACCACGATATATAATAGATTTGCTTTCTTTTCTTTTCTTGTTTGACACAGGGTCTTGTTCTGTCACCCAGGCTGGAGTGCAGTGGCATGATCATGGCTCACTGCAGCCTCGACTTCAGGGGCTCAAGTGATCCTGCTGCCTCAGCCTCCTGAGCAACTGTGACTACAGGCACGCGCCACCATACCTGACTAATTTTTAAGTTTTTTGTAGAGATAGAGTATCACTTTGTTGCCCATTCTGGCCTCAAGCAATTCTCCTGTCTCGACCTCCTAAAGTGCTGGGATTACAGGCATGAGGCACCGCACTCAACCATGATTGCTTGAATTTAATCCCTCTAGCTGAAATTTTGAATCCTTTGACTAACACCACCCCAATCTCTCCCTGCTTCCCTTTCCTGGTAACTGTTTTACTCTCTGCTTTTATGAGTTCAATTTTTTTAGATTCCACATATGACTGAGATTATGTGGTATTTGTCTTTCTCTGCCTGGCTTATTTCCCATAACATAATGTCCTTCAAGTTCATCTGTGTTGTTGCAAGTGGTAGGATTTCCTTCTGTTTTAAGGCTGAATAGTATTCCAACATATGCATACATGTATGTATGTATGTATGTATGTATAAACCACATCTTCCTATCCATTCATCCATTGATGGGCACCTAGGTTGATTCCATATCTTAGCTATTGACTTGTTTGTTTTTAAGAATCAGTCTTTCTGCCCAAAATGTGTGGTGTCTTCCATACACACATGGTAGGGGCTGATCAGGGAGTAGTGGTGTGGTCAAGTATATTTGTGTCCATCAGGTTTCCTTCCAAAACGAACGTCCAGACTACTGGGCTTTTAGAGAAATAGTCCCAAGGTGTCTACGCACTCTGCTGTTCTTGGAAAGTCAGGATTTGTTGTAAGCATGTCTGTCACACTGGGAGTATCTGAAGAAAATTGTTCTTTTTTCTTAACGGTCATTGCAACTGCTTTTAGGATTCCACAGTGTTAAATCTGCCCTTTCTTTAGAGCAGTGAAGAAAGATGTAATAACTGAAGGAAATGGGCCTTCCTCAACTGATAGGCATGATGGCTTTTGATATTTAAGTGGAGCTCTTGCATTTGTTTTTTGTATGGACGGTATAGGGAATAGCACGAACGCTAGATGGAATAGCTTTATAGCTGTTGAGCATTTGTGCTCTTCTGTGCATCAATAGATTTCTATTTAATTGGTTTTGTTTGTTCTTAAAAATGCCTTTTTTTTTTTTTTGAGATGGAGTCTTGCTCTGTCACCGGGCTGGAGTGCAGTGGCACCATCTTGGCTCACTGCAACCTCTGCCTCTGGGGTTCAAGCAATTCTCCTGCTTCAGCCTCCCAAGTAGCTGGGACTACAGGCACATGCCAACATGCCTGGCTAATTTTTATATTTTTAGAGGAGATGGGGTTTCACCATGTTGGCTAGGATGGTCTCAATCTCTTGACCTCGTGATCCACCCACCTCAAAAAATGCCCTTTCTTAACAAGAGCCTTTGGGGGGGAAAATTCCAGTGGCAAACTTCTGGCATCTTCTTGACAGGCAGCAGCTTAACTATAGTATCACATTCACAAATGAAGTGGTAAAAAAATTTTGAATTTTATTATAATTTTTAGTTTGACGAAGCCACTAATGTAGCCACTAAACATGATGTTCAAATGAAACCTTCTGGGAAGTTCTTCAGGGATTACCAGGATAACCTAGAATCTCAACTAGCCTTTGACATTATTAGAAACAGTGTCCCAGTGGTAGAACACATTATTCAGAAACTTAGATTTTCTCAGATTAGCACCTCAAAGCACTTATACTAAGACACAGGACATCTCCAGCTCAACATGCCAGAATAACACCATGCTGACATATACAGAGTGACTCACCAACCTAGACACACTTCTATGGAGCTCCACTGCTGGAAGATCAAGTGGAAATACAGACGGAAAGGCAAAGAGCTTCTGTCTGTCCACAATTTATGATGCTCGATATCTGCCTGATATTTATGTCTCTTTCTTAATGTTTACGTATCATTTCAGGTCCTGTGTTCCCAGGATGGAGACTGAGAGTGAGCATAGATGAATGTAAGCATCACAAAATAAGCCCAACAAACACTGACCAGAAGTCAGGTCATGTCACTTGGTTAACATAAGTCTTAATACAAAACATGGTTTGAATTTAATGATAGACATATAAAGCAAACTCTATACAAATGAGTCAAAGCCTCCAAAAGTAACTCGGAAATTACTGACAATACCTGAGATAATACTTTAAGATGCTTTGTTTTCACTATTAGGAAGTAAAACTATGATTTGCATGTAGGCCACTTAGTCACTGAAGGTAAATCTGGCTACAGCCCTCCCACCAAATCCATTAGCCATCTATGTCCCACCTGTTGAATAATCACAGCCTGAACTTGCATGCTTTGAAAACTTCTCTGTCTCCAAGAAGATGGTATTGAAAGTATCAAGTTTCATTTCTATGCGATGCCCGCCAGTGGCATGATGAAGGGATTGAAGTCATTTTGGGAATGACATTTATAATCTACTGACCTAATGAGCAGGATTTGAGTTATCAGTTTTTGGAAGAAATAAATGTTGAGGAAGTGCAGGAGGGAGAAAACAATTTATACAAAAAAATGAAGCTTCCAACTTAAATACATTGTGTTTTAAGTGCACTATTAAAACCATTGCATAAGGAATAGTTTAGGAAGTTACCAGAAAGTGATAGAAACTGTGTGCTCACCTGAACAGGATTTCAGGGTAAACTTTGTCTTCATCAAAGAATGGACAGTAGCCAGGTCCAGTTGCTCAGCCTGTAATCCAGCACTTTGAGAGGTGGAGTTGGGAGGATCCCTTGAGGTCAGGAGTTATAGACCAGCCTGGTCAATATAGTGGGACCCTATCAAGAAAGAAAAGAAAAGAAAAGAAAATTAAAGAAAAGAAAAGAAAAGAAGGAAAGAAAGAAAGAGAAAGGAAGGAGGGAAGGGGAGGGGCAGGGAGGGGCAGGGAGGGGTGGGGGAGGGGAGGGGAGGGGGGAGGGAGGGAGGAAGGGAGGAAGGGAGGAAGGAAGGAAGGAGTTACAGTTTGAATGGGGGGATACCTCACTGTTGCCCCCACATGTGTTGTTGGGGCTTGCACCCCTTTGTTGTGTCTCTACCCTAACAGGGCCATCAGCTTTTTAGCAGACACACATGAACTCTCTGTTTTACAAGCAATACAGAACATGAGTTCACGGACACTGACAACTGATTTGTCTCTCTTTGGTTATTCTTTTTTTTTTTTTTTTCATTGCCTCATCTTGATTTATATGCATAAGCATCTTGATTTATTTTTGCAAAAATTCTTACAAAAATAAAAGTTTTGTAGTTTACCTAGGAATAATACACAAAATATTGCATTTTTGTGAGGAAAAGCAATTTTGTATAGTTTATTTCAATCTAATAATATTTGAAATGTGTTTGAAAAGCAAAATAAAAAGAAGCACTGCAGAGTAACTGTATGATTGCCTGATGGGTTGGTCCTGCCTGCTACACAGACAAAACCAATTCACTGGCAACATGGTATTACAGTAACGAATGAGTTTAATTAACTAAGGCCAGCCAACTGGAAGAACTGGAGTTATTACTCAAATCAGTTTTGCTGAGAACTCAGAAGCCAGAGTTTTTATGGATAATTTGGTGGGCAGGGGGCTAGGGAATGGATGCTGCTGCTTGGTTGGGATGAAATCATAGGGGTGTGGAAAATGGTCTTCATGCATTGAATCTGCCTCTGGGTGTGGGCCACAGGACCAGCTGAGTTATGCATCATGGGTCCGGGTAAGATCAGTTGGTTACCGGAATGCAAAACTCTTAAAAACACATCACAAGATCAATCTTAGGTTCTACAATAGTGATGTCATCTATAGGAGCAATGACTCCTGGGCAGTAAGAGATTATGGAAACGATGCCCATATTTAGCAGAATTCAGGCCGTTCCATAATCCTAACCTCGTGGCCTTTCATTAGACTTACAAAGGCAGTTTTAGTTCCTGGACAAGAAGAGGGTCAGTTTAGGGAAAGACTATTGCTTTCAAGTTAAACTATAAACTAAATTCTTCCCATGGTTAGCTTGGCCTATGACCAGGAATGAGTGAGGACAGCCAGCCTGTGAACCTAGAAGCAAGACAGGGTCAGCCATGCTAGATTTTCCTCACTGTCATAATCTTTGCAACGGCAGTTTCAACTGTCCAGGTTATTTAGGTCACTCAGGTGAAATGTATGTGATGCACATGTAAACTAACAACATTCAGCTTTTGTCATGTGAGTGACGATGTAAATGTGAATAAATTACATTTTAGCTGTTGACAAGACATATGTGTATTATTGCATAAGTATGCAAATACTAACTCCCTCTTCTTCCTCAAGGCACTTTGAACTAAAGAGTCCTCAAATCTGAACATTCTTTTTATTAAAATAAATTTGTGTTCCAAAAAGCATATAAAGCAATTTATAAAAGCATCTAAAATAAAACACAAATGAAGTAAATGGGGAAAGCAGAAACTAACAAAAAATTAGGATAGGCAAAATAAGATTATACCAGGAGGAAAGTGAGGACATAAAATTCATATCCTGGTGTATGGTTAAGAAGTTTACATGATTCACAGGAGGCAGGAGAATCAATCCTTCAAGTGTTCCAAGATGACATCTTAAAAGCTAGAAAACTATGTCCTCAACAACAATCTATAAAGCAAGCATAATGAATGTCCTAGAGCTTTTTCTTATAAAGCCAATGAGAAAAACTGTCCCACACTTGGAAAATGATTAAATAGTGACTACTTAAATTTTTTGCTACGCATTTTTTTTTTTTTTTTTTTTTTTGAGATAGAGCCTTGCTTTGTCACCCAGGCTAGAGTGCAGTGGCACAACCTCAGCTCACTGCAACCTCCACCTCCTAGGTTCAAGCAATTCTCCTGCCTCAGTCTCCCAAGTAGCTGTGATTACAAGTGTATGATACCACCACACCCGGCTAATTTTAGTATTTTTAGTAGAGACAGGGTTTTGCCATGTTGGCCAGGCTGTTCTCAAACTCCTGACCTCGTGATCCACTTGCCTTGGCTTCCCAAAGTGTTGGGATTACAGGCATGAGTCACTGTGCCCTGTCGCATTTTCTATTATTAGAAAATAACATGACTCCTTGAATAAAAGTAGGACATTGCTAAAGAGAACTCTTGTTTGATATTCTGGGGGAATGCAAGTTTGTTGTCACATTTTTAAAATTAATAGCACACAAATCATAGAAGCATAGCCCTGTAAAAAGAGAGATTACCTTGCTGAAACTGAAAAAGTGTTAGGATTTTATAGCCTTTTTAAATAAGTAAATTAACCCCAAACAAGATACCATTACATACCTATTACAATGGCCAAATTCCAGAACACTGACAATAACAAATGCAGATGAGAAGTGGAGCAACCAGAGCTCCTGTTTGTCAATGAAGAGTCAAATTCTATAAAATATTTGAAGAGATTTACTTTAAGCTAAATATGAGTGACCAATGACCTGTGACACAGCCTTCAGAAGATCCTGAGAACATGTGTCCAAGGTGGTCAGGATACAAGTTGGTTTTATACAATTTAGGGAGATATAAGACATCAATTAATACATGTAAGATGTACACTGGTTAGGTCTGGAAAGGTGGGACAACTGGAAGCGGGGGCTTCCAGGTCATAGGTGGATTCACAGGTTTTCTGACTGGCAATTGTTTGAAAGAGTTATTATCTAAAGACCTGGAATCAATAGAAAGGAATGTCTGGGTTAAGATAAGCAGTTGTAGAGACCAAAGTTTTATCGTGCAGGTGAAGCCTCCAGGTAGCAGGCTTCAGAGAGAATAGATTGTAAAAGTTCTTATCAGACTTAAAGACTCTATTCTATCAAGTAATTCCAAAATGGAGGAGGGCATAATGAGGCAGGTCCAGCTCTTCCTTCCCATCATGGCCTGAAAGTTGACCTGAATTAGTTTTTCAGGTTAACTTTGGATGCCCCTGGCTGAGAGGAGGGGTCCAATCAGATGGTTGAGGGGCTTAGAATTTTATTTTTGGTTTACACATTCACTTCTGTTAGAAATGAAAAAAGGGTACAGTCACTTTGGAAGACAGTTTGGCAGTTTCTTACAAAACTAAACATACTCTTACCATATGATCTAACAAACATACTCCTTGGTATTTACCCAAAGGAGTTGAAAATATGTCCACAGAAAAACCTGCACATGGGTATTTGCAGAAGCTTCTTTTTTTTTTTTTTTTAATCATTGTCCAAACTTGGAAGCAACCAAGATGTTGTTCGGTAAGTGCATAGATAAATAACTGTGGTACAACCAAGCAATGGAATATTATTTGGCACTAAAAATAAATGAGCCATGAAGCCCAAAAAGACGTGGAGGAAACTTCAATAATGCATATTACTAAGAGAGAAGCCAGTCTGAAAAGACTACTGTTCTGCAATGGGCAGGTCTATGGAAATCTACCCCTAAAGTCTGCAGAAGCTAAGAGGCCAAGAAAGAGGCTGACACATTCTGTTTTTCACAGAAGAAAAAAGAAAAAAAAAAACATTTAATAGGGACTTAGGAAGAGAAGCCACAATGTCCTGGGCAGCTGCCAGACAACGTATTAGATTCCCATACTATGACCCCCACAGACCCAGGGCTTCCATGTCATAGGGAAGGAATGTGTAGGACAATTACAGGGAAAGGCAAGATGCTATGTGAATCTGCCTAGAGCAGAATTTATGGTCAAGGTCATTTTGACCTAAGGGCAGGATTTACAGTAAGTACAAGCTCTCACACAAGGAACCATAGATAAAATGGAAGATAGCAGCCTTCCCTAAATTGAGGTTAATCAAGAAGTCAACATGGCAGATTGGCATCCAAGATGGAGTTGCTTTAGCCTCCACAACTACATACAATGATTCCAACTATATGACATTCTAGAAAAGGCAAAACTATGGAGACAGTAAAAAAGACTAGTGTTGCCAGGAGTTAGGGTGCAGGGATGAATAAGGCAAAGCACAGAGGATTTTTAAGGCAGTGAAACTACTCTGTATGATATCTACAATGGTAGACACATGTCCCTACACATTTGCCCAAACCCAGAGGATGTACAACACCAAGAGTGAATTCTAATGTAAACTATGGACTTTGGGTGATGATGATGTGTCAATGCAGGTTCATCAACTGTAACAAATGCACCACTCTGGTGGGGGATGCTAATAGTTGGGGAGGCTGTGCATGTGTGTGGCAGGGGCCATATGGGAAATCTCTATTTTCCACTCTATTTTGCTGTGAACCTAAAACTGCTCTAAAGAAATAAAATCTTGGCCGGGCACGGTGGTGGCTCAAGCCTGTAATCCCAGCACTTTGGGAGGCCGAGACGGGCGGATCACGAGGTCAGGAGATCGAGACCATCCTGGCTAATACGGTGAAACCCTGTCTCTACTTAAAAATACAAAAAACTAGCCGGGCGACGAGGCGGGCGCCTGTAGTCCCAGCTACTCGGGAGGCTGAGGCAGGAGAATGGCGTAAACCCGGGAGGCGGAGCTTGCAGTGAGCTGAGATCCGGCCACTGCACTCCAGCCTGGGTGGCAGAGCAAGACTCCGTCTCAAAAAAAAAAAAAGAAAAGAAATAAAATATTTTTAAAACAGTTAACCCAAAAGTGTATGGTTTCATTGCCCTAAAGAAAGTTAACCAGGCATATGGTACCTAACTTAGCTATTTTAGAGAATCCTTTTCTCTTCAAGTATTTAAATCCCGTTCCTCAAATACATTCTGAACTAGGTCTCATTGCCGCCACCGATGGTTCACTCAATTTAGGAGTTAAATGAGGGGGAGTTAATTGAGTTTTATTGGAAAATGGCCACATTCGGTCATTTTCATATCATCTATGGCTGCTTTTGCAGCAGAATGGAATAGTTGTGACACAGACTAAATGGTCTGAAAAGCTGAACATATTTGCTATCTGGTGTTTAGACGAACGGAGGCAAGATGGCGCACTTCCGGGTTCTTCATCCCCCCAACTTTTCCCGCGCGCGCGAAAATGCAGCCGACGCCCGGGAAGGTGCAGACCAACTGGGCATGCGCCAGGTGACGTCAATCTGAAGAGACCAAGATTTACCTGGTCGCACCTGCGGAACGCCCCCGGACACGCCCGTGCCCCGCCTATCGCCCTCCCACTCCCAGAAAAGCCGCTCCGGACGAGTGCCACGCGCGGACTTCCCAGCTTCCCCACTGCGGTCGGGACTGTCGGAACTCCGTCCGAGGGCAGCACGGAGAACTCTGTGGGCCTCATTTGCCGGAGGCCAACAGACCTCTCCTAACCCACCTTCTTCCCCTGAAGCTAGGTGACCAAAATAAACTTGCAGTTTTGCTCCTACCCTTGCCTAGTCGCTGGTTCCTTTGCGCCCGATCTGGTGGTCTTAGAAAAAACAAAACAGTTGGTGCTGAAACCCGGGAGGAGACCCCTCCTCGGGGCCCCCAGGGCCTGGGGAGCCTCCTCCTCCTCCTCGCTCCACGCCGCAGACGGACCAGGACCTGAGACCCGCTTCCCTCACTCTCACGGCCTCTCTGGGGTAAGTGCCCTTGTCTCCTCTTTACCTCCCTCGGCCAGAAATCCTGCGCAGGTCCGGGGTCCATTTGGAGCCACCAAGTGGCTCGGGAGACCCGTTCAGGACGGAGACATCCGCCTGAAGGTAATCTCCACTTAGGCTTCAAGAGCCTCTCGTCTGTCTCTGCTGGTTCCAAAGGACGCTTTGAAGCCAGGCAGGGATCCATTCCCATGTCCATTGGGTCCATTGTCGTCGGTAAAGAGGAAACAAATGGGAAACCCCCAGTCCAAATTTCCAAAGAGCACCCCCTTGGGGTGCCTCCTAGCCAATTTAAAAACCTTACAGCTTGAACAAGACCTTAGGAGGAAGCGGTTAATTTTCCTTTCCACTGTGGCGTGGCCCCGATACAAACTAGACAATCAGTCTCAGTGGCCACCGGAGGGCACCCTAGATTGCAATGTTCTGACTGACCTCAGCAATTTCTGCCAGCGGTTAGGCAAGTGGTCTGAAATTACGTACATACAAGGCTTTGGGGCCTTACGCTCTCGTCCCGACCTGTGTAGCCGGTGCTCTTCGGCCCAAGTTATGCTAGCCAAGGACGCCGGCTCACAGGAACCGAAAAAGAGGAGTCTTCATTCCTTTCTGTTCAGCCGGAGGATCTAGGGTTTCCCTCACTTCCGCCCTATACTTCTCCTCCCTCCGCCCGGACTCCTCCTTCCTCTTCCTTACCTACTAGTAATCCACTCAGTCCCGTGCTTCCTTCGGGGCACCCAACTGGCTGTCTTGAGTCTCCTGTCTCTGCACACACCCGCTCTAAGTGCCCTGCTGATGCCTCCACTCCTGCCCACACCCTCCTACAGTGTTAGCACCTTTGCGAGAGGTGGCTGGGGCGGAGGGGGTAGTCAGAGTACATGTCCCTTTTTCATTGGCCGATCTTTCCAAAATTGAAAAGCGTTTAGGGGATTTCTCAGCTAATCCCACCGTTTACATAAAGGAATTTAGATATCTTTGTCAGGCCTATGACTTAACTTGGCATGACCTCCAGGTTATCCTAACCTCCACCCTAAACCTGAGGAGCAAGAGCGCATCCTAGCGGCCGCCAGGCAGCACACCAACCAACTACATTTAACTGATGCCACCATCCACTAGGGGAGCAAGCAGTACCCTCGGCAGACCCAGACTGGAACTACCAAGCAAACCAGCCTGGGCGCCGTAGGCGAGACATAATGTTCAGTGTTGTTGGCTGGTATGCAAACAGCCTCAAACAAAACTGTAAATTTTAACAAATTAAAAGAAATTATACAAAATCCAGAAGAAAATCCAGCCGCATTCTTAAATAGGCTGACTGAGGTTCTAACCCAATATACCCGGTTAGATCTGGCCTCCCCCACAGGGGCCACCATTTTGGCGTCTTATTTCATTTCTCAATCAGCTCCTGACATTCGTAAGAAACTTCAAAAGGTAGAGGATGGTCCTCAGGCACCAATACAAGATCTGGTTAAATTAGCCCTTAAGGTCTATAACTCCAGAGAGGAGATGGCTGAGGCAGTGCGACAGGCACGCCTCAAACAGAAGGCCCAACTCCTAGCAGCGGCTTTACAGCCCAATTGTAACCCCAGACCAGAGAGTACACACTCCGCAGACTCCAAGGCTACAAAAGGAGCCTGCTATAAGTGCGGCAAGGCAGGACACTATGCCAACAGGGAGGACACTGGAAGTCTGATTGCCCCACCCTGAGAACAGGTGCTGCGTCTCCACGTGACCCCCTTTCCCAGGATCCTGGAAGCTCCTTCCAGCTCCTACATCTGGACGACAACGACAACTGAAGGTGCCGAGACTCAGGGACCCCCATCACCCTCGCCGAGCCGCGGGTAACTCTCCTGGTAGTGGGTAAGACAATTTTTTAATAGATAGCGGGGCTACCTATTCTGTTTTGCCGTCCTTCTCTGGACCTAGCCTTCCATCCGATATCTCTGTAGTAGGAGTAGACGGAAAGCCATCCACCCCGAAAACCCCAGTCCTCAGTTGCTGCCTGGCCAACAACTACTTTGCGCACTCGTTCCTCATTATACCCTCATGCCCTACCCCCTTACTAGGCCGAGACATCCTGAGCACCTTAAAGGCCTCCATATACATTCCCACCAACTCATCCACTCCCCTTCAACCCCCTCATGACCTGTTGCTCATGCTTTGTGCAAGTGCACAGGCTCCTCCTATGTCGCCCCCACCCCCCATCTTCCCTATTTCTGTACACCCTCAAGTGTGGGACACTTCCACCCCGGTCATAGCTGCCCACCACCCACCAGTTCTCGTCAAGCTCAAAGATCCCACTCGTTTCCCAAACCGCCCCCAATTCTCTCTCTCTCCGACACATCTACAAGTTTAAAGCCAATTATCACGTGACTACTTAGCCAACATATTCTTGTCCGCACACATTCCCCCTGTAACACTCCAATACTTCCAGTTAAAAAGGCAGACGGAACGTATAGGTTAGTACAGGATCTTAGGCTAGTCAATGAAGCCACCCGTCCCACGCACCCTGTAGTTCCCAACCCTTACACCCTTCTGTCCCATATCCCCACCAATTCTACTTATTTTACTGTGCTAGACCTTAAGGATGCTTTCTTTACCATACTCCTACACACAGACTGCCATTCCTTTTTGCTTTCACATGGGAGGACCCAGACACACATACCTCCACTCAACTGACGTGGACAGTCCTCCCACAAGGGTTCCGGGACAGCCCCCATTTCTTTGGTCAGGCCTTAGCGAAAGACCTTGCCTCTTGCCCTCTCACAAATAGCAAAGTTCTGCAGTATGTAGATGATCTCCTAATCTGTAGCCCTACCAAACAAGACTCTCTTCTAGACACTGCAACTCTCCTCAACCATTTAGGCTCATTAGGTTATAGAGTATCTAAACACAAGGCCCAAATTTCTTGCCAAACCGTCATATACTTAGGAATTGAAATCACCCCAACAACCCGGTCACTAACTACCGACCGCATGGCCCTAATACGTAACCTTCTTCCCCCTCAAGATGCAAAAGAATTCAATCCTTCCTAGGTCTAATAGGTTTCTTCAGACATTGGATCCCCAATTTTGGAATCCTAGCCAAACCTTTATACGCTGCAGTTAAAGAAACCCCACATGGGCCTTTGTCCAACCCCAAGTTAATCTCGACTCATTTCACCCGCTTAAAAGCTTGCCTTCTCTCACAACCCACTCTCTCACTGCCTGATTTCCAGCGTCCCTTCCAACTCTTTACAGATGAAAGGCAGAAAGTGGCAGTTGGTCTCTTAGCCCAGCCTGTCGGTAACACCCACCGTCCTGTGGCCTATCTATCCAAACAGCTAGACCCAACTGTACAAGGCTGGCAACCTTGTCTGTGTGCGCTAGCAGCGGCAGCCTGCCTGACCCAGGAAGCAAAAAAGCTCATTAGAGGCAGTAATCTGACAGTCTTCTCCACACACCGTCTTCAGGATCTCATCTCTCATAAAAGTATTAGCCACTTAACTCCATCCCGGCTCCAGCTTTTCCATCTCTTATTCATAGAAGACCCCACTGTTACTTTAGAAGTTTGCTCCTCTCTAAATCCAGCCACTTTACTGCCAGGCTCTCTTAAACCACTCCATACTAAACATTCTTGTCCTGAGGTTCTGGAGGCTCAGCCCCCCAGCCACCTACACTTGCATGACCAGCCCCTTCAGAATGCACAACTAACCCTATTTGTGGATGGCAGCTCCTTTATCAACCCTCAAGGAAACAGACAGGCAGGATATGCAGTAGTTACCACTTCCACAGTTTTGGAGGCAAAACCCCTACCACAAGGGACCACATCACAGCAGGCAGAACTCACTGCACTAACCAAGGCACTCCTACTATCAAAAGGAAAAACAGTAAACATATACACAGATTCTAAATATGCTTTTCTAATCACACACACTCATTCAGTTATCTGGAAAGAGAGAGGGTTTTTAACCACCGGCGGTACCCCTATTATTAACAAAAACCAAATACTCAAACTACTAGATGCACTGTCGGCACCTTCCAAGGTAGCCATTATACATTGTAAAGGGCACCAAACTTCATCTAACCTGGTAGCAGCTGGCAACAATTTCGCTGACATCACTGCCAAGTCAGCCGCCGGATTTTCCACCCCTAAGCCTCCTTCCGCCTGTTTTCTCTCCCCCCAGTATGCCCCTAATTACACTCAGGAAGAAAAGGCTAAGCTATTACAAAATCCAACAGCCAAACTAGCTACGGGTGACTGGATTTATATTAATAACAAACTAGTTATTCCTGAAACACAACTCCATACCATTCTAACAGACATACATAATTCTTTACATATAGGACCCAAAGCCTTATATAATTTCCTAAATCCCCTCCTCCACTGTCCAACACTACAAAAACACTTACTTACAATCAACCAGCAGTGCTCTACCTGCCTAAAGGCAAATCCTCAAGGCACATTGCGTAATCCCCATCCCAGCCGTCAACTCAGAGGACACCAACCAGGTGAAGATTGGCAAATTGATTTCACACATATGCCAAAACATAAAAAATTCAAATACCTCTTAACCCTTGTGGACACCTTTTCCGGGTGGATCGAGGCCTATCCTACCACAGGAGAAACCGCTAACATTGTTGCCTCTATACTCACTGAACATATTATTCCTAGGTTTGGCCTCCGGTCACTCTTCAATCTGATAATGGTCCAGCATTCATCTCTAAGGTAGTCCAACAGGTGGCAGCCCTCCTACACATCACCTGGAAACTCCACATCCCTTATAGGCCTCAGTCTTCTGGTAAGGTAGAAAAGGCTAACGGACTTATCAAACAGCAGCTCACCAAACTCTCAATCGAAACCCGGCAGTCGTGGGTAACTCTCCTTCCCTTAGCCCTGACCCAGCTGCGGGCAGCACCTCGAAGCCCAACAGGTCTCAGTCCGTTCGAATTAGTCTACGGACGGCCCCTAACCCTCCAACAAATACCTTCCCTGCCAGCCCCTTTGGCGAACTACCTCCCATATCTCACTCTTCTCAGACAACTCCTAAGACAACACGCTGAGTTAACACACCCTCCTCCAACAGACGCCTACAACCCACATCTCTCCCTCAGTCCTGGAGACCAAGTATACATAAAAGATATCCAAGCCAAAGACTTACAGCCCAGGTGGAAAGGCCCATACATTGTCCTCCTGTCTACACATACAGCAGCAAAACTCCTAGGACACACGCATTGGATTCATATCTCCCAGCTAAAGAGGGCCCCCACCGGGAACAATCAGTGGACATCAGTTCAACTTTCCCCACTCGCCTCAAACTTACAAAACTTTCTTAACTAGTTCATGCTCCCTGACCCCTGGCGCTTAGCTCGCTTTCTCACCATCTCTACATAAACCTATCAGACTTTCAATACATAACCCCAGACCCATATCTACCTCCAGACAATAGTCCAGAGCAGTGGTTCTCCCATCTCCTAACCTTCATTGAACATCTCCAGTGGCAAGGGACACTCCGTGACTACACGGAAAATGAAGTCTCATTTTATACTTATATTGCTGTTTCACTCATACACTCAGACCTTTGCTAGTCCGCCTACTGTATGGCAATTTTTTTTCTCATCACTGAAACTTGGCCACAAGACAGCCGAACACACTCAGTAGTACATAGCTCTGCCAGTTGCCTTCCTTAAGGCTATCAAACTTCTCTCCACACAATAGAGACCCCTTTCTCATGGCTCGCACTTATCTGCCAAAGGCTAGACTTAACCTACACTGTGAATATAACCAATCTCTCCCACTGCTTCCTCTGTGAGGCTTTAGAAGGCCCCCACCTAGTGGCAGCCCCCTGCCCATGGCCTTCAACACAACTGGTCAAACATCCCACAATTCACTTACACTCCAGGCGCCACTATACCAGAAATCCAAACTGCCCAATCCTTCCTTTCCGTTATTCAACTCCAAATTCATCCTGAGGTAATCATGCTCAGGCACCCAATGGAGGCCACACAGCCCCCATTGAAGGCTATTTCTCGTCCAAACTGCCCAATCCTTCCTTTCCGTTATTCAACTCCAAATTCATCCTGAGGTAATCATGCTCAGGCACCCAATGGAGGCCACACAGCCCCCATTGAAGGCTATTTCTCATCCAAACTGCCCAATCCTTCCTTTCCGTTATTCAACTCCAAATTCATCCTGAGGTAATCATACTCAGGCACCCAATGGAGGCCAAACAGCCCCCATTGAAGGCTATTTCTCGTGCAACTGATCTCTCTCTAAAACTCTTAACCATACAGCCATTAACTGATCCCTCTATGTCCCCGTGTCCTTGGTCCCCAGTCTAACTTTATACAGCCAGGCAGAAGTAGCAGAGCTTTTCCAGCAACTTTCCATGCCACTACGACACCCCCGTAAAAAAAAACGGGCTGTTGTCCTCCCTCTAGTTATTGGAATCTGCTGAAAGCCTGGCCTCCCTGCAGCGCCGAACTACCTCAATAGCCTAAGTAGCTGCCCAAAACAGGCGAGCCCTAGACTTGCTTACAGCTGAAAAAGGAGGCACTTGTCTCTTCCTTGGAGAAGAGTGCTGCTATTATGTTAGCAAGTCAGGCCTAGTAGACACTAACATTCAAACCCTCAATAAAATAAAAAACTGAGATACAAAACCTTAACACCCCAACCTTGCCAGGACCTTCCTTCTGGGTTTTGCCCATATTCCGACAAATGCTTCCATACCTCGTTCCTATACTAATACTGTGCCTTTTTTATTCTTCATCCGTACGTCCAAATGCCAACCATGGGCCCCGACCTTAACGACGCCCCTTAACAGCAGGAAGTAGCCAGACAGACCACGGCGCCCCTTTATCACTATTACCAATAAAAGGTTGGACTGTTTGGACGAACGGAGGCAAGATGGCGCACCTCCGGGTTCTTCATCCCCCCAACTTTTCCCGCGCGCGCGAAAATGCAGCCGACGCCCGGGAAGGTGCAGACCAACTGGGCATGCGCCAGGTGACGTCAATCTGAAGAGACCAAGATTTACCTGGTCGCACCTGCGGAACGCCCCCGGACACGCCCGTGCCCCGCCTATCGCCCTCCCACTCCCAGAAAAGCCGCTCCGGACGAGTGCCACGCGCAGACTTCCCAGCTTCCCCACTGCGGTCAGGACTGTCGGAACTCCGTCCGAGGGCAGCACGGAGAACTCTGTGGGCCTCATTTGCCGGAGGCCAACAGACCTCTCCTAACCCACCTTCTTCCCCTGAAGCTAGGTGACCAAAATAAACTTGCAGTTTTGCTCCTACCCTTGCCTAGTCGCTGGTTCCTTTGCGCCCGATCTGGTGGTCTTAGAAAAAACAAAACATCTGGGACTTTCCAAAAAAGTTTGTAACCTCTGGGCCAAATAAAACTTTGACACTTGCTCGAATCTGGTATGAAAATTTTGCTTCTGGCATCAGTTAACATCAGCAGATAATATGATACCAAAAAGTACTTGCTATTAATTGCTTTTGGTAAAAGCAATTCTACAGAGGGCCAAAATACTTTAGCTAAAAACCACTGATTCAGAATTTCTAAGGCTGGGACCCAGAAATCTGGGTTTTAACATAGTCTCTGAGGGACTCTTATGCATACTCCAGTTTGAGAATCACTGGAGCCCACTGGCCTACCCCAGTGGTGGATGTACAGATTCTGACTCAGAAAGTCTGAAGTGTGGCCCAAGATTCTGCTTTTCTCACAAGCTCCCATGTGATGGCGATGTTGCTGGTCTGAGGGTCTTAGTTTCCTCACCTGCATAGTGGAGATGATAAAAATCTGTATTAGCGGGTTGTTGAGGGCATTAAATGAAGTCATAATGTCCATTCATATCCTGCCCCCACCCCTTTCAAGCTATGTCTATTGGGGCAAGTCACCGAATGTCTTGGTTCCTATCAGTGGAGCTACATAATATTGCCCACATCACAAGGTTGCTAGAAGGAGCAAATGAGATAATAAACATAAAGTACCTAGAACAGAGCCTGGAACATAGTAAACACTCAATAATATAAGATACTATATTATTACTACTATTATCATTATTGTTACATAGGGTGTCTGATCATAGCAGATATTCCATCAGTGTTAGTTTCCTCCCTACTCCCTCTTCTATCCATCCTCTCATCCCTACTTCTCCCTCTAGTCTGTTGATTTCTTTTTTATTTCTGTTTAGAGATGGGGTCTCACTCTGTTGCCCAGGCTGGAGTACAGTGGTGCAATCATAGCTCACTGCAGCCTCAAACTCTTGGGCTCAAGCAATCCTCTCACCTTAGCCTCTGGAGTAGCTGTGGCTACAGCTGCACATTATCACAACTGGCTAATTTTAAAAAATGTTTTGTAGAGATCAAGTCTCATTATGTTGCCCAGGCTGGTCTTGAACTCCTGGCCTCAAGTAATTCTCTGGCTTTGGCCTCCCAAAGGGATGGGACTATGGGCACAAGCCACTGCACCCAGCCCTCCTTCTGTTGATTTCTAACGTGTTTAATTAGAGAACTTCTATAGGGATGCTGATTAAGAAATATCTGAACCCAGGTGGCCCTACCTGACAGTCCAGAGGCACCACACAAACAGGGACCCAAAATGAGCTTGGACATTGACTGTGCTGCCCAGGCCGCTCTGCCCACCCCCTCTCAGGCAGCCTTTTGGTAGAGAGCTTGGGAGAACAAGGGAAAGTGGGCTTACCAGTCCTTCCCACCTCGGGGGAGCACCATTTCCAGGGCTGCCTGAACCTTCTTACTCTGTAGCACATTAATCAACATGGCACCAAGTTTACTTTTCCGAGAAGACCATTTGGGACAATGTATGGAAAACCTGAGAAGTCATTTCTCTTTGGCAGCACTGCCCTCCATAACGAAGCACATATTCCTGAAGGCATCTGGATTTTGTTTCAGGTTTCTCTTTGCTTCCTCAGGGTTTCAGTGCTGCCAGGAATGGCCTTCTGAGAATTGTTTAGGAAACCTTAATCTCCGGACTCAGAGTGGTGGTGATAATCACATTTTTTGCCCAAAATGACCAAACTGAAACCATCCCCACAGGGTTGACAAGAATGGCATGCTGGGTTCTGGACAGAAATATAGTTATAGTTAAGAACCAATCAGCCAGGCACAGTGGCTCACGCCTGTAATCCTAGCACTTTGGGAGGCCGAGGTGGGCAGATTGCCTGAGCTCAGGAGTTTGAGACCAGCCTGGGCAACATGGTGAAACCCCAACTCTACTAAAATACAAAAGAGATTAGCTGGGCATGGCAGCATGTGCCTATAGTCCCAGCTACTCAGAGGCTGAGGCAGGAGAAATGCTTGAACCCGGGAGGCAGAGGTTGCAGTGAGTTGAGATTGTGCCACTGCACTCCAGCCTGGGACAACACACCAAGAGTCCGTATCTACAAACAAACAAACAAACAAACAAACAAACTAATCAGCCAGGCACAGTGGCTCACACCTGTAATCCCAGCACTTTGGGAGGCCAAGGCAGGTGGATGGCTTGAGTTCAGGAGTTTGAGACCAGCCCAGCCAACATGGTGAAACCTGGTCTCTACTAAAAATACAAAAATTAGTCAGGCTTGGTGGCATGTGTCTGTAATCCCTGCTACTCAGGAGGCAGAGGCATGAGAATCACTTGAATCCAGGAGGCAGAGGTTGCAGTGAGCCAATATTGTGCCACTACACTCCAACATGCCTGGAGTGAGACTGTCTCAAAAAAAAAAAAGAAGAACTAATCAGGCCACAATTCAGCCCACTTCCTTGTTACCAAAGGTCACTAGATCCTGACCATTTGCATCCCCATTGTTGCTAGAGATAGAATTTCTGACGTTAAGATCATAATGATGGAGACAGGAGGCAGAGAAATTCTAGAAGACAGGGACAGGTCCCTGGCAAACCCCATCTTCAAGCCAAAAAGCCCGAGACTGCAACCCAAAATGAGAACTTACATCCCTGTTTTCCCACTTAAATGTTGCCTTTTCCAAAACCACCCATGGCCTGCTCTGCCCCCTATACTGTGCTTATAAAAACTCCAGACTCAGCTGGCAGAAAGGAGAAGCAGCTTGACATGAGAGACTATGGCTCAACATTGGAGAGAAGTGGCTTGACTTCAGAGAGACAGCTTGACAGCATAACTTCAGAGAAGAATCTGGCCAGAGACGGCCAGACTTCAGGGGAAGATTACCTTCCCAGCACATCCCCTTTTCAGCTCCCCTTCCTGCTGAGAACCACTTTTATCAGCGATAAAATCCTGTTTTTACCATCCTTCAATTCATTTGTCCAAACTCATTTCTCCTGGATGCCAAACAAGAGCCCAGGAGCCATAAGTGCAGATGCAAAAGGCTGTCACACTGGCCCTTTGCCCTCACTGGTAGAAGACAGCTTCCTCACATGGAAAGGCAGAGGGAGGGCCGCAGAGTTGTTAACACTTAAGCTGTCTGCAGATGGCAGAGCTAAAAGACCACTGTAATACTCCCTCTGGGGCTTCAGGGGTTGTAGGCACCCCATCAGACACTGCCTTGGGGCACACATGGAGTTTGCTTCTGCTGGTGCTCAAAAGTGCTCACCCTGGCTCCTGTACCTGCTCACTGTGTGCTCCCTCCCATAAGGGGTGGAGAGCAGTGAGTCTCAATGAGTGGTGTTCACTCCTGCTGGCGACAAAGTGGCCAGTTGATTCCAGTGGCTGTGTACTCCAGTTCCTGCCTCATTTGCTCATGTGCTCCCTCCCGCAAGGAGTTGAGAGTTGTGGGCTAAGTAAACGTGGCACCCCCATTCCGAGGCCTACAAAGGGGTCAGGGAAATATCCTGCTTCAATAAGACTGTTTAAAAATTGGTTTGCATCCCTGTTGTCCCTATAGAGATGATCTCTGATAGAATCATAAGGCTTTTGTCTAAGGATCACTTAAGATGTTTTTCAGACCCAAATTTCAGCAACCAGTTTGGAAACCCTCACAGAAGAACAGGATGAGCACGAGAACACAGCTTCTTCATCTCCCTGTCCCATGACTTCACTCTGCACTCTTCGACCAATCAACACTCTCCACACTTGGGCCCACTCCAAAACCCTAAAGACTCTAGCCCCAAACTCCTCAGACAGATGGATTCAAGATTCCCTCCCACCTCCTCCTTTTGTGACCCTATGGGTAAATCCTTTATCTGCTACAACGCAGTGTCTCCAGCACTGGTCATGGAGTGCCTTCTTACACGCAAGAGGAAAATTGAGTATGAGGTACATTTTCTTCCACAAGCCAGGTATTCCACAAGCACCACCAGCATCAGCAGATCCAGCTACAGATTCAGTGCCTATGATCAACTCCACAGACCATCAGCTTGCTTTGTTGAGAAGATTCTTTCCTAATAAACACACTGCTAAGACTAACATTCCCCAGCCACAGGACCTAGAGTAAAAGAAAACTTAGGCTACTACAGAGAATAGGCAAATGAAAGATGAAAAAGAGAGGGACGATCAACAGTATTCAGCACCTGTGCTTTGCCAGGCACTGTACTGCTTGGGATCATGTAGGCTTCATGAAAATTTGTGATAAATGTTTTACCATCATGCTTTCCTTTCTTCTTTCCCTGGCCCCTTCCTTCCTCCCTTCCTTCTTCCCTGAGTAACTCAAAAAGCCATTTGATAACTTCCCCTCCCCTCCCCTTCGAAGAGAAGGGGCTATTACAGCAGAGGCAGAGGAAGGGGCTAGAAAGCCAAAGAAGCAACTAGCATGCTAGGAAGATGAGTCACATACAGGGGAATTGAGGGCGGAAAAAAGAAAGAAAGGACAGAGGCTGCTCCTTTAGCCTGGATCCCAGAGCCAATTCACAGGAGCAGCAGCACGTAACATGAGTAAAAATTAACCTTTGTTGGGGCAAGCCCCTGAGATTTCATAGTTATTTGTGTGAACAAAAATCTTGGGGTCTCCAAATCACTAAGCTAAAGGGAAAAGTCAAGCTGGGAACTTCTTAGGCCAAACCTGCCTCCCTTCTATTCAAAGTCATCCGTCTGCTCACTGAGATAAATGTACATCTGAAGGCCTCCTTTGGAAAGGGTAATCAGAAACTCAAAAGAATGCAAGCATTTGTTTCTCATCTACCTAAGACCTGGAAGCCCCCTCCTCACTTTGAGATGTCCCACCTTTCTAGACCAAACCAATGTTCATCTTACATATGTTGATTGATGTTTCCCGTCTCCCTAAAATGTACAAAACCAAGCTGTGCTCTGATCACCTTGGGCATATGTCGTCAAGACCTCCTGAGGCTGTGTCACGGGCGCACATCCTTAACTTTGGCAAAATAAACTTTCTAAATTAACTGAGACCTGTCTTAGATTTTGGGGGTTCACATTTGTTACCCACAACAAGCTGGGTCTAAGCCAACTGATACAGCAACTGGTAAATAACTTCTGTGCTTAGAGTGTGAATACAGCTTGTCTATCTCATAGCAAAACCCATGCTCTTTCCACTTGATATATAGAATTGTTTATTGATTTAAGAACCATTTTATTGATTAAACTGACCTTTGTAGAACTCAGCGGCTCTGAGCTTGTCCACTTCTCAGCACTTAGGGAAAATTTCATTTTATAATCCTTTTTAGTTCTCTTATTCCTCTGTAGCAGAACAATTATTCCACCAATACTGTGGAAAAGTTAGCCTAGTCTGAAAAATATTTCAGCTACAAATACCTAAAAATGCAGGATAAAATATGGGTGAGCTAGCAAGAAAGTAAGAGAAATAGTCCAAGTATTTAAACTGCTCTGAAATACTAAAGGACTGAAAATGGAATGAGACCAGGAGTCCAAAGAGAGGTTAATGAGCAATAATGCTAATGACTGTTTGAAGGGCACAGCAGATCTAGACTGCTGGGGATCAAAGATACACACAGAGACACACACACGCACACACACACACATATAACATATATAGGTATATATACATCTATCTAGTTATTTAGAGAGTTTAAGACTTAAAGAAAGTTGCAAAAATAATAAAGAGTTCCTATATTACCCTTCACCCAGCTTCCGCAACAATATGTCTTACATATTCATAGCACTTTGGTAAAATCAGGAAACTGATACTGGTACAATACTGTTAATACAGGTATAGATCTTATTTGTGTTTTACTAGTTTTGAATGTACCACTTTGCATTTTCGGTGTATAGCTCTATGAATTTTATCAGATGTATAGATATGAGTAACTGTCATCACAAAGAAACTCTGTCGTGTTACCTCTTAACAGTCAGACCCTTGTCCCAACCATAACACTTGGCAATCATGGCTTCGTTCTTCATCGCTAATTTTTTTTTTTTTTTGGCTTTGAGAATGGTACCTAGATGGAATCATATAGCATACAACCCTTTGAGATTGGCTTTTAAAAACTCACCACAATGCCCTTGAGATTCATTCAAGTTGTATGTATCAATAGCTCATTACTTTTTATGGCTGAGTAGTGTCCCATGACATGGATGTACTCCAGTTTGCTTTCTATTCACTCACTAAGGACTGTTTGGCTTGTTTACAGTTGTTTTTTTTTTTTTCTTTTTGAGATGGAGTCTCACTCTGTCGCCCAAGCTGGAGTGCAGTGGCACCATCTCAGCTCACTGCAAGCTCCACCTCCCAGGTTCATCCCATTCTCCTGCCTCAGCCTCCCGAGTAGCTGGGACTACAGGTGCCTGCCACCATGCCCAGCTAATTTTTTGTATTTTTAGTGGAGACGGGGTTTCACCATGTTAGCCAGGATGGTCTCGATCTCCTGACCTCGTGATCTGCCCGCCTCAGCCTCCCAAAGTGCTGGGATTACAGGCGTGAGCCACCGCACCTGGCCAATTTTTTGTATTTTTTAGTAGAGACGGGGGTTTCACCACGTTCCCCAGGCTGATCACGAACTCCTGACCTCATGATCCACCCGCCTCAGCCTCCCAAAGTGCTGGGATTACAGGTATGAGCCTCCACACCCGGACTGTTTTCAGTTTTTGACTATTAAAAATAAAGCCACCATGACATTCATGTACAGAGTTTTGTTTGAACATAAGTTTTGGTTTGTCTAGGATAAATACCCAGGAGTGTCATTGCTGGGTGATATGATAAGCATATGTGCAACTTTATAAGAAACTGTCAAACTGTTTTCTAGAGTGGTTATGCCATTTTATGGTCCTACCAGCAATGTATGAGAGATCCGGTTGCTCTGCATCCTTACCGGCATTTAGTGCTGTCAGTACTTGTTATTTTAGCCATTTTAATAGGTGTGCCGTAGAATCTCATTGTGGTTTTAATATGCATTTCCCTAATGGCTAATGACACTGAACACTGTTTTATATTTTTATTTGCCATCTGTATATCTTCTTTGGTGAAATGACTATTCAAGTCTTTGATCCATTTTCTAACTGGACTGTTTACTTACTCTGAGTTTATATGGTTCTTTATATATTCTGGATATGAGTCCTTTGTTGGATACGTGATTTGCAAATATTTTCTCCTAGTCCATGCCCTGTCTTTAAGCCTTAGTGTTAACTGCCATGAAAGCACTGTCAACAAAGTCTAGACCTCAGGAAAGGTGCAGAATGGAGTTCTCTGGATATAGTCAAATCACCTGAAGAGCCCAGAACAGGCGAATTAGAAAAAATTCTACACAGCCAAAGAAATAAACAGCAAGCTGAAAGATAGATCTGAAGAAATTAGCCAGAATGTGGCTCAGAGAAACAAAATGATGGAATATTTTAAAAGTAATAATTTAAAACCTCAGATGGTTTAACCGATACCTAATAGGAATTCCAGGAGGAGAGTCTAGAGTGATGTTGTCCAATACAATAGTAGCCAATAGTCACATGTCACTACTTAAAATGTAAATTAATTAAAACTAAATGAAGCTAAAAATGCAGTTCCTTGGTTGTACTGGTCACGTTTCAGATGCTCAATAGCCACATGTGGCTGGTGGCTACCATATTGGACAGTGCAGATATAGAATATTACAGGAAGTTCTACTGGACAGTGCTGATCTAGGCCATGAAACAAGTCTGAGCCCATTTCAAAGAACTGGTATGATATAGATGTTTTGTGGAAATAAACTAGACATTAGAAATTAAAATAGTTCCTACTGCCTCCTCTCACCTTTTTCCCTGTTACAATTCCACCTCTTTACGTCTTCATGTTCTTGATGAGAAGCAGAACGCCCCTGCTGTGTTCCACGGCACTAAGTTCCCCAGAACCCGCCAGTCTCTGATGACAGAACATCCTGGACCGCCCAGCTCCACACCCCACCCACGAAGTTCTCTAAAACACTGACCATGACAGCCTGGGGTAGGTTTCCACTTTAACATTCTGACCAAAATTCTCAACTCGATGCAGTCAGAGTCTGCGCAACCTGGGACCTCGAGCCAAGAAATCCTCAAGTGACCTTACTTGGCAAAACCAACGACACAACCAAATACAGGTCTCAAGCGATTTACAGCTCGGTGCTTACCAACTCGGTCACCGGCCGACGGGCAGCCCTCTGGCGTCGCAGCCCCGCCTCTCTATGACGTCACACGAGGAGCCCTGAAGTGGCGGTCAAGCTTGAGGCGTCATCTGGCTGCGCCTAGTGGGCCGTTGCCTTATAGTTGCTGAGAGGAGGCGAGAGGCGGGGACGCTGAGGCCAAGACCATGTCTGACTGGCAGAGGTTTCCTTGGCAGCAGAGGACGCTAGGTTTGGGATGAAAGAAGCTGGGCAGATGCAAAATCTGGAGAGCGCGAAGGCCGGGCGGTCAGTTAGCACCCAGACTGGCAGCATGACCGGTGAGTGTCCCGGACCCTGCTCCCGCCACCCTACCTTTCGGTCTACCCTGTGCGTCTCCTGTCATTGAACTCCAGATTCCTTGTCTGCACCTCTTTGCCTCCCCTACTGCTTCTGGATGTCTCCTGCCCGCCCCCTGCGTGTCCCCTCCTCGGTCGCCAGAACCGCTCGGCTCGGTCGGACCGGCTTTTGAAGTGTGACTTTTTACCCCTCTTATTTGTTTCTCACAGGGCGTAGAGCTGGTGCTCTGAGGTCAAAGAGCCTGAATATTTCCAAACCGCGCTTTTGCCTTGATTTCCAAATTAACCGCACGTGACGCTTTCCTGTATTTCGACTGCTTTACCGTCGAAGGTCAGCGCATTTTTCGGGCTGTGTACTAATAGCTTTCCTTTTAGCAACGCCCGGGCACAGTCCAAAGAAAAGCTTGCACCACGACGACGTCAGACGCGAGGACTTTTCACAGCTTGCTTTGGGTTGTCCCCCCAGCTATGTGTATTGGCTGTACCGTTTTTTCCTGCAGGGTGAGGGCTGGAGAAAGAGGGCCCAACTTTTTAAGTGGAAAAGGAGGTAGCCACGACTAAGACTGAAGCGTCTCCTGCTAAGATACTTCTGACTCTCTTAATACCCTAATCTTTTTCTGTGCCTCATGCGAAAGCAGCTGGGCTTATGTTGCAGCACCCAAGTGGCATTGAGATTGGCTCCCTTTTTCGCCATTAGTAACACGTTTTAAAGTGTTTGTCGTCTCTTCTGTAGGTCAGATACCAAGACTTTCTAAAGTCAACCTTTTCACTCTGCTCAGCCTCTGGATGGAGCTCTTCCCAGCAGTAGAAGCCCAGAGGCAAAAATCTCAGGTATAATTTGTTTCATAGTTTTTCTCCTTAGAAACGCAATGGTTTAAAATCTGAGTTTATTGCTCCAGTTTCTGTCATACCTAAAACCAAACTTAACAAGCCTTAAGATTTTAAAATGACCTTTCTTGATTAACATGACACTTTATAATTCCTAGCTGTAATAAGTCATCTTCCATTCTAAAAATACTTTCTGAGACTGCCATGTTTATCAGGTACTAATGGTATTCATATGTCAGTTTGGCTAATAAGATTATTGTCTATACCACGTAATTTCCCCCAATTGTATATACTGTTGGTGTTTTATCTGGGTAGTTTGCCCCTCTGCCACAGAAATATATAAATTGCCTGGAGATAGAGACCATGTCTTATTTTACCTAGCATATACCCTTTAGCATCTACCATTATATGAATGCTAATTGGTTAATGTTGGATGGAAGTGGTCTCTTTTTGGATCTTGAAAGACAGGATCAAAATAGATTAGAAATGGGCTGGGTGCAGTGGCTCACGCCTGTAATCCCAGCACTTTGTGAGGCTGAGGCGAGTGGATCACCTGAGGTCAGGACTTCAAAACCAGCCTGGGCAACATAGTGAAACCCCATCTCTACTAAAAATACAAAAATTAGCTAGGCATGGTGGTATCCACCATAGTCCCAGCTACTCAGGAGGCTGAGGCATGAGAATCACTTGAACAGTTCCCATGGATGAGAATCGGAGGTTGCAGTGAGCTGAGATTGCACCACTGCACTCCAGCCTGGGCGACAGAGTAAGACTCCGTCTCAAAAAAAAAAATCAGAAATGTATAGTAAGAATAATCACAAAAGCCAATATATTGGAATTGGAAAAATGGACATGCTACGTCTTTTCTTTCTCCTACCCTTGGGGCAACAAGGTGCTAGGTTCTCATTTTCCTCCATGCATGGAATGGCATGATGCTAGGTTCTCATCATTTCTGTTTGATAATTTTGGAAGCTTAGGGTGTTGGCATTGATTTTTATAGGGGGCCACGGCCATTGGAAAGTAGTATTAGGTTAAGTTGAGCATTTAAGACATTTTTGAAAACAGAGGTAAAAGGAGAGGGGTGGGGCAGAAAATTACCCATGACTTCTCATCACTCTAACATTACTGTTAACATTTTGGTACTTCCAATCTTAAGCATGAGGTTTTTTATTTTACAAAGTTGTAGTTATATTCTGCATGTACTCGCTGAGGTTTCCAACTTACCAATAATTCTGCTGAAAGGTTGCTTTAGATTTTCCAGAGAAAGACTATAAATCCTTAAATTCCCACAGTACTCTTAGGAAACTACCTACTCTTTTCATTTTACTGTGGATGAGGTTTTGTGCTTGGCACTGGAGACACAAAGCAGAAAAAACATGGTCTTTGTTTTCTTTTCTTTTTTTTTTTTTTTTAGAAGTTTCAAAGTTATATTATCTTGAGTTATAATTGTCTGTTTAATACAATTACACCATTTTTCTCTTCTAAGAACCATCTCATAATTTAAAGAATGATATGACTGAGAAAGATACTTAGGAAGACATTTTTAGGCATTGCTGAATTTAAATCATCTTCCAAATACTACATTCTGCCCCTTTCTTTATTGTAATAGTTTATCTGAAAGTACACAAAAATTAATAAATTGCTTTTACTATGCAATTCTGAAATATCAAGTCTGCCTCCAATAAAAAAACAGTAACTACTTTTATAACATTAAGGTCAAGTCATTTGTAAAGATAATATCAACTGAGACTTTTTGGCACTTACGGCTAATCCATTATAAACAACTGTCAATCTTAAAAACACAGTTCCAGTAAATGTGTAGTTACACTGGGTACAGATAAGAAAATACAAGGCCAGCATGGTAGCTCATGCCTGTAATCCCAGAACTTTGGGAGGCAGAGGCAGGTGAATCATGAGGCCAGGAGTTCAAGACCAGCCTGACCAACACAGCAAAACTCCGTCTCTACTAGAAATCCAAAAAAAAAAAAAAAAAAATTAGTTGGGCATGGTGACGTTGGCCCGTAATCCCAGCTACTCAGGAGGCTGAGGCATGAGAATCACTTGAACCCAGGAGCAGTGGTTGCAGTGAGCCAAGATCGTGCTACTGCACTCTAGCCTGGGTGACAGAGCGAGTGAGACTCTATCTCAAAAAAAAAAAAAAAAATTAAGTACGAGAAGATCACTGGCCATGTTAAACCAAATGAATGAAAAGCACCCAAAGTGATTTTATGTCGAGGGTCCATCCATACAAATAAATAAACAAAATCCTATCCTCTTCTTTCTATATTTTTTTCTTACATTTCTTATACAAATAACAGAATGCTTCATTTTATTCACTTCAACAGGACAAAGTCCTTAAAGAAAGATTGAAAAGAGCTGATAATCAAAATCCCAAATTTTATGCTTATTCTTGTTTTAGTGCTATCAATTTTCTGACATATTAACGTAGGCAGGAAAACATTCTCAGTAAATTGAGCATCCAAGTCTACAAATGTCTTGAAGCACTCTGGCAAGTTACGTGTATCCCATGTTGCTTTTGGTTTCCCATCTCTTCTTTGCTTCAAACCCCCATGTGAGTTTCTTCTTTTTTCGGGCAGCCTGTGAATTTTCAACCTCCTTTTTGGCTTTTACAAAGTTGTGGCAGGCAACTGCTTTGGCAATTTTTATACCAAGCTCTCGAGTAGCTAGCTCGTTGCTAAGTTCCTCAGCCTTCTCAATATTCCACTCCTCCACAGCCTGATCTATTCTCTTTTTCAAGGCCTGACTTCTCAACTTTTTTCCTTTTAACAGGCAGGTCAGATCTATCATTGACTCCAAAATACTGAGTAAGCTCCTTCCATTGGGTTTCATTTGAGGATGGTTCACTATGAGATTCTTTTTCATTCTTCAATTTATCTTTTCTGGAGCGTTTTCTTTTTTTCCCTGTGAATCCTGAGGTTGTGCTTTTCTGTTCAGAATGTTTTTTATGCAATTCTTGAAATGTATTCCACATGTCTATGGGAATTCCAGAAGGACACTTTTCATAGGCATTTACATTTGACTGTGTTTCAGTTTTTGGTTCATCTGTTGAGAAACCTATGATTTCTGTTTTTCTGAGACTCTCATCCTGTTTATCTTCCTGTAAGATAAGTCCAGAGTTCTCCAACGTAACTTCATCTTCAGAGTTTGACTCAGCATCACTTTCATTTGGGCCAGGAGGTAGCAGCCCACTCCACATCTTTCCTTAAGGCCCAAGATTGCAAGAGGATGGGTCTAGTAAGGTACACCTGTTCCTGCTTGGCTGCACAACCCGGAATTCTGCAGGTTTTCTGGCGGCAATGCCCCACTCCAATCCCAAAACAGGCAGAATCCCCTCTCAGGCACAGAACTGGGCACAGAACTAAGTGCTGCAGTTTCTGGCAAAGGATGTCTAGCCTGCTGGCAGTCCCATTAACTGGAGCTGTCAGGAAGCGGTTGCCCGGCAGCCATGGTCTTTATTTTCTAATGAGAAGAAACACTAGGCATTTAAACAATTAAAATAGAATTGGTGGAGTAAGTACACAGTATAAGCAGAGATATTGGCAAGACTGGGAGCCAGGCTCTATATGGGGAAGTGAAGGAAGGATTCACAGAGAAGGTAGTATTTGCACTGAAACATGAAGAATGAGTAGACATTGCCCAAGCCAAGGAACTCTACATGGAAAAGCTTGGAGGAATGAGAGAATTTGTGGTCCTCAGGCCAGAAAGTGAAATTAGGCAGAGGGAAGAGACTGGAAAGGAGCTCGACAATGTAGACAGGAATCATATCATAAAAAGCATTGTATGCCTTACAAAGGAGTTTAGATTTTATCCTATCGGTATAGGAATTGCACTGAGGAATTTTAACGGGATGTGAGGATATTCACTTCTCATAATAAAATGATATCTCTTGGCGTAGTTTCCTCCCCCAATTCCTATGTGAAGTGTTTTATAGATAGTAAAACATTATTTAAAATGTTATGCATTGTTATTCCATATTTCTCACCCTCATCCCCTACTCTGGCTCTACATTTTACTAATGGCTGAGAAAGCTCTTCATTTCCTTCATTAATTTTGAAGTTACTTTATTCCTTCTACTTGTTAATAGCTTAGTATTGTTTTATGAAAGTAGATTTCCAAGCTGTTAGGGATTTTATGTTTGTGGGTTTTTTTTTTCCAGATAAAATTTATTTTGAAGAGCCAGATTAGAAACAAATATTTAGAGATTTAAGACTTTTAGGCTGGGCGCAGTGGCTCATGCCTCTAATCCCAGCACTTTGGGAGGCTGAGGCAGGCAGATCACAAGGTCAAGAGATCAAGACCATCTTGGCCAACATGGTGAAACCCCATCTCTGCCAAAACTACAAAAAGTAGCTGGTCGTGGTGGTGTGCACCTGTAGTCCCAGCTATTCAGGAGGCTGAGGCAGGAGAATAGCTTGAACCTGGGAGGCGGAGGTTGCATTGAGCCGAGATCGCGCCACTGCACTCCAGCCTGGCAACAGAGTGAGACTCCGTGTCAAAAAAAAAAGAAAAGAAAAACAAAAGCCTTTTAAAAACTGAACATATTAGAGATTGAATACAAATTTTGAAAAAGCATTCTTTCTTTTGTAAATATCCAGATTTAATCTCATTTTAGTTCTATTTTATTTTTCATACACACCACATCCTGTGCTGAAATTAAGTTTTTTTTTTTTCAACAGGCACAAGTTATATTTAATTTGTGAAAAATGATATTTACGTTTCTATTAGGAAGGAATTGATTGGCCAACTAATTGTTGAAGTTTGTTTGCAAATAATATACACCCTACTGTTTCCTCATACTTTATAGAGAAAACTGTGGATCTGAGAAAACTGAGATAAAGCTTTCAGTTAGCATTTTGTTAAAAAAAAATACTACCAAGGAAATTTCAAAACTATATTAGCAACAAAATTTTATACAACTTTATATCATGTTTAACAAAAGATCAGGGTTATGAGTCTCTGTTTTCTCCCAAGCCAATGACTCTTAGTTTTCCTGGCATCTCGTTCCTTCATCTGATGGACACCATGGAAGTTTTCTAAATGAAAAGAAATAAGTCTTTTGTTTCAAATATTTTATTTGGGATCTTATTTGGAAATCTGACTCATACGCATGTCTATTTAAGCCTTTTAAATGGAAAGTTAAAACACATAGAAATGAGTACAGAAGGCATCAAAACAAAGAACATCCGGCCGGGCGCGGTGGCTCAAGCCTGTAATCCCAGCACTTTGGGAGGCCGAGACGGGTGGATCATGAGGTCAGGAGATCGAGACCATCCTGGTCTACACGGTGAAACCCCGTCTCTACTAAAAAATACAAAAAACTAGCCGGGCGAGATGGCGGGCGCCTGTAGTCCCAGCTACTCGGGAGGCTGAGGCAGGAGAATGGCGTAAACCCAGGAGGCGGAGCTTGCAGTGAGCCAAGATCGCGCCACTGCACTCCAGCCTGGGCGACAGAGCTAGACTCCGTCTCAAAAAAAAAAAAAAAACAAAGAACATCCATGTCTTCAGAAAGCCAGGCAACCTGGAAGTAGGATTGACTTGGCTGTATGAAAGGTTATCACTCTTAGCTCCTGGTCCTGGAGCTTGCCCAGCTCCTATTCACTGCATTGGTGTCTTTCCAGCTGTGCTCCCACACTCATGTCTCCTAGGACTACAACCCTCTCACCATAGTCTTGGGTAGGCCTCTACTTCTGTTCTTACTTACAGGCCTTGGGACTCTGAGGCACTTGGGGAGGGAGAGCCTCAGGATTACTCTGGCAGTGATCTGGGTGAAATAGGCTTTTGCATGTTAGCTTGGGAACTTGACTATCATTTTTAACATTGTTTATATGAGAAAAATGTGTTTTAAATTCCAAAAAGGCAGATTTACCAAGTATTTAGAACATGATTGTAGGTTGTCAATTACTTGTATATTTAATGTCAATAAAGCAGAAGTATATAATTTCATTAGTTCTTCTCATATCATGGCCATTGCAAAAAAGCAAGACCAATGATAGTGTGGGGGAAGAATCCAGAATGAAAGGGAGCATATTGTACTTCACTTTTATAGTGTTATTTATTGTACAAACAGTATCATTGAAACTGAAGACTGAATCTATAGCTGCAACATTTTTAAATGTTTTTTATTTATATTTTAAATGTTTCTCTTGGATTTTCCTTTTTGTACTAGTTAATATCCACATAATTTTGCAGATAGTTGCAGTCATAGCAGGAATACAATTTTGTATTTGACAGTTTCAGTACTGTTACAGGGTTATTAGTTTTAAATTATACAATAAGAATACATCTAAATTTCATATACATATAGTATATGCTGCCATTGTGTTTATACTTGTGGAAATACTAAATTCCTCGAAATGTTACCCAATTTTGTGCCTAGTATTTCTTTACCATTTACTATAGTATATTTTTTCCAGTATTATTTGCACATGATATTCGTAGAGTTGAGTACAAACTTTCTCCTATTGAGAGAAAAAAAACTTCTTTAAGCTAAAGTAATAAGATTGTTTCACTTAAATTCTTTAGTCTGCTTTTGCTGAACAGAGTAAATAGAAACACCAAGATGCAATTAGACATGTAATTGTATTGGAAATACTGCTTTTGAAACTTTACCAACCTTTTGTCTTACTAAAAGTATTTTTATGAATTACCAAAGTAATAAATGTTTGTTATTTTTAAAATGGACAGAAGAAAAGTTTTATCATAATTCCACCTCCTAGAGACTAATTACTTCTTAAAATTGTTTCTCAGTCTTTTTTCTCTTATTTTCTTTACTTACATGAAATTATTTAACTCTGGATTCTACCCTTTTCACTTAACATAAGAAAATACTTATACTGTAATGTTAGTATAAACATTGGAGCACCACCTTAGTCTAGTGTCTTAGAGTAGCCAGTGGTACAGCCAGCCTGCCTGGGTTCAGATTCTGACTCCGCTTCTTACTAGTTGTATAACTTTGGGTAACTTTACCTCTCTGTGTCAGCTTCCTCATCTGTAAAATGAAATGTTACTAGTATATACTACATGAGGCTTTTATGAGAAATGAATGAGTTAATATTTGTAAAGGTCTTAGTGCCTGGCACATGTTACGTACTATGTGTTTTTTTTTTGTTGTTGTTGTTCTTGTCTCCTTATTTATTTATTTTAATAGAGATGGGGTCTTGCTATGTTGCCCAGACTGGTCACTAACTACTGGGCTCAAGCAGTCTGCCCGCCTCAGCATCCCGGAGTGTTAGGATTACAGGCATGACCCACTGCACCTAGCCTCCTAACTCTTTCCATTGTGTCTTCTGGTACCTTATGCTAAAGGCCCTCACTGTACTTTTCCAGAACAGAAGCAATGTAGCAAAATGGTTAAGACAATGGATCTTGTGCTGGATCTGGCATATCCACTTATTACCTGTGTGACCTTGGTTGAGTTATTTAATCTTTCTCAGCCACAATTTCCTCATTTGTAAAATGGAAATAATAGGAGCTACTTTATAAAGTTATAAGGATTAAATGAGATAATTTAGGGCCTGGTACATGATAAACATGCAGTAGATGTTAGGTACTATTATTATCATCACTCATATAATTATTACCACTACTAGCACCCACATCCTTACCGTTTTTCCACTGACACCATCACTTCCTCTACTTCCTGTTCTGTTTGAACAGAAACCTCATTCCCAGAACATGGGTTTTCCTGTAAACTTATTTTTGAAGGTTGTTTCTTTTCTAGCATCCAGCACTTGTTTCATAAGACTAGCAGGTCAACATTTACAGAGTTTCCCATTCCTACTTTAAAACTTTATCAATGTATTAACTATCCCACCTATTTTTTTTTTTTTTTTTTTGAGACGGAGTCTTGCTCTGTTGCCCAGGCTGGAGTGCAGTGGCCTGATCTCAGCTCACCGCAGCCTCCGCCTCCGAGGTTCAAGCAATTCTTCTGCCTCAGCCTCCCGAGTAGCTGGGACTATAGGTGTGCGCCACCACGCCCACTAATTTTTGTATTTTTAGTAGAGACAGGGTTTCACTATGTTGGCCAGGCTGGTCTCCGGACCTCGTGATCTGCACGCCTCGGCCTCCCAAAGTGCTGGGATTACAGGCGTGAGCCACCACACCCGGTTATCCCACATATTTTGGAGCTCACAGAATTCTGTGTCACTTTCTTTGTCTTAATCAACTTACTTGATAGTCACTTTCCTGTTTTCATAAATCATAAGCCCTTTGAGAGCTGCATCTTGAGCAACTAGGCTGTCATATAGCAAGGGTTCAATAAGTATTTGTTGAACTAATAAATGAAGGACTTTGGTCCCTGCCTCAAAACTTTCTTTCTACTTCAAGTTTTCACTTTTTCCCTCATGGATATACCTGTATTAGTTTTCTATTGCTGCTATAACAGATGACCACAAAGTTGGTAGCTTAAAACAACACAAATTTATTATACAGTTCTGTATGTAAGAGGTCTGAAATGGTTCTTAACTGGGCTAAAGTCAAGGTGTTGGCAGAGCCAGATTTCCTTCAGACGCTCTAGGGGAGAACCTTTCCTTGCCTTTTCTACCTGTGGAGATTGTCTGTTTTCCATGGCTCATGGGCCTCTTCCATCTTCAAAGCCAGCAATGGCCAGTCAAGTATTTCATGTTGCATCACTGACTCTCCCACACCCCTCTTTTACTTATAATGACCCTTGTGATAACATCGGGCCAATCAGATAATCAAGGATAATCTCTCCATCTCAAAGTAGGTGGTTAGTGCCTCAGTTCCAGCTGCAACCTGAATTCCTCTTTGCTATGTAACAAAACATAGTCATAGGCTCCAGGGACTGGGACGAGGAGATCTCTGGCAGGGCATTATCCTGTCTACCACAGTCCCAATCGAATACCTTTGCTACATAGTTCCTTATCTTCTCAATTCCAATTAATTTACCTCTATTCCACTTTGGTCATTCATGGCCACACTTTGGACTTTTCCATTACTCAAAACTGCCACAATTCTGAAACCGTAAACTTCAGAATTTTATTTTCTGATCACAGTTTCCAATCCTTCTATGTTTTGGGAAAGTACATAGGGGATAGATTATAAAGGTTTATTTACTAAGTAAAGTAGTATGAACTTGATCCGAACAAAGTGGAAAGTCAATGTAGAGTTTCATCATGAAAAAAAATGGTCAAAGCCAAGGATGCCAGCCTTTAAATATGGGAATGTTGAATTAGTCTTATGTCTTATGTGCTAATCTTTTTTTTTTCCTTAATCTGATTTTTATTAGAAAAATGAAGAGGGAAAGCATGGACCCTTAGGAGATAATGAAGAGATGACCAGAGTATCTACTGACAAAAGACAGGTAAATTTTTATGATTTCACATATATATATATATGCTCATAATAACAAAGCAAAAGAAATAGTATAAAGTAGAATACAAGTGCCTCCATTCCTGCTTTCAAGGGAGTTTTTAAAATACTCTTCTAAAAATGGTCTGTATATTTACAAGACTATATGTCACTCCTTTTTTTTTAAAAAAAAAAAGTACAGATGGGATTATTCTGTGCTATGTCCTACATCTTGCTTTAAAAAAAAAAAAAAAAAAACTCTTGATAGTTCATATAGATATGTTAAGAAATACTCTCCCTTAGTTCTCTCACACTCCCACACACCTTGCTGGGTATCCCAAGAATGCAAGGCCCTAACGTTGCATTTACTTTACCTAGTAAATAAACCCAGAGTTTTACCTGGGTCATTTCTCAGAGTTGTGTTTGCAGTGATCAACCCTGAAGGTTGAGGTAATGTCTCCCTCCAGGACAAAGAGCAAACTTTCTTACTTTCTGCTGTGAAATAGTAGGACCCTCAAGCTCAGTGTTCCTTTCCTATAACACTACCCACCCTGTGTCCAGGCAGCTATCTGTGCCCATCTGTATTACCCCTCATGGGGCTTGAGGGCAGGGAAACAGAAATGATGCTCATACTGACTGCTGTGCTGCAAATAATAAAGTTCATTGTTTCTAACCCAGAAGTTTCATGTTTTCTGCTAATATCTGTGAAACAGTAACAGGTTAACTTATTAGTTGGTAAGTAGGGTAAAATCAAAATGCAGACTTGAAAGATGAACCTTGTTCTTTTTAATATTGTATAGTATGTCCTTGTTACTTTATTCTTTTGAGTTTTCCAGAGGTTCCAATTGATTGGGTGCAGAGTGGAGACTAAGCATGTATGTTTTGAAGAGTTACCTTGATGATTCTGATGTATATTCCTAGAGATTTCCTAATTCATTCTGAGAGTAGCCCAGTAGAAATATAGAAATAATTTGTCTCAGAATACTTACATATTTTCATAAGAAAGGCCAAGGGAAAAAAATAGTGAATCACCATTTAAGTCAATGTACTAGTCCATGTACAAAACATATACAAAACAGACTGTCCCCTTTTGCCCATGTTTTAGTGTAAAACTCTGTGACTAGGATTACATAGATGACTTGCCAAAATGTTAGCAAAGGGAAGCAAAATCAAATTCAGAGCAGTGATTCACTGAAAAGATTCAGTCCTCTGGGATTTGCGGTAAATGGAAGTGCCGAAATGGAATGCAGCTTGAGCTTTTATTTGTTTTGTTGAGTTTGAGATGGAAAAATCTTTGTCTCAAACTTGATATTTTGGCCTTACCTAAATGCAAAATGAAAAAACATATTTTCTGAGGTGAAAAGGACTCTAGACAAAAAAGTGATAAACTCGACCCAAAAGGTGGTTCTAATAACAAATAAGTTGATGAGTATGCTTCTCACTTAATAGGAACTATTTTTTTGTGTGTTTTATTCTGGCTTTATTTCTGTCTGCTGAACTAGGAAAATCTAAAGCTGAAATCATTCCCTTGCAGCCACTTCCACTGGTCACATTGATTCAATTTAACAACAGAAGCTCTGTCAAGATCTTTTGATGAGGCAGCATTACTTCTTTTCCATGATGATACTTACTGGCCAGGCACGGCGGCTCACGCCTGTAATCCCAGCACTTTGGGAGGCCGAGGCGGGCGGATCACAAGGTCCAGAGATCGAGACCATTCTGGCTAACGTGGTGAAACCCCGTCTCTACTAAAAATATAAAAAATTAGCTGGGCGTGGTGGTGGGAGCTACTCAGCTACTCTGGAGGCTGAGGCAGGAGAATGGCGTGTACCCGGGAGTCAGAGCTTGCAGTGAGCCCAGATCATGCCACTGCACTCCAGCCTGGGTGACAGAGCAAGACTCTGTCTCAAATCAATCAATCAATCAATCAATCCAGCCTGGTGACAGAGACTCTGTCTCAAATAAACAAACAAACTTATTGAAAGTATTCAGAAATCAATAATAATATATACTTTGCATTTGAGGAGCATAAAACTCTAGAAATTTTGGTAGGGAGGGGAAAGTGTTCACAAATTCAAGGTCAATTTAAAGCTTTTTTCAAAGCTGATATAGATAGGTTTTTCGTATTTTACATACATTCTTAGGTATATATTTTGTAAAGCAGAGATTTTTATATTTCTTTTTAAATGTCTTTCTAGTTTAGGAGATGGTTGTTTAACTCAGAAATGGAATTCCATAAAAGCTTCTCTGTTCCTTCTTTTTTAGATATTTTACAAATTTTTCTCCATAATCTCAAACACTTATACTCAAAACCGAAACTGAAACTTGACTAGTTAATATCGCTTTGGTCTGATCCTTAAAGTGATTTCAGATATGCTGCATTGGGGAATAAGTATAGGGTAAAATCCCTTTGGAAGGGGATAGGAATAGGGCCAACCTCTCCTCAGCCCAAGCTCCCCTCATGTAACAGTCAGTCCCAAGCCCAAGGATCAGGTTTACATTCCTTACTTCAGAGGCTTTTGCTGTGAAAACAGCATAGATTATTTTGTGCCTTATGCAGTACTGACTTTTTTTTTTTTTTACCTTAGTCTGTTTTATCTGATATTGTTATACCAGCTTTGATTAATATTTGCTTAAGTTGAGACACTTTAGGTTCAATAGTAACACAAAACCTTCACTCAAAGAGATCCACTGGAAGTGCTTAGAACCCCAGTCAATCCACAGTCTGCATGGCTTAAATCAGGCTCAGCCAGTCCCTTCTCTGTGGAATACTGCTAAGATAGCTCATGCTCACTGCTCTGACGTCAAGTTCTCTCATCCTTTTTGACATTTGATGGTATGTCTTCCTTCTTTTTGTCTTTATAACTTACCTATAGTAGGAGGTGGGACCCAACTATAGTAGTCTAGACTGCCATAGTGCTAAAAGTTGATACAGCCAGTAGTTTCTAGAAAGAAATTGAGAATTATCTTTACTTTGGTCAATATCTAAAATATTTTGGAATTTAAGATGACCTCTGCTTTACCATCTGCCTTTTACCATCTGTGCGTCTTTCAGAAAGTCATGTAAACTTTCTGGGCTTTACTTATCCATGTGTAAAATCAGGGCTTTATATTCTTTATTACCATCTAGAAGCTTAATACTAAATGGTACTACACTCAGTGCTATAGGAAACAAGTCAAATTGACCTAGTTCTTGCCCTTTACTAGGTTATAATGTATCTAATCTTTCACTAGAACAAATTAATGATAATTACATGCTTAATCGTTTGATTAGTAGAGCTTAGGTTTAGAAAATTTCTGGCCTAAAGTCAACACTAAAGTTTCAGAAGCTTTTTGGATCTAATGAGAAATGTGCTTTGTACAAACTCTGTTTAGATAAAGAATTAAACAAAACTTCCATTTTATTAATAATTCAAGTATAATCCATAATGTGATTATTAGGTGTTATAACTAATAAGCTGTTATTTTATATCTTAATGTAGGTAAAGAGAACTGGTCTTGTGGTGGTGAAAAACATGAAAATTGTTGGTCTCCACTGTTCTAGTGAAGATTTACATGCCGGGCAGATTGCTCTTATTAAACATGGGTCAAAGCTGAAAAACTGTGATCTTTATTTTTCCAGAAAACCATGTTCTGCTTGTCTGAAAATGATTGTAAATGGTAAGTGCAGAAAATGGTTTGTTGGGGATTGAGAGTATTTATCTGGGATGGGCATGGTGGTTTATGCCTGTCATCCCAGCACTTTGGGAAGACAAGGCAGAAGGATCACCTGAGCCTAGGAGTTCAAGAATAACCTGTGCAACACAGGAAGACCCCATCACTACAAAAAATAAACTAGCTAGGCATGGTGGTGCATGCCTGTAGTCCCCACTACTTGAGAGACTGAGGTGGGAGGATTGCTTGAGCCCAGGAGTTCGAGGATACAGTGAGCCATGATTGCGCCACTGCACTCTAGCCTGGGTGACAGAACAAGACCCTGTCTCCAAAAAAAGAAGAAGGAAAGAGCATTTGTCTGAGAGCAGTGGTGGGAACACATTTGCTAAATACCACAGAGATAATTTAGAAATACATATCTGAAAGTCAGGTGCTATGGCTTGCACCTGTAATCCCAGTTACTCAGAAGGCTGAGGCAGGAGAATTGCTCAAGCCCAGGAGTTCAAGGCTGTAGTGAGCTCTGATCGCTCCACTGCACTCCAGCCTGAGTGACAGAGCAAGACCCTGTCTCTAAAAAATAAAATAAAAAATATATAAATATATATCTGAAGATAGTTTGATACATTATAAGAGTAAACATCAGAAAACATGGATTCTGATGTCATTCATGTCTACTAACCTATTAAATAACCCTCAGTGTATGATGAGTAATTAGTGTAGTAGACTAATTACTTAGTAGACTAATGCTAACTGCTATAACAAAACAAAATTTCAGTGGCTTAGGGTACTAGATATTTATCATTTGTATAATAGTCCAACGCGTGTGTTGCTAAACAGCAGGCAGCTTTCTCCATGTGGTTGATTCCTGGGCTAGGCATCTTCTGTCTCATTGCTGTTGTCATTTCTAGGGCTTTGAGTCCTCTGTATCCAGAGGCAGACTGAGAAAGAATGAGTAGAGAGGGTGAACCTGCTTCTTAAAACCCTGACCTGGAAGTCATATACATCATTTCTGTTCTCATCCGTTGTGAGAACTGTTGTTCCCACTGGGCAACTGTCTTTCAGTGACTACTCTACATTTTGGAAGGAGGAACACAAATTTTTAATGTATAGCCGTCCATCCACACCAGGCTATTCACTAAACCTCTCTGTGCTTATGATTCTGTTTTGCACCCAGGTATATGCCAACCATTCTTTCATTTTAAAAGTATGCATCCTGTTGCATAGGCATCATGGCAGATCAAAAAACAAAAAAACTAATGTGCTTCCTAATCTTTACCCTCAAGGTGTTATTTGGGGACCAAAATAACAATTTAATATGATGCATTATCTAGTACCAAATCAGTGATACAGGTTGTAAGTGATATTTGGTCTTAGAGGAGAAATAGTGATCCCTGCAGACTGCCATATTATGAAGGGCTGGGGATTAAGCTTGGTCTTGATGAGTCATAGGTAGGGGAAGAGGAACACATTCTTGGTCAGGGGGAACAGTGCATATGGAGTCATCAAGTTGTAAGAAGCAAAGTTCTAGGGTTAGTATTTGAAATGGAGAATTATTCTTGGAGAATAGTGGCAGATGAATTATAATGATAGTGGAGAACTTTGAAGAACTGTAGGGCCTTTGGACTTTATCTTATAGAACAGAGTTCCTAGGCCTGTTGTGAGAAAGAGCTATTTTTATTTACATCAAAGCTTTGAGAGTAATGATCAGATCTATGTCAAGGTCAGTGCCTTGAGCTATAAATGGCAGAACTTCTAGAAGAAATGGGTCATGTGGCTAGAAACCTCTTGGCCTGCAACAAGTGTTTTGAGCAGATAGGTATCTGGGGTAGTGATTGCATTCTATATTCTCAACTACAATTACCAATACATTGAGAAAATAGGTATGAAAGTGGTGGTGGCATTTTTTTCTCCTTTTCCCAACTAACCAGGCAGATTGGACATGTGTTTTATCTCTCATGTTCAACTGACCTGCAGCTCCTGTTTGTAGGCAATGTGGAGACATTGAAGATTCTTGAGAAAGATGTAACATGATTGAAATTTTTGTTATTGCTGTTATTGAATTGGAACAGGGAGACATTAGAGATTGGGAGCTTGATTAGTAGACCATTGCATTAGGTAAGGTATAAAATAGGATTCAGATGATGATGTTGATACAGAAATGAAAGAATGTGAAAGAACCAAAACATTTGTTGGCTGATCTGTTCTAGATCAAGGGAGAAAAATGAAGAAAAGATAGTTGTGCTTTGTGCTGAGCTAACTGTGCTGAAAGCGGTCTTAATAGCCTTGGAGCCACAAATTAGAGGGAAGAATAGGAGAGTGCAGTTCACTGCTTGATGTCTGAAGACATTTCATCCTGACAAGAAAGATAATGAAGTATGGAAAGTCAGGAAGGATCTACAATGGAAATGCTTGTATATTGGTGTTGAACAATATATAAGCAAAATTGCTATGTTAGATTAGGCTTATGTATTATATTTAGTTATCTTAGGAAGGGAGCATGGCTGAACCCCGTGCTATAGCTAGATTACTTTAGTTAGAATTGCTGTTACCTCAGTTACAAGGCAAATGTAGCACAGTGGTTCTCCAAGTGTGGTCTGTAGACTCCTGATGGTCCACGATGTCAATGTTATTTTCATAATAACACTACCTTCAGGCTGGGCATGGTGGCTCATGCCTATAGTCCCAATATTTTGTGAGGCTGAGGTAAGTGGATTGCTTGAGCCCAGGAGTTTGAGACCAGCCAGGGCAATATGGAGAAACCCCTTATCTACTAAAAATAGAAAAATTAGCTAGGCATGGTGGTGTGTGCCTGTGGTCCCAGCTACTTGGGAGGCTGAGGTGGGAGGACCACTGGAGCCTGGGATGCGAAGGTTGCGGTGAGCTGTGATCCCGCCTCACCAATGCACTCCAGCCTGGGCCACAGAGCAAGACCCTGTCCCAGAAAGCAAAAACAGAAACACTACATTCATACTAATGGTCCCAAAACAATGATAGGTAAAACTACTGTTTCCGTATCTTTATTTTTATTTTATTTTTTTTGAGAGGGAGTCTCGCTCTGTTGCCCAGGCTGGAGTGCATTGGCACAATTTCAGCTCATTGCAACCCCTGCCTCTCAGGTTCAAGTGATGCCCCTGCCTCAGCCTCCTAAGTAGCTGGGATTACAAGCGCGCACCACCATGCCCAGCTAATTTTTGTATTTTTAGTAGAGACAGGGCTTCACTGTGTGGGTCAGGCTGGTCTCGAACTTCTGACTCGTGATCTGCCCACCTCGGCCTCCCAAAGTGCTGGGATTACAGGCGTGAGCCACCACACCCGGCCTGTTTCCATATCATTAATCAAGACAGTGGTGCCATACCGCACAGGTAGTCATTGTACTCTTCACTGTACTCAGAGGGGAAAAAAGAAAACCAGTTTTACATAAGAAGGTCCTTGATGAAACAGTAAAAAGTATTAATTTTATTAAATCCCAACTTGAGTCTGCATCTTTTTTTTTTTTTTTGAGACGGAGTCTCCCTGTGTCGCCCAGGCTGGAGTGCAGTGGCGCGATCTCTGCTCACTGCAAGCTCCGCCTCCCGGGTTCACGCCATTCTCCGGCCTCAGCCTCCGAGTAGCTGGGACTACAGGCGCCCGCCACCACGCCCGGCTAGTTTTTTGTATTTTTAGTAGAGACGGGTTTTCACCATGTTAGCCAGGATGGTCTCGATCTCCTGACCTCGTGATCCACCCGCCTCGGCCTCTCAAAGTGCTGGGATTACAGGCTTGAGCCACCGCGCCCGGCCGAGTCTGCATCTTTTTAATATTCTGTGTGAGGAAACAGGAGGTGGGTATAAAGTGCTTTTGCTACAGACCTAAGATATGAAGATGGCTTTGAGGAAAACCATGTATGTGATTGTTTGAGTTACAGACTGAATTATCTACTTTTTTAATGGAATATCATGAACTGACAGTGGTTAGACTTGGATATTTGGCAGATATTTTCTTGAAATTATAGTGAACCTGTCACTTTCAGATAAACAACTGACATTTTTTGTTGCCAGTGATAAAATTTGAGCTATCAAGTGAAAATTAGAATTTTGGAAAACTCATATTCTCCATTATGAGCCTGACAGCATCTTACCACTTAGACTCTTTTGATGGGATTGGTGGCGATATTAATGAATGGGATTTTTTTTAATATTGTGGAATCAGTAAATCATTGTTTTCCAGATGACCAATGGACAATGCTACAAAATCATGCATGAGTAAAAGCCATTCTAAGTGCAAGACAGACCAATGGACTTTAACCTAACAGTTCAAAAAGTTTGTTGATATGGTTTCAGATTCTACGTTGTAACTAACATTTAAGAAACTATCCCTTGTCAAATTTTTATGTAGTGCCAAAGAAGAATATTCACAAGTGTCTGAAATGGCTGTTAAAATACTCCTTTTTCTTTTCTTTTCTTTTTTTTTTTTGAGATGGAGTCTCGCTTTGTCGCCTGGGCTGGAGTGCAGTGGCCGGATCTCAGCTCACTGCAAGCTCTGCCTCCCGGGTTTACATCATTCTCCTGCCTCAGCCTCCCGAGTAGCTGGGACTACAGGCGCCCGCCACCTCGCCTGGCTAGTTTTTTGTATTTTTTAGTAGAGACGGGGTTTCACCATGTTAGCCAGGATGGTCTCGATCTCCTGACCTCGTGATCCGCCCATCTCGGCCTCCCAAAGTGCTGGGATTACAGGCTTGAGCCACCACGCCTGGCCGAAAATACTCCTTTTTCAACCACATATCTGTATGAGGCCAGATCATTTTCATGTACTTCAGTGAAAACAACATATTGCAACAGATTGAAAACAGAAGCAAATTTGAGCATCCAGCTGTTTTCTATTAAGCCAATTTTTTTTTTTTTTTTTTTTTACAAAGCATGTTACTTTATTAGAATTTTAAGCAATGTATAAGTGATGGAATCATTCTAACAACACATCTATTCACTGCTTACAATTCCAACCAATTTCATTTCTCTGATATCTAATGACAAGAGCAAAGACCTGTTACAGTTCCTTCCACCAGTAAGACCCACAGCTCAAAGTTGTGGGAGTGATTAACTGAGCCATAGGCCTTCACATGTTTACCACATTAAAATACCACAGTGTTTTCTTATAAGGTCAACCACCTGGGAACTAATTAACATTAGCATTAAGATTTAAATAAACTGTTAGGCACAGGGCTAGATCAGGCATTATGAAACTTTGTGGTGCCCTATTCAAGCCACACAAATCCCCAAATATTTTAGCTTGTAACAGTTTTGTCTTTCCTCTCTTGAGACAATTATTTGGTTACTTGGTTTTGGAAATAAGGTAATTCACGATGGACGTTTCCTAGCTGTGATGGTGCTCTAGGTAACTTCAGAGAATGAAGATAGAAATTGTGCATGATTATATAACATGAAGAGTTAAATTTCTATTACACACTCAGTTTCCATTCTCTGATTTCTCTTAGCTCTATAAACACATGTAAATCTTCTGCAGAGCTTTAAAGAGCTCTGAAAGGGAAAATACCATTCCATATATGGAATTGATAGCATAGTACAGGCCAGGGGCAGTGGCCCACACCTGCAATCCTAACATTGTGAGGCCAGTGGGAGGACTGCCTGAGGCCAGGAGCCCAAGACCAGCCTGGGCAACATAGCAAGACCCCGTCTCTACCAAAAAAAAAAAAAGTAGCTGGGTAAGGTGGTACACACCTGCAATCACAGCCAATCTGGAAGCTGAAGCAGGAGGATTGGTAGAGTATGGGAGTTAGAAGTTACAATAAGCAATGATGTCACCACTGCACTCCAGCCTGAGTGACAGACTGGTCTCTATTAAAAAAAAAAAGGTATAGTGATACACTATTAATTCTATATATGCTAATATGAGATAGCATCCATATAAACTACTATCAAGTCTTTATGTGCCAGCTACTGTAATAAGTCTTTTCAAGTTTAACTCACTGAATTCATAATGAATTATGAGTTAGCTACCATTATTTCCCCCATTTTACAAATAGGGAAACTGAGACTGGGAGACATTATTTAACTTGCTGGCAAGTTAGTTTTATTTAAATTTAATAAACATTAATAAACATTATTTAAGTTACTGGCAGAACTGGTATTTGAACCTACTTAATCTGATTCCAGAACCTGTGCTATATAAACTCTTACCCACTATGCTATGCTATTCATTAGTATCCATTTAACAATTACTACTATTGCAATAGCTGCAATTATCACTCCTATAGTACAGGGGAATCTATCAAAGAAACACTCAGCTTTCACTTATCTATTTCTGAAAACATTTTTTATTAAAATATAAGGTGCATTTCACTGATCTATTTTTATAATTGTCAATTTATTTAAGTACTTTTATTATATGATGTAAGAAAAATGTTTGACATGTCTTCTGGAATTAACCGGAACAAAATAAATGTGCAAAATTTAGAATAGAATTTTACAGAGTTTATAGGCCACCGAAGCCCATTCATGAAACCCATTCATGAGGCCAAAGGGCAAAACAAACCCTCCCTGAAAATCTCAATTGGGCTTTTAATATTTAAATTTAAATGTCTATATGAATTCTGCTGCTCAGTTTTGTCCTTCCATTCTTCTTAATTTTCCAGTGAAACTGATAACTATTAGTTTTCCTTTTGCTATTAAGCCAAATATTAAAGATATTTGTAAAAATTTAAAACAATCTCATTCTTACAAGTTTTTGTTTTGGAAATTTTTTTTCATAAAGCTAATGTTATTTATATTAATGTATAACAGATTATTGTTATTTTTAATGAATTAATAAATATTTTAAATTTTGTTTTAATTTTCAAGTACAATAAATATCAGTAGATATATTTTACATAAATAAAAGCTCTTTGTGGTCCTCAATAATTTTTAAGAGTGTTAAGGAATCCTGAGATCAAAAAATTTGAGAAACTGTGCTTTAGCATTTGCCACTAATACACAAATGTCTGTCTAAAGAGGATTTTCCCCCTCTTCTTAAATCAGGATTACTGGGAGCAACTAAGATGCCTAGATGCAAGGTTTACCATCACTGCTGGTTAGGAAATGGATTATGAGAACTCGAACAGAGGGAAGGTGAAATGCTACCAGAGGAAACACTCTGATATGAGGTTTGAGGCCTTCAAAATTGCTTTGCAGCCTTCAAAATTGCTTTGCAGCATAAGCCACAGTGAGTCAGGAGTACCAGGGAGTGGATAGAATGTTCATTTGTTTAACTTAGACTTTTTAGTTCATCAATTATTTTGAAGGGTAGAACATTTTGTGGGCTATCTTTCTATTTGCTTCTGGGTACAATCATAAAAAAAAGTCTCTCCTAGCTGAAATGACATGCAGTAATAGCAAAGGGGTCTCTTTGTTGTAAACTGTTCATTAATTGATGAACATTTGTGTACTTAACTATGTATAAGGCATCTCATCGTTCCATTTCAAATATAAATTAAAATATTTTTTTCATGTTTGTTATCCTGTTATGTTTTCTCTTTTACAAATTGTCTGTTCATATCCTTTTGTCTCTCTTTAGGCCTTATTCTTGTCAATTCATATGTGCTCTAATGAATTGAAATATTTTCTGTATATTAAACATTACTAACCTTTCCTTTGTCACACTGATTGAAAAATGATGTTTAGTTTGTTGTTTTGTCTTTAATTTTGTGAGCTTTGGAAAGTTAATATTGCCCTTCAAACACCATCCCAACATCACATAAGAATTTTTTCATGTTATAAATTCTTTCCTCAAACACCATCCCAACATCACATAAGAATTTTTTCATGTTATAAATTCTTTGTGGACATTTTTGATAACTGTTTTATTATGAGAAGGACCATAATTAATTCAAACATTCCCCTATTTTGGTCATTTAGGTTTTTGGGTTTTGGTTTTTTATTTAACATTTTTGCTTGCTATTTTAAAGAATGCTGTGCATGCATGAGATTTCTTTTCTATATTTAGAATATTTTCCTAGAATGGATTCTCAGAAGAATTCTCAGTCTGTGGACAGGAACATTTTTAATGCATGGAAGAAGTATTTATTCCAGATAGAAAACTCTAGGCAATATTAGTTGTTCCCTGTAACATTTTAAAAAACAGCCATGGCACCATGGAGGACTCTTTGAGTATATAGTTTTAGCGCTGGGCTTTGGGATCACACTTCACAACACCAGTAATTCCACAAATGCATTCCCAGGAACTGTGTTAGAGGCTGGGTAACTTTTTCTTGAAAAGGCCAGATAATAAATATTTTAGACTTTGCAGGCCATGTGGTGTCCATCACAGCTACTCAACTCTGTCACACGAAAGCACCCCAAAACTATATAAGTGAATGGGTGTGTGTGTCTGTGTTTCAATAAAGGTTTATTTATGGACACTGAAATTTGAATTTCCTACAGTTTGATGTGTCACAAAATGTTCTTTTGATTTGTCCAATATTTTAAAATGTAAAACCCATTCTTAACCTGTGAGCTGTACAAAGACTGGCAGTGGACTGGATTTGGCCTGTGGGTGGTAGTTTGCCAACCTTCAGGCTACATAATAGGTGACTTGATAATAGACATTTATTATATTGAGGGTTCTAGATATACTGCAATGATAGGGTGGATTTTATCATGAAAACCCTAAATTCAGTATGTATCTCATAATTACCTTTCATATTTTGTATTTCAGCTGGAGTTAACCGAATTTCATATTGGCCTGCTGATCCAGAAATAAGTTTGCTTACGGAGGCTTCTAGTTCTGAAGATGCAAAGTTAGATGCCAAAGCAGTGGAAAGATTGAAGTCAAACAGTCGGGCCCATGTGTGTGTCTTACTTCAACCTTTGGTGTGTTATATGGTGCAGTTTGTAGAGGAGACCTCTTACAAATGTGACTTTATTCAAAAAATTACAAAAACATTGCCGGATGCTAACACTGACTTTTATTATGAATGTAAACAAGAAAGAATAAAAGAATATGAAATGTTATTTTTGGTTTCAAATGAAGAAATGCATAAGCAAATACTGATGACTATAGGTTTGGAGAACCTGTGTGAAAATCCATACTTTAGCAATCTAAGGCAAAACATGAAAGACCTTATCCTACTTTTGGCCACAGTAGCTTCCAGTGTGCCGAACTTTAAACACTTCGGATTTTACTGTAGCAATCCAGAACAAATTAATGAAATTCACAATCAAAGTTTGCCACAGGAAATTGCAAGGCACTGCATGGTTCAGGCCAGGTTATTGGCATATCGAACTGGTGAGTTACATAGATCGTAAATTGGGGCTGATTGGTTGGGTTGTATTTGTCTCTGAAGTGTTCGTCTCATTTATAGTAGAGTTCATTTACTCATAGTTACTAAAGTTTTGCTGTTCATACAGTATAGAGAAGTTAGTGAGTCCCTTAGGTAGACAACTCTTTCTCCCAGCAATTTTGGGATTCCTTGTGGCTTTATATTCAGTACCACATTTCTACATCAGGGCCTCATTAATCTAGGCCCTTTCTGCTTCTTGATTTTATGATTTCACTGTTCCTTGAGCCCTCCACTAAAGGTAGGACAAGAAGAGAAAGGAGAGGCCCAGTGCAGTGGTTCATGCCTGTAATTGCAACACTTTAGGAGGCTGAGACAGGAGGATCGCTTGAGCTCAGGAGTTCAAGACCAGCGTGGGCAACATAGCACGACCTCGACTCTAACAAAAAATACAAAAAAAATTAGCTGGGCATGGTGGTGTGTGGTGGTGCGTGCCTGTAGTCCCAGCTGCTTGGGAAGCTAAAGCAGGAAGATTGCTTGAGCCCAGTAATTTGGGGTTGCAGTGAGCTACAATAGCACCACTGTACTCCAGCTCCAGAGACAGAGCAAGACTCTGTCTCCAAAAAAATAAAAAGAAAAAGGAGAAAACCAAAATTACTCATTTTTGTTAACTCTTCAATATTTTGATGTACTGAATACTTAAAAAGTTTTAAAAATCTTTAACATTAATTCAAAATAACTAATAGAATCAAGGTAAAGGAATGGTGATTATTGCAGATTCTTCCAGTTGCTGGTATGTCTTCAATCAGCAAGTTGAGAAATCAAACATTTTTACTGTATTCTATTAAGTTGTATATTTGGAAAAGGAAAATATTACTTGGAATTATTCTTTGTTATGGTAAAAGACGGCATCTCTATTTCCAAACATGGAACAGTATTTTCACATCTTACCTGATGTAAGATTTCTCAACATAGAATCATGATCACTTTTTAAAATGCATCTTTGAAATAAAGGGGAAAAACATGGGCAGGAGGAGCAGTAGAGTAAGATTTGTTTGAGGAGTGTACTGTAGTAGGATTTAAAAATTATCCCAAGAAAGAAGAGAAAGTCATCAGAAAGGGTCTCTACAGATGCTGCTGGTCTGCAGTAGTCAACAGAAGGGAGGTTCTCAGCTGGCAGCAAATCAGAATCACCACTGAAACATTTATAAAAAGTACAGATGCTCAAACCCCAACCCAGACCTATTAAACCATGTCCCTAACCAAATATGGCCAAGGTCTATGTTTTTAAAAGTTCTACAAGGTGTTCTGATGTTCAGCAGAGTTAATAATTGCTCAATTCTTATTAAAGATTTTAATTCTGTAGGCACACATTATATGACCCCAAGCAATTGCATTGTGTAAAAGTCTGGTTTCATGTAATTATCTTCTATTGTGGGTTATATATTTGTTTCTTTGCCAACTCCAGCTTTGTAAAGAATTTTTCTGTAAACCATTCAAAAAGACAGAAAACATAAATGGGAACAGCTGTTGTAGCTATAATTCGCTAATTACCCTTCACTAATTAGAATTCAGCAGAACCCTCCCTGTGTTCCAGAGTAAGAGGGAGATGTGAATCTGCTGTTGTTTTACTGGATCTTAGTACCTCTTGCTTCTATACAACACCTTATCATACCAGCTATGATTCCAGTGTTTAAAGATGCAGTATGTATACATTTGCATTTATATTCTTTATTACTCTATAGTTATATTTTATATTATAAATATATCCACTGTTGTGCAGAATTTTGTACATAAAGCCCTGCTTATGCACTTGATGGGCAATTTAAAAGATTTTTCAAGGTTAATTGTTGGTGATTTTTTTTGTTTGTTTACATGGAACTCAAATCCTGAATAGGGTGCAACTCCTCTGTCACTCACTGTACTCCACTGTGCACTCTTCCAGGGAAGAAACCATGTCTTAATCATTTTTTCCTTAGCACTAAACACAATGTGTGTTGAATGGATAAAACAAATCTTTTTATCCAAAGATAAAGGGTCCACAATCCCTTATGCAAAATTTTTGGAGCCAGATGAAAAGGAATTCAGAAGTTTTCAGATTTTATTTTATTTTTTTGAGACAGGGTTTTACTCTATTGCCCAGGCTAAGTGCAGTGGCACTCATGGCTCACTGCAGCCCTCAACCTCTCAGCCTCAAGCAATCCTCCCACATCAGCCTCCTGAGTAGCTTGTACTACAGGAGAACACCACCATGTCCAGCCACTTTTTTATTTTTTGTAGAGATGTCTCACTGTGTTGCCCAGGCTGGTCTCAAACTCCTTGGCGTAAGCAATCTTCCTGCCTCAACCTGCCAAAGTTCTGGGATTACAGGCATGAGCCACCAATGCCCAATCCAGATTTTTAAAAGGTAATATGGTACATATACTGTTATATAGAACTCCCAGTGGGGCCTGGGACAGTACCCTGTAATCACATTAATACATACAGAGTGAAAAAAGTAGGAATATTTTCTCTCAGCAGAATAATTGAGGGCTATAAATAACTCACTTTGGGTCAGATTTGATCACAAAATAAGTGCATCAAAATTCAAAAAAACTTGATGTAAGAGATTTCAAATCAGGGACTCTGGACCTGTAATTCTTCCTTGATAAATAATAACAATGACAGTTTATGGAACACCTACTATGTGTCAAGCACTGAGCTTGGTGATTTATATATGTATCTCATTTAACATTGGTGGATATCCCTATGATACAGTGTGCTTCCAATTAAGCTTTTAATTTCACATTATTCAGTTTGGTTTGATGACCTCATTTCTCCCTGATTAATAGATGGAGATACCATTTCATTTAAAAATGTACATATGATTAAAATGAATTCCAAAACCTCTAACAACAGAGTTCTAAAATGAATTGAAAGTAGTTGCTTATAATTGCTTTTTGAATGATGAATAAAGAGGATCCATAGAGATGTCATGAAAAGTATGTTACTAGCCAGGTGCGGTGACTCCCACCTATAATACCAGCACTGAAAGACTGAGGCAGGAGGACTGCTTGAGGCCAGGAGTTCCAAAAGTATGTTTCTAGAATACCTGGAGGTGGCAAAAAAGTGGAAAGAATGTGTTTAGATTCTTGGGGGAAAAAGCAGGAGGAAGGCATCACGTCTTATCTATCTGGTTTAAGTACTGAGTTGTGATCTCTTCATGTCTTGCTTTCTCATCAGATTAGGTGTTTTCCAAAGCTAAGGATTACGCTTTCCTCCTGGACCACAGTGCTGATGATGAGAGTAGGCTGGAGTAATAAAAAAAGTTAACTTTTAAAACAGAACTCAGTGGTTCTCAGATATGAGTATGCCTGAGAATCAAGGTAGAGCTCAGGAGAAATGCAGATTCCTAAGTCTTACCTGCCTCTCTCAGAGAGGTTGATTTAGGGGACTTCCATGGAAGCCAGGAGTTGCCTTTTTTTTTTTTTTAATTTTAAAAACAAGCATCCAGTAATTTTGATGCAAGAGGTCTGTGGAGCACCTTGGACACTGACATGACCACAGGATTGGGAGCTGAAATAACCACACTTGTGTTCTAGAACAAAAAGTTCCCCTCTGATTTTCAGTGATCAAAGAGCCCCAGGAATTTGACTCAGTGATCGTAAGTTGACCTTTCCTTCAAAGTTGTACAGAGAAAACCCTGTGAATGACTAGATCATAGGGAGCAATTTCTGTAAAAATTATAGACATGAAAAGATTTTTGAGAAATTACCTCATCTGTCACCAGCCTGGGTGCTGGGTGACATCAAATCTGTTTTATATGGATGAAAATTTATTCCTATTTTAAAAGACAAGTAGTAAAGAATGTTCTGTTGATGTAACCAACCTTAGCTAGGCAGTAGAGCTGCATGCTGATGGAAAAATCACATTTTTTTTTTCCCTCCTAACAAGGTTTAGTCTGTCCCCAGGCTGAAACAGAAAAAGTGGCTTCTGTGACTAAGAAACATAACATTAAAAACATGCAGTGTTGATGGTAGAAAAGGGGGCTCTTAATAGGGAGAATTTTTATTCTGGTTTTGTTTTTTCATTTTAGATTTATGCAAAAATAAAACTTTAAAGATTTTGGTTTTGCAGGCAAATATAATCTTATGTTTATAACTTCTGCCACTTACCTTAGAAATGAGCATAAAGCCATTAATTTGTATTCTTGCCCACTCATGTTAAACTCTAAAGGTCTGGGAAGGAACCCAATTTTGTTTACACCAAAATCCCTTTTCCCTCTACTCTATAGAAGGAAGTCATCCCATGCACTCTGCCGTTCAGCCTCGTTCATTTCCTTCAGAGCACAGCACATAAAGTACTGTTTGTTTCCTTGTTGCTGTTCTCCTTCACCATCCAACTGTAAGTCATATGAGGAAGGGACTGCAGTTTCCCTCACCACTGCATCCTCAGCTCTCACAGTACTTGGAACATAACAGGCATTCAATAAATGGAAATTTTTGTCAAGGATTTCTTTTTTCTTGTTTTTTGAGATGGAGTCCTTCTCTGTCCCCCAGGCTGGAGTGAAGTGGTACGATCTTGACTCACTGCAACCTCCACCTCCCAGGTTTAAGCAATTCTCCTGCCTCAGCCTCCCAAGTAGCTGCGATTACAGGCATGCACCACCACACCTGGCTAATTTTTGTATTTTTAGTAGAGACGAGGTTTCACTATGTTGGCCAGGCTGTGTCAAGGAATTCTTTATGTCATGGTGCAAGGTGGAGTAAAGGCCAAGCAAGTTGGATCCGGAGGGCTAAGTTTTAGTATATTTCTTTGCCTGTTTCTGCGTCTAGAAATGGAAATTTTATCTGCTTTACCTTTAGGGTAAAAATGAGATCATGAATAAACATGTTTAACATAAGTTATACAAATGCTTTGTGGTATAATTTTGAAAACCAGAGCTTGCTTGAATTTGAGATGGGAAATTTTATTAGAGTATCATAACTGTTTTAAAGTTAACCTCTTAATAAGACATTCATTGTAGTTTTTAATGCAATTGTGGCACAAATTTTCTTTTGTACCTTTACTGGAAAGTAGGTATTTAAAAATGTTATCATTGGAGGGATTCTCTTTTAGGAAATTGTAGGGTGAAACCACAGTTTCAGTTAATCCTCCCCAAAATGAAAATGCCCTAGGGTAAGTTCACAGATAATTGTTATTTTCTATGTGTAAATGTGCCACTTAACTACCTAAGTCCCTTATTAAGATTTTGATAAATACTGTGGTTTTCCTAATTAGTGTAATTTGTCTTAGAAATTTGAAACTCAACATTGTATAGAAGGAAAAAGTAAATCCTTAATATGTAGAATTTCTATGTTTTTTAATTTTCTGTTTCAGATTAATGGTTTTAAGAAGTACAGCTTTACTTTTGCAAAGGTTTTGGTTCTACAGGGAAATTACAATCTTATGTTTGTTTATAACTTCTGCTATTTGATTTAGAAATGGGCAAGATGTCATTAACTTGCATTCTTTTTCCCTCAAGGTAAACTGAAAGTCAGGGAAAGGACAATATTTTGTTTAAATCAGAATTCTCTTCATGTACTTTCTAGCAACAGATAGATAGATAGATCCATAAAGATTTATTTATGTTTGTATGAGAAGTTTGAACTTTTTTCTTAGCAAGAACATTTTCATAAGATGTATTTTCCATGATTAGAGTATAAATAATACTGAGAAAAGACAAATTTGGTTGTTGTGAACAGTTATTACACAAAATCCATTAGTTCTGAAACCGTTATTCAATTTTATCATCTATCAGAAGTAGTCGTTTAGAAACTGGCTTGTTAATGGAGAATCAATGAAGTTGCACTTAGTCCTGGCTACAGCTTTGAGGGAACTGACTGTGGACATTGGCATTTAGTGGCCTCCACATACGTATGTGTGACTGAGTTGGTAGTGACTCTGTCTAGTTATTTGGTACCTAGCTCCCACATTCCATACTTAAAAGTGTTTAATACTTTTCTGTAATTAGTGAAGATATCAAGGATTGCTGCTGCATTTATGAAGTATGTTTCGATACAAGTTTTTTTTATTATTTTTGGAAAAATATATTTCTAAAACTAACATCATAATTTTTACTGAGTTAAATGCCATATATCTTTCAGAGGATCATAAAACAGGAGTTGGGGCAGTCATTTGGGCAGAAGGGAAATCTGTAAGTATGAAAACAATTCTTTAAATATTTAACCTGGATTTTGTTTAAACATAGTTCAGTCTTTGGTGCATTACAGGTTATTGACCATTAAGATTAATATTTTTGTAATGATGCATTTATGAAGATCTATAAAGATTTGCTCATTCCCTCAACAATCTTCCAGATAGACGCATTCATTCAGCAAACATTTGTTAAACACTCTCTACAGGTTAGGCACTGTGCCACAGTGAATGCTGGGGATTAAAGATCACATTTTATGGCCTCATAGTTTAGTGATGGAGATGTAGAAGTAAAAAATAACTGATATGTAAGTGTAATTATAACTGATATCATGAGAACATAGAGGAGGAACCTTTGCTTAGAAAAATGAGTAAATACTTTTGGTGAATATTATTAAGGTTAATAATATTAATATTCTTGAAGAATAAGGTAATTTCATCAGATAGAGCAAGTCAATAGGACCAGGAGGATAACATGAATATTCTTGGTGAATTTTTTTTTTTTTTTTTTTGAGACAGAGTCCCCCTCTGTCACCCAGGCTGGAGTGCAGTGGTGCAATCTTGGCTCACTGCAGCCTCTGCCTCCTGAGTTCAAGTGATTCTTATGCCTCAGCCTCTTGAATAGCTGAGACTACAGGCATGTACCACCACTGTTGCCATGTTGAGCAGGCTGGTCTTGAACTCCTGGCCTCAAGCAATCCACCCTCCTCTGCCTCCCAAAGTGCTGGGATTACAGGTGTGAGCCACCATGCCTGCCCTGAATATTCTTAATATTAATAATGTTAATGTTCTTGAAGATTAGGAGGATATAATCAGACAGAGCAAGTTAATGGGACCAGGAGAATAACACACAGAGATTGGGGTGAGAGAGAGAATATGGGAAAATGCATTTGATTTGGCACAGAGAGTAAGCAACAAATTGGACTGGACCATGAAGAACCCTATATCCCATGTAAAGATTTTGGACTTTATCCTGGCAGTGACATACTACAGAACAGCACTAACCAGTAGAGAGAAAAGGCAAGCCTCAAACTGAATTTTAAATTTTTAGGAGCCATATATATATATATATATTTTTTTTTTTTTTTTTTTTTTGAGACAGAGTTTCGCTCTGTTGCCAGGCTGGAGTGCAGTGGCGCAGTCTCGGCTCACTGCAACCTCTGCCTCCTGGGTTCAAGCAATTCTCCTGTCTCAGCCTCCCAAGTAGCTGGGACTACAGGCACGCGCCACCACGCCCAGCTAATTTTTGTATTTTTAGTAGAGATGGAGTTTCACCATGTTGTCTGGAATGGTCTCAATCTCTTGACATCGTGATCCATCTGCCTTGGCCTCCCATAGTGCTGGGATTACAGGTGTGAACCACCTCGCCTGGCCGGAGCCATATTTTTAAAAGGAAAACAGATGAATTAATTTTAAGAAAATATTTAATCATATAATCAATAAAAATTACTAATGAAATATTCTGCATTTTAAAAATATTAAATCTTCAAAATTCTATGTGTATTTTACACCTGCAGCACCTGTCAATCTAGACTAACCACATGTGGCTAGTGGTGACTGTATTGGACAGTGCAGTCCAAGAATATTTTAAGTGGAGAAATGATTTGATCAGATTTGCATTATAAATGAATGAAGTAGGGCTAGACAGGAAATAGGGAGATTAATAAAAGAGAGATGAGGACTTGGAGTTGTGGGGATGGGTTAGGAGGCTAGAATCAAGAGATATTTAGTAACTATATAGCTGACTGAAAGGTGAGCCTACATTTTGCCTCAAGGACTTCACAGAAAGTAATCTATTTGCTTTGATGTTTCACAAACTCCTCAAGTTCAACTCATCCATTATCTTCCCTGCCAACCTTCTCCCTCGCTAGTAGTCACCATCTCGTCTGTTACTGTACACATACGATCACCTAGTGCAATGGATTCCACCTTCAAAATACCTCTTGACTCTACTTACCTCTACCCCAACTGTTAACTCCTACTAGAATACTAGACTCCTCAGACAGAAATTCCATAGCGCTCTGTACAACTTGTCTGTGACATTCATCACAGTTAAAGTTACCTGTCCAATTTCTTACCCTCCCCAGACTAGAAGGCTCATGAGGGTAGGGACTCTCTGTCGTGTTTACAATTGTATTCCAGCACCTAGCATAGGTCTAGCCAGTGGTTGGAACTCTCATTTGTGTGTACATGAATGCTCAGCAGCCTTTTGGCTTAACATCTCATTCTTTTTTTTTTTTTTTTTTTTTTTTTTTTTGAGACAGAGTCTGGCTCTGTCACCCAGGCTGGAGTGCAGTGGCCGGGTCTCAGCTCACTGCAAGCTCCGCCTCCCGGGTTCCCGCCATTCTCTTGCCTCAGCCTCCCGAGTAGCTGGGACTACAGGCGCCCGCCACCTTGCCCGGCTAGTTTTTTGTATTTTTTTAGTAGAGACGGGGTTTCACCATGTTAGCCAGGATGGTTTCAATCTCCTGACCTCGTGATCCACCCGTCTCGGCCTCCCAAAGTGCTGGGATTACAGGCTTGAGCCACCGCGCCCGGCCTAACATCTCATTCTTAAAAATTTTGTGGAGAATGTCAGTTTCTAGTTATCTCTAGAGTAGGCCGGCAGGCAGCACGGTGAAATGGAAAGAGACATGGCTTAGAGTCAAGTAACCTGGGCTTGAATTCTGGCTATGTTACTTACTCATTTTGTGACCCTAGACAATTAGTCACTCTTGTCCTCAGTTTCCTTATCTGTAAAACAGTAATATTAGTAGTATCACTCTTTAGGTTGTTTCAAGAATTGATCAAATGAAATGATGCATATAAAACTCAGTATGGCTGGGCACAGTGGCTCATGCCTGTAATCCCAGCACTTTTGGAGGCTGGGACTGGAGGATTGCTTGAGCTCAGGAGTCCAAGACAATCCTGGGCATCATGGTGAGACCCCATCGCTACAAAAAATGAAAAAATTAGCCAGGCATAGTGACATGCGCCTGTGGTCCCAGCTACTTGGGAGGCTGAGGTGGGAGGATGACTTGAGCCCAGGAAGTCAAACCTGGGTGACAGAGCGAGACCCTGTCTCTAAATAAATAAATAAATAAATCAGCATGATGTTTGACATTTAGTAAATGTTCAAACAGATTTATTAATGAGATAATATTTTGTTTGCAGGCTTTTGTTTGCTTACTATTACATGATTTTTATGAAGCTGCTACAGTAATGAGTCTGTTGATATTATCACGAGTAATTATAACATATTGAAATTTATGAGGTTTATAGTATATTCCAAACTATTACACACACAATATTGATAAAATATTTCATTCTAATAATTGATAAAGCATTGATATTAACTACTATTTCTCTTTAAAAGAGAAGAAAGCCATTGAAGTAAGAAGTTCTATAATAATATGCATATAATAGAGGTTCAATAAATACTGAAGATGAAAATGCATTTTTTATTTTCCAACTAAATCACAGTAGCACATTTTTAGCCCAACAACAGAAATTTTCTGTTTAAAGTATTTAAAAGTTTTCGACTTGCTAACCAGTAGCATGGCACAGAGCACATAAGAAATTAACAATCGCAGCCAGGCGCGGTGGCTCATGCCTGTAATCCTAGCACTTTGGGAGGCCAAGGAGGGTGGATCACCTGAGGTTGGGAGTTCCAAACCAGCCTGACCAACATGGAGAAACCCTGTCTCTACTAAAAAATACAAAAAAATTAGCCGAGCGTAGTGGTGCATGCCTGTAATCTCAGCTACTTGGGAGGCTGAGGGAGGAGAATCGCTTGAACCTGGGAGGCGGAGGTTGCTGTGAGCCGAGATCACGCCATTGCACTCTAGCCTGGGCAACAAGAGTGAAACTCCGTCTCAAAAAAAAAACAAAAACAAATTAACCATCACTTGTTGAGTATCTGCTATGTACAGAACACTCGAACATGTTGAAGGGATAGAAAAGAAATATAAAACATGGTTTCTGCTCTCCAGAATCTTATAATTTATTTGGGAAGTAATATCTGAATCAAGTGAAATAATTTGTGAGTTAAGTAAGATAGTATTTAATTAATTGCAAAAAACAAGGACTTCCTTAGGATTATAGATTAGAGAGGTGGTCAGCCTTCTTGGAATTTTGCTTTGACAAGGATCTGCAGTAGGAGGATCTGATATTATATTTTTTGATAACTCAGTTTACTGTAGAAAATTGGCTGGGAGCGGTGGCTCACGCCTGTAATCCTAGCACTTTGGGAGGCCGAGGCGGGCAGATCACGACATCAGGAGATCGAGACCATCCTGGCTAACACGGTGAAACCCCGTCTCTACTAAAAATACAAAAAATTAGCCAGGCGTGGTGGTGCATGCCTGTAGTCCCAGCTATTCGGAGGCTGAGGCAGGAGAATGGCGTGAACCCAGGAGGCGGAGCTTGCAGTGAGCCGAGATGGGGCCACTGCACTCCAGCCTGGGCAACAAAGCGAGACTCCATCTCAAAAAAAAAAAAAAAGAAAGACAGAAAATTGAGTGGATATTCATTATACAAAGTATGATAGCAAGCTTCAAAAATACATTGCAAAGTGCCTTTTCAGAATGTTGAAACTAACCATTGATTTGCTTACTCTCATAGAAAAGTTGTGATGGAACAGGTGCCATGTACTTCGTAGGATGTGGTTACAATGCTTTTCCTGTTGGATCTGAGTATGCTGACTTCCCACACATGGATGACAAGCAGAAAGACAGAGAAATACGGAAATTCAGATACATCATACATGCAGAACAGAATGCCTTGACTTTTAGGTATGAAATCCTTCTTGGTGTACTTTTCTTTAAAATGTAGCAAGTGTTGGTTGAAATTAATTTTCTTATAATTGCAATTTATTTCCTTTTTCAAATTCCAGGAAAGTTTCCTTTCAGAAATATAATTTTGGTAAGGCTTGGTCCTGCCAGACCTGAAGCTATGACCTGAACTGAGGTTAATGCCTCTGCAGGCCTTCCCATTTGTTGAGCATGTCTTTTTTTCCCTTCCCTCTCTCCAATATGAAACTACTTGAAGTTTATCCTTTGGGATCTTGCTCAGACTCTCATATTTCTGGATGTTAAGAGCTCCTTTGTCTTCTAAATCTGGAGCACACATTTATTAATACAGTTACATACCACATAAGGACATTTTGAGCAACGATGGACTACATGCACAACGTGTTCCCATAAGATTATAACAGAGCTGAAAAATTTCTGTTACTGAGTGAAGTAGCCATTGTAACATCACACGTTACCTTTTTTATGTTTAGATACACAAATACTTACCATTGTGTTACAATGACCTGCAGTATTCAGAACAGGACTTTATAATAAACCAAATGCTTTAAAAGAACTTTTGTTAACGATTATAGCTATCAATTTACATCATTGTCACAAACACTTCTCAGCCTTTACCATTAACCTTACCATTAAGGTTAAGGGATTAAAAAACTGTGTAAGACATGGCTCCTGTCCTTGGAGAGCTTCTAATCCAGTAGGGGACATGAGACAGCATCCACCTCATGCTGTGGATTCTGTAGGAGGGGCAAATGTAAAGTGCTGCGGACATTCTGCTGCTGCTATGGACAAATGGGAGAGTGCAAGGGAAAGGTTTTAGGGAAGAACTGGCATCTGAACTGAGCTTAAAGGATTCCTAGACTGAGGCAATTGGAAGGGAAGGGAAGACCATTCTTGCTTCTAGCATAAGCAATGGTCTAGAAGTAGGAAAACCCGTGGTGTGTTTAGGAGCATGAATATTCCAGTTAGGTTGGAATATGGACACAAGGGAAATGCAGCTCACAAGGACAGGCTGGGACTGGACTCGAGAGGACTTTGAGTTTATGCTTCATTTGGTAGGCAGTGGGGAAATGGAATGGCATTGACAGAGCCACACTCTATAGATTATGTAGGTAGTATTGTTTGAACAGACTAGATGCACAGAATTCTGTTGCCCTAGTCCAGGTGAATGTAAGTAACAGTCTCAACAAGGAAAATGGATATGGAAGGCTGGCAGTGGAGGAATTGAAGATGGCTGACTGAGAGCTGCCTAAGCCTCAGAACCCGGAAGTCAGTCCTTGTAGCCCCAGACCAGAGCAGTCCTTAGTCCTGAACTACCCTCAGCATGCAAAATTTTACCCAAAATTTCCTCCATTCTTTTCCTTGTCCTCTTCATTACAGACTTACTTGCTTCATTTTGTACAGAGGTGTGAATATGTCAAATAGAAACTTTTCTTTTTAAAATTATCCTATGATAGGGAAGGGGTAAGGGAACTATAAGTCAAAACAGAACTTAAATATTTAATTTATTCATTTAGTAAACATTTATTGAATATCCAGTAGGTACCAGATAGGGCTGTGTCATTTGTCTAACAAGATGAGTTAGTGTCTAGTCAGACATGATTAACTCTTAAAGAAGGTATCAGTTTCAAATCTAATTCCAGTATTCTAAACACATACTTACTTAGAAAGCATTGGGGAATTTTTCTCTCTTTCTTTGATGTCTGTATCTTCCTGATTTCATCTATTTTGTAATCTGAAACTGAACCTCTTACTTAGAATCAATAAATGATTTTTAGTTATAATAATCGTCATGTTCAGGTTGTATCATAACACTTTTGTAGGTTTACATATTTTGAACATTCAGTAATTCAGCAAGTCTAAGGCTTGATGATCATTATTAATATCATAAATCTGTTTTTAAAACAGCTCAATTTTAGTGTTTAAAGATTTTTCTAAAAAATAACTTTCCCTTTCACAAACGACCTTTCTGATATTTTATAATTTTTTTTGTAGGTGTCAAGAAATAAAACCAGAAGAAAGAAGCATGATTTTTGTGACAAAGTGCCCATGTGATGAGTGTGTACCTCTAATTAAAGGTGCAGGCATAAAACAAATCTATGCAGGAGATGTGGATGTTGGAAAAAAGAAGGCAGACATCTCTTACATGAGGTTCGGGGAGCTTGAAGGTGTTAGCAAATTTACAGTAAGTAGATGCACATTTTTTTCAGGTGTATTTTGTATTATGTTGTTAGGTACCCTTTTGCAATATTGTAAGTTACTGCTTCCCACCCTTTTAAAGAGTTTCAACGAATTATTATTTATTATTATTATTTGAGAGAGAGTCTCTCTCTGTCGCCTAGGCTGGAGTGCCAGTGGCTCGATCTCGGCTCACCGCAACTTCCGCCTCCGGGGTTCAAGTGATTCTCCTGCCTCAGCTTCCCGAGTAGCTGGGATTACAGGCGCCCGCCACCATACCCGGCTAATTTTTGTATTTTTAGTAGAGCCGGAGTTTCGCCATGTTGTGCAGACTGGTCTCAAACTCCTGAGCCCAGGTGATCCGCCCGCCTCAGTCTTCCAAAGTGTGGGGATTACAGGTGTAAGCCACCGTGCCCGGCCGAGTTTCAACAAATTATTATTATTGAGTTTATTTATATGTGCAAACCTTTACCTAACTGCAACTGTTCAGCTATGGATTCCTGCCTTACGCATTTACATCTTTGCAGAGAATTGAGCCAGTAGATCTTTTGGTGCCATCTGGTGGCTGATAAAAGAAAAGTATCTGATCTCTCTTCCCTCTCATTTCTGGCTTGGAGTGGTGGATAGAGGTGAAAATACTTCAGCGGTCCCCACCCTTTTCGGCACGAGTGACCGGTTTTGTGGAAGACAGATGGGGTGATGGTTTTGGGATGAAACTATTCCACCTCAGATCATCAGGCAATAGATTCTATAAGGAGCACGCAGCCTTGATCCTTCAGGTGCGCAGTTCACAATAGGGTTCTGCTCCTATGAGAATCTAATTCCACTGCTCATCTGACAGGAGGTGGAGCTCAGGCAGTAATGCTTGCTAGCCTGCACTCACCTGCTGCAGTGCGGCCCAGTTCCTAACAGGCCACGGACCAGTACTGGTTGCTGCCAGGGGGTTGGGATCCTCTGCAGTAGTTTAAAGGTCACCCCCACCCCCCAAACAAAGGGAGGTGCACACACACACACACACACACACACAAACACACACACATTTCTCATGAGAAAAATCAGAAAAAAAGAATATTTATTTATTTGTTTGTTTTTTTATTCATGTATTTATTTTGAGGTGGAGTTTCACTCATTGCCCAGGCTGGAGTGCAATGGCGTGATCTCGGCTCACTGCAACCTCAGCCTCCCGGGTTCCAGCGATTCTCCTGCCTTGCTACTCCCGCCCCCCCTCCACTCCCCAGTATCTGGGATTACAGACGTAGGCCACCATGCCCAGCTAATTTTTTGTATTTTTAATAGAGACAGAGTTTCACCATGTTGGCCAGGCTACTCTTGAACTCCTGACCTCAGGCGATACACCGGCCTCGGCCTCCCAAAGTGCTGGGATTACAGGCATGAGCCACCACGACTGGCCCGAGAAAAAAAGAATTTATTTGATATTTCCGAAAATGTACTGAGGTAGTTCATGGAAAACTCAATAACTTTTAACTCTTTATACCTCTTCACTATTTGGGTTTTGGTTTCTGCGGGTTTTTTTTTTTTTTCTTTTGATTTTTGTTTTGAGACAAGGTCTCACTATCTCACCCAGGCTGGAGTGCAGTGGCTCCATCTTGGCAATCTCTGTCTCCTGGGCTCAAGCGATCTGCCTGCCTCAGCCTCCCAAAGTGCTGGGATTACAAGCATGAGCCACTGTTCTCAGTCTATTTTGGTTTTCAAAAAAACTTTTTATTTGGAAAAAACCTTAAGCATACAGAAAAGTTACAAAAACACTACAAAGAATTTTTTTCCCAGAAGTTGTTGACATGATACCAGCTCACCCTTTATTTCCTCAAATGAGAAATAACCACCTAACTACAATACAACCATAAAAAGCAGGAAATAAACATGGATACATTACTGCCACTAACCACAGATTCCAGTCAAGGTTCATCAGCTGCCCAAGAAATGTCTTGTATAGCAGGGTTCCCCAACCCCTGGGTTCCAGTTCGGAAGCTTCTTCTGTATTTACAGTCGCTCCCCATTGCTCACCTTACTGCTTAAGCTCTGCCTCCTGTCAGATCAGCAGCAGCATTAGATTCTCATAGGAGTGTGAACCCTATTGTGAACTGCCCATGTGAGGGATCTAGGTTGTGCGCTCCTTATGAGAATCTAAACCCTGATGATCCCCCACTCCTCACGATCTGGTCTGTGGAAAAACTTCCATGAAACCAGTACCTGGTCCCTGGTGCCACAAAGGTTGGGGACTGCTTTTATACAGCAAAAGGATCCTGTCCAGAATTGTACATTGCTTCTGTGGCATCCAATGATTTAATCCTGGCCAATGAATGAGTTAATGTAACATTTAACTACTAGAATTGCAGTGGAAGAAAAAGGATGTAAAAGAACTGTTTATAAATTTCAGCTTTACATTCCTGCCATATACATCGGTTTGAGTCTAGGGTACCTAGAACATACATATATATGATTAACTTGGACATATAATATATAATTGTATATGTATATAATTTTAAATATAGAAACATACTATCCAGTGTCTGTCATGTGTATATGAAGTATCATAAGTTTTTACCATTTGTAATATTGTCATTTTTTTCTAATTGTTTTATTTAAAGTTTATCACATTTTAAATAGAGAGGGGTGTTGACATGGCACTGAAAGAAGGCAGAGATGGGAAAGACCTTTTTTGTAAAACTCAATAAAAGCTTATATGCAATTAGTCAGAGAAATCTCTACTTCTGTGTTTTTGTTTTCTGTCTCTTCATTCTTCCTGAAGAGTATGAAGAAATAGATTTTTCAAGTTCTCCTCATAAAGATTAAGTGACCTAGTTCTTCAGGACTATGAGTGATGGGTTATGGAGAATTCTGAAATATCTTGCTTACTGGTAGCTTTTAATAGCTTTTCAATTGTAAAGAGAATGAAGAGATCAGAAGAACTTAAGATAGGGCAAGAGAAGCGAAGGAGGCAGGAAGACTAAGAGGATATTCAAAGGCAGAGATGGGAAAGGAAGCACCCAGTTGAGCCAGACCCTCCTGGGAGTACCCTCACTCAGGCACATGTTCCAAAGGCTGTTCATGGTTGTTCTCTGTTCTACCTCTAGTGAAGACAAACTGTACATCTTCTCATCCTTCTCATCTGACTTGGCTGCAAATATTATGTAGATGGTTAGCTAGATACCTAGTTTTGTAAATGCCAGTAATTAACATGAACTAGAATTTGTTCTAAATCAGAATTTCAGTAATGATTATATTCTTCCTTTTAGATTGTCAAAAATAGTATGTGTCAATAAATTTGGTATTTGTTTTTAAGATTAAAGTAAATTGAAATTAACTTTGAAAGATTTTTGCTTTCCTTTTTTATATGTTACCGTAGACCTTGAGATAAGTAGTTCTATTCTGTGGTGTTGTCGCAAACCAGGCTAGGACTAGGCAACACTGTTTTCAAGAATAGATTTTTATCAATCTATATCCATGTCTACGTACTCAATTCTTTGTTTTCTCTTTAGTATGTGTGGATTTTTCTCTATTAGGTTATATTACTTATTTTTATTATGAAAGTAATATATGCTCATTGTAGAAGACTAGGAAAATAAAAAAGAATGTGTATTATCCCACAACTCATAGATACCACAATTAACATGTTGCTGTATTTTCTGTGTCACTATAAGTTCTTTAAAAAATATTTTAAATAATTTAACACAATATTCCAACCCATAGGTCTAACTTATTTAACCATTCCCATGTTGTTGGACACCTGGATTGTTTCTAAGTTTTTACAGTTATAAGAAGCCTTTTTATGAATGTCCTTAAACATGAATTCAGGGTTACTTGTTTTTACTTTGTCTGCCCAAATTAATAGGTTTTAGTGGTTTGATGTCTTTCAAAAAATGCCTCACTTTAAATGTTTTTTGGTAATTTCTCATGTGGCTTCCTACCCTTTCTAAGTCTTCTCTCTTTCTTGGTACTAGCCTAAACCTCCCATTTCTATAAGTGACCAACCAGTTCTGGATGTCCTCCCTTTCCAAGGACTTTTAATACATGGTAAAATGTTTGTACTGTATCTCATCCCCCATCAAGGCTCATGATGTTAACTAGTTAATCTGTTGAGTGAACTGATGCTTATGGAAGAGGCTCCCAGGTAATCCATATTTGTGTGTCACACATAAGCATCAGTTCACTCATCAGATTAACTGGTGCCCTAGTAGGGCCTTTTGGTTAAGTCGTTAGTGATTCTGATAGAGATTCTAGCCAGCTGAGAAAAGAAGGGTTGTGCTATAAGATACCAATTACTCTCCATTTTTCTTTTCTGCTGCTCCAATATTCTATGTAATATCTGAGAATTTTCAGGCTTCCCTATTTATTCCTGAATGAGATGAAATATGGTAATCAGAGGAGATAAATGATATGATATAAAATGATATGATATGATGCAAGTAATAGTTTATGATATAACAACATTAAAAGGCAAGGTAATCCTGGTCATATTTTCTTTTTACCTTCTTTTTTTTTTTTTTTTTTTGTGAGACGGAGTCTCACTCTGCCTTCCAGGCTGGAGTACAGTGGTGTGATCTCAGCTCACTGCAAGCTCCACCCCCTGGGTTCTTGCCATTCTCCTGCCTCAGCATCCCAAGTAGCTGGGACTACAACTGCCCGCCACCACGCCCAGCTAATCTTTTATATTTTTAGTAGAGATGGGGTTTCACCATGTTAGCCAGGATGGTCTTGATCTCCTGACCTTATGATCCGCCTGCCTTGGCCTCCCAAAGTGCTAGGATTACAGGCGTGAGCCACCACGCCTGGCCTATCTTGGTCATATTTTCATTCTTTAATACCTAGGCCTTTTCTAGCTATTTTAAGATTATCTGGGACCTGGAGTTGAATACAATGTGGTGTTAATTCCATAGTACTGGGCACGGGTTCTAATTCTATTGCCGCCTGTAGTTAGTGTGTAACCTGAGACAAGTCACTCTAATCCTCTGGTCCTCCACTTACTTCCAATTAAAATGAATGTAAAGAATCTTCAACTTCTCTAAGAGTATTGATTTGGATCCCAGAAGTTATATCATTCAGGATCATTCAGTGTGGTATTATTAGGGCTTTGTTAATTTGAGCATGCTAACTCCTTTTTCTTCTATTTTTTTCAATTTTTTTTTTTGAGATGGAGGCTTGCTCTGTCACCCAGGCTGAAGTGCAGTGGCACCATCTCAGATTACTGCAACCTCCGCCTTCCGGGTTCAAGCAATTCTCTTACCTCAGCCTCCTGAGTAGCTGAGACTACAGGCACGTGCCACCATGCCTGGCTAATTTTTGTATTTTGATTAGAGACAGAGTTTCACCATGTTGGCCAGGTTGGTCTCGAGCTCCTCATCTCAGGTAATCCACCTACCTTGGCCTCCCAAAGTGCTGGGATTACAGGTGTGACCCACTCATGCCCAGCCATTTTTCTTCCACTTTTAAGAAGTTGTTTTGATGTTTAAAATCAATATGTGAGAATGCTATGTATTAAATCCTTTTTAAACAAGGAAGTAAGATGTTTGTGCACTCTTACAGTGGCAGCTGAATCCATCAGGAGCTTATGGTCTTGAACAAAATGAGCCTGAAAGGAGAGAAAGTAAGTATTTATGTATTGAGGTGAACTTTGTTGCTGAGGAGAAAGGATATACAGTCAATTTTAATGATCAGGTGATGAAAATTGTTGTGTTAATAGATGGAGCATATTATTTTTGAAGGTTAGATTTTTGCCATTCAATTTGTTCATAAACATTTGTGTGTCTACCATATGCTAGGTGCTATGGAAAGTGCCGATTAATAATTACTCGTATAGAATCTACAGGTTAATGGTTAATACAAATAATTATGCACAAACTGACTTTATAAATTAAATGCATATGAAACAGTAAACAACAATGCTCTTCTATAAAAAAAACAAAAGCTTACTGGGAAGTGAGAAAGGAAAAATATGCATAATTAGTACAGATGGATCGGGACCAAATGATGAGGATATATACATTCTTCTAGAGTAAAGCCACATTTGCCCAGATTGGAAATGTTCTGGTTACTTGAATAATCTGATGAAGAATCATCACAGCTACCATAATGAATTACTAGTCTTTAAAGCTTTATTATTCGTATACTACTACAGATATTTTGAATGTAATGTAATCTTTGAGAAGTCTTACAATTCCTTAGGCACATAATTTTAGACATGAATGCTATATAATGTTATTTTAAAATAGTAACTATAGGCCAGGCATGGTGGCTCACGCCTATAATCCCAGCATTTTGGGAAGCCAAGGCAGGGGGATCACTTGAAGTCAGGAGTTTGAGACCAGCTTGGCCAACATGGTGAAACCTCGTCCCTACTTAAAATACAAAAAATAGCCAGGCATCATGGCACATGCCTGTAATCCCAGCTACTTGGAAGTTTAAGGCAGGAGAATCACTTGAATCCAGGAGGTGGAGGTTGCAGTGAGCCGAGATGGCACCACTGTACTCCAGCCTAGGCGACAGGGAAAACTCTATCTCTAAAAATAAAAATAAAAATAAAACAGTAACTATATTATCAAATTATTTGGATTTGAAGTAAATGAAAGTTTGCTGTAAGTTTTCTTGATAATAACAATTTTTTAACCTTGAAAAATCAAGAAATATAAAGGCCTTAGAATAATTTATCTGTGAATATATTGATTTTCAGTGTTCTGAATTAGCTTTATTTGATTCAAATAGAAAATGTATTGTTTGCAATTTGGAAAAAAGTACGTATCCACTGCATGTTTCTTTTTAAAAATTTATCAGCAAAAAAGGCCCTATCTATCTATCTATCTGTCTATCTATACATCTGATTAAACAATGTATACTCAATGACAGTGTTTGAAGGGGCCAATGAATAATTTCCTATGTTAGGGAAAGGATACAAAAAGCATGAATCATAAAAAGATTAATTTATCTATGTTACAATGAAGAACATCTGTTCATTAAAATATATCACTAGGCCAGGTGCAGTGGCTCACGCCTGTAATCCCAGCACTTTGGAAGGCTGAGGCGGATGAATTGCTTGAGCCCAGGAGTTTGAGACAGGCTGGGCAACATGGCAAAACCCTCTCTCTACAAAAAATACAAAAATTAGCCAATTGTGGTGGCACATGCCTGTGGTCCCAGCTACTCAGGAGGCTGAGGTGGAAGGATCTCTTGAGCATGAAGAGGTTGAGGCTGCAGTGATCCATGCTTGTAACCACTGTACTCCAACCTTGGCAACAGAGTGAGACCTTGCCTTAAAAAGAAAAAAAAGATATCACTAAAAGAGTGCAAAGGCAAGCCATGGAATATGAGAAGATATTTGCCACTTATAATCAACAAAGGGCTTGTGTCTAGGATTTATTATTCCTAGATCACTAAGGAAAAGGAAGACATGCTGTGGTTAAAGCCCCAAGATTGGAAGGAGGGGACAAAAGGAAGGCTTCTGGTTTGCTGGCAATGTTTTATTTATTGACCCAGATGATGGTTACATATGTTCGCTTTGTGGCAGTTCAACTGAACGGTTAAGTTTATGTTTATGCATTTTTGAACAAGTGTTTTATCTCAATAAACAATATCCCTACTTCCTTTTTAATTATATAATAGTTTTACTGATATGTAATTCATCTATCATAAATTTGCTTTATGATAGATGAATTACATCTATCATAAATTTATTTATAGCTACTGATTCACAGAGTTGTACAGGCATCACTACAACATTATTTCAGAACACTTTCATTATCTGAGAAAGAAGTCTCCTGCCCATTTGCAGTTACTCCTCATTCTCCCCTCCCCCTAGCCCTAGGCAACCACTCTTTCAGTTTTTATGGATTAGTCTATTCTGGCCATTTCATATAAATGGAATCATACAGTGTGTAATTCCTTTCCAATTTTTTATTCATTTGAGAAATAGACACTAGAATCAACAGATGAAAGTTACAATACCAGCTTTATTGTTAGACTAGGGCTTGACCTTTGGGTAAATCAGTCTGTCTAACTCCAGAGGGGGGACTTGCTGCTGGATGCTTTTCTCAGTGCCAGTAGCAGGGACAAACAGAGAAGGAAGGCAGGCAGTGTGACTGACAACTCTCAAGTGCCCTTCCACTTCGTACAGATGGAACCCAGGTAACCCATAACAAGCATTCTTTTTAAATAGTCATGGGGCTTTCAAGAAAATAAGGGAAATATTCTCCTAGGAACAAAATAGAGATAAGAAGACATTTTGCTAGAATCTGAGGAGCAATGGTAAGCCAACAATAGCCAGAGCTATCCTGAGGACAAATGTCCATATAAGCTGGGATCTAAGAGCAGGTCTGGGTCTGCTGCAAGGTGAGTGAACTGAACTTAGTTCACCCAATCAACACACGAAAAGATGATTAAACTTAGTAGTAGTCAGATAAATGCAAATTAAGATTGCATTGAAGTAGCGTTTTTTTTTTTTTTTTTGTGACGAAGTCTCACTCTGTCGCCCAGGCTGGAGTCCTGCAGCGTGATCCCAGTTCACTGCAACCTCCACCTCCCAGGTTCAAGTGATTCTCCTGCCTTAGCCTCCCAAGTAGCTGGGATTACAGGTGTGCGCCACCACGCCCACCTAATTTTGTTTTTTTAGTAGAGATGAGGTTTCACCATGTTGGCTAGGCTGGTCTCGAACTCTGGGCCTCAGGTGATCTGCCCGCCTTGGCCTCCCAAAGTGCTGGGATTACAGGGATGAGCCACCACGCTTGGCCTGAAATAGCATTTTTAATAAATATATGCCCTAGAGAAACTCTTGCATATTGTATAAGAGTCAGAGAGACAAAAAATTTGTTGCCATATTGTTCTTAAAAGCAAAAACTGGAAATAACACAAATGTTTGTTTTGGGTGATTAGATAAAAATATTATGGTGTGGCTGGGCGCGGTGGCTCACGCCTGTAATCCCAGCACTTTGGGAGGCCGAAGTGGGCGGATCACAAGGTCAGGAGATCGAGACCAGGGTGAAACCCCATCTCTACTAAAAATACAAAAAATTAGCCGGGCACAGTGGCGGGTGCCTGTTGTCCCAGCTAGGAGGCTGAGGCAGGAGAATGGCGTGAACCCAGGAGGCGGAGCTTGCAGTGAGCCGAGATCGCGCCACTGCACTCCAGCCTGGGGGACAGAGCGAGACTCCGTCTCAAAAAAAAAAAAATTGTGTATTACCACAATGGACTACTATATAGCAATGAAAACAAACAAATGAACTAGAGCTACATTCTTCAACATGGATGAATCTTAGAAATATAAATGTTGAATTTTAAAAAGCAAACTACAGACTTATGATACCATTTCTGTATAAAGTTCAAAAAGACATACCATATATTGGTTAAATGTGGTAGGCCAGGCATGGTGCTCACACTTATCATCCCAGCATGATGGGAGGCTGAAGTGGGCCAATTGCTTGAACCCAGGAGTTCAAGACCAGCCTGGGCATCACAGCAAAACTCCATCTCTACAAAAGATACAAAAAATTAGTTGGGCATGGTGGCCTGTAGTCCCAGCTACCCCAGAGGCTAACAGAGGAGGATCACCTGAGCCCGGGAGGTTGAGGCTGCAGTGAGTTGAGATTGCGCCACTGTACTCCAGCCTGGGTAACAGAGTGACAGAGACAGACCCTGTCTCAAAATAAATAAATATAAATAAATTAATTAATTAAATAAAATAAACTTTAATATATCGTATATACAGTAAAGTTATTGTTAAGAAGCAATCAATTGATAAACACAAAAATCAAGATAGGAGTTGCCTCTGAGTGGGGTGAAAGGGGATGGGACAAGAGAGGGAGTGCATGGGAATTGGTAATGTTCTAGTTGTTGGATCCGGCAGTATGTTTTGTTTTTTTTTCCATCTCCCCCCCACACACACATCATGTAGTTTTATTCAGTTTTAAACAAAATTTAACTCTTTTGGGGCAGTAAGTTCATGAGTATTCATTTTATTGTTAGGCTTTAGAACTCCCATCTGTATTACGTATATATTATTATATATTACATAATACATTTTACATATATAGAGAGAGACTGTTTCAAATATTACATAATATGATGAGAAAGAGAAAGAGAGGGGGTGGCTTTCCAGATCTACCTCTGGAAGGCAAGTCTGAGCCCTGGCCCAGCTGTCCTTAGGACAAGGAAACAGCAGGGCAGAACACACAGGCTCGGGGCAGGAAATCCCTCAAAAGATAGGAAGAAAGGGCAGAAGGAAGCTTTTGCAGGTGGTAGATGTGTTCATTGTCTTGACTGTGGAGATAGTTTCATGAATGTGTACTTATGTTAGAAATCATGAAACTGGACTAAGCAAAATGGCTCTTTCCTGTGATCCCATCATTTTGGAAGGCGGAGGTGGGAGGATTGCTTGAGGCCAAGAGTTCAAGACCAGCTTGGGTAACAAACTGAGACCCCCATCTCTACAAATATTACAAATTAAAAAGTAAATTAAAAGAATTCATCAAACTATACACTTCAAATATGTTGTTTGTTGTATACTTTAAACATGTATCATTTATTGTACAAATAAAGCTATTAAAAACAAAAGCCAGGAAGAGGTTGAAGCCATACTCTTTTCCCAGCCTGCCCGGTCAGATAAGTCCGTCTTCCTTCCAGTCCCCAGATTCTCCCTGTCCCACACATTGTCCCCTTCTCCCTTAGGAGGTACATTTTGTTTCCTCCAGTCTAGTAATAGGACTTCCCCCCACCAAAAACATAAAACAAAAAGTTTTATGAATTACTTGCCGTGTACTATTGAGTGAATTCTTTTGTTTGTTTGTTTGTTTTTTGAGACAAGGTCTCACTGTGTCACCCAGGCTGGAGTGCAGTGGCACAGTCATGGCTCACTGCAGACTCGGCCTCTCTGGGCTCAAACAATCCTCCCACCTCAGCCTCCTGAGTAGCTGGGATTACAGGTGTGTGCCACAACACCTGTTGTTTTTTTGTTAGTTTTTGTTTTTTTGTTTTTTTTTGAGACGGAGTCTCACTCTGTCACCCAGGCTGGAGTGCAGTGGCGCCATCTCAGCTCACTGCAAACTCCGCCTCCCGGGTTCACACCATTCTCCTGCCTCAGCCTCCCGAGTAGCTGGGACTACAGGCACCCACCACGACGCCAGCTAATTTTTTTGTATTTTTAGTAGAGACGGGGTTTCACCGTATTTTGCCAGGATGGTCTCGATCTCCTGACTTCATGATCCGCCTGCCTTGGCCTCCCAAAGTGCTGGGATTAAAGGCGTGAGCCACCACGCCTGGCCACAACACCTGTTTTTCTAAAAAAAAATTTTCTGTAGAGATGAGTTCTCCCTATGCTGCCCAAGTTGGTCTTGAACTCCTAGGCTCTAGTTATCCTCCTCCTCAGCCTCCAAAAGTGTTGGCATTATAGACGTGAGCCATTGCACCTGGCCCATGTGAATCCAATTTTTAAAAGCCAGATTCTGTATTGCCTGAGAGTAAGTTATCTAGATTCGATTCTAGATTGAGAATTTGAAGATAAAATAAAGTGAAAGTTCCTTTAACTTAAACATTGTTTTGCCCTTACAACCTGTAAGGCTGAAACAAGTGCCCATGGGTTTGAAATGAAGCTGTCCTGACCTAGTGTTATTCTCAATGCTAGACGGTGTGTTGAGACCCGTCCCACAGAAGGAAGAGCAGCACCAGGACAAGAAGCTGCGCCTTGGAATCCACTAAGAAGGACTATCTACACTGCAGGGGAACCTCAAGAACTTTTCATTGCACTTCTAAAATTCAGCCTTGTTCATTCAGAAAATAAGGATGGATTTTGTGAATAATTGAAAAGATTTTTAAAGGAAACTAATTTATTTCTAGGATACAAATGGTGTTAATAAGAATATTTGTCTTTTAGATTTATGTGTGGGTTTTCCATAATGTAGTAGTGTGTTATTTTATTACACAAAATGAGGGAGCAATAACTTAAACCAATGTAAACAGCAACAGAGACTGATTTCTATTTATCTTGACTTTATATTAGCCAATTTGAAAGGGTCGGCCGGGCGCGGTGGCTCAAGCCTGTAATCCCAGCACTTTGGGAGGCCGAGACGGGCGGATCACGAGGTCAGGAGATCGAGACCATCCTGGCTAACATGGTGAAACCCCGTCTCTACTAAAAAATACAAAAAACTAGCCGGGCGACATGGCGGGCGCCTGTAGTCCCAGCTGCTTGGGAGGCTGAGGCAGGAGAATGGCGTAAACCCAGGAGGCGGAGCTTGCAGTGAGCTGAGACCCGCCACTGCACTCCAGCCTGGGCGGCAGAGCGAGACTCCGTCTCAAAAAAAAAAAAAAAAAGAAAGGGTCTGCTTCACAGGAGGTCATGCCTCTGCAGGGAGTCACACACCTTTTGAGAAATATTAATTCTTTTGAATTACAAGAGTGACAGTTAGTAAACTGCTCCAGGGAAATAAATGTCATCTTTTAAGAGTCAATGTATAGCAAACCAAAAGGTCACATTTATACCCAAAGCTTTCTAGTAATCCGAATTTACTTAATTAGAATTGACTCATAAAAATAAAGTTAGTGGACTTGGTCTCCATTTTTAAAGTATATTTTGTAAATGTTAACTCTGTGATCCTGTTTATCACAGAGTTTGGGTAGCAATAGGAAGACAGTGTTATTCTGAGACAGTGTCACTGCTTGATATCACTGACTCTTGAAATCACTAACAGTGAACCTCAAATTTGGTTATGATGTTAACAGAGAAGAAATATTTGAGTCCGGACTATTGAAACTAGCCTTCCTAGAATTCCATTAATAAATGCTGCTCCCCCATATAATCTTTCCTTCTGTAAAATTAACACAGGTTGTCTCATGGCTTTGATCTTCAAAAGGAAGAGCCTTTTAAAAACATTTGCCAACCTCGAGAATAAATACTGAAAGTCTTGAAAGTATGGTAATTTCAGCTATTCCAGATTGCTGTCTGTGATTTCTCACATTTTTATTTGCTGAGAAACATTCAGAAAATTATTCCAAAAATGAGGGTATATGTTCTGTTCTCTCCTAGGTTAGAGAGGGAGTGGCCTGGGATGCTTCATGAGAAATGGCTCCCTGGATCTGTGGTGGTCAGGTTTGCCTCTGCTTTTGTTCCCTGCCTTTCCACAACATCACACGGCCTCACTGGGCTTCCTACCAGTTTCTCAGAATTACACGCAGGACCATCCAAACAGGGGCTCCATGCCAGGGCTGTGACTGCAGCCTGTGTAGGTCCATGGGGAGTTCAGAGTCATCATACAAGGCAGCTGAGAACTGCCATAAACACTACACAGATGGAGGGCATGACATAGGATGGGAGACGAGGCGAGGTACACTTAGAGGTAACTACGGCTAGTTTGAAAACCATGAGTTAAGATGTTCTTATCTGTATAAAAACACTGAGATTGCTTACCTCCCAAATTGCTTTATTATATTAACTCTCATGCTTCAGCTCTTGGATTTGTTGTTTCTTACTAACATGTCATGTACACCAAACATTTTATAAATCAATCAGTAAATATTTTGTAAGACCCAAAAGCCTGGCATACTGCCAGGTCTGTGGATTTGCCTGTTGGGCGTTGGGATGGGATATGAGAGGAAGAAGCATACAAGTGGGAAAAACTGTGATTAGAAAGGGAAAAATAGGCATTTCCACAGTATTATTAAGAGAGTCATGATAATGCCATTTTTTTTTTTCTGTACAACTGGTCAGGTTTCAATAAATAATCATTGACGGTTTACTGTGTAGCCTCAGAAGGTGAAGTCTATGAGGGCAGGGAGGTGTGTGTGTGTGTGTGTGTGTGTGTGTGTGTGTGTGCTTTTAAACTGCTGAACCCCAGTGTCTAGAACAGTACCTGACACATAGTAGGCATTCCATAAATATTTGTTGATTGATTGAATGACTGCTAAACACTGCTTGACCCAGGGATGAGATGTGTGAGAAATGCTTCCTGATCTTAAGACACTCACAGTCAAGTGGACAATACAAGCATGGAATCAAGTAATTAAGAAAAATGATTCTCAGGCCAGGTGCCATGGCTCACACCTGTAATCCCAGCACTTTGGGAGGCTGAGGGGGGTAGATCACTCAAGGTCAGGAGTTCAAGACCAGCCTGGTCAACATGGTAAAACCCCATCTCTAACTGAAAATACAAAAAACAAATAAAAAAGGCCAGACATGGTGTTGCATGCCTGTAATCCCAGCTATCTGGGAGACTGAAGCAGGAGAATCGCATGAACCCAGGAGGCAGAGGCTATGGTGAGCTGAGATCATGCCACTGCACTCCAGCCTGGACAACAGAGCGAGACTTAGTCTAAAAGAAAAGAAAAGAAAAAAGAAAAATGTCTCTGGACCAGCAGACTATTTGTTAGAAATGCATATTCTTAGGGCACACCCTAGGCTTACTGAATTAGAACCTCTCGAGATGGGCCCAGCAAGCTGGGGTTTCATGACCTTGCAAGTGATTCTGGTGACCTTTAAGGCTGAGAACTGCCGCTGTGGATGTAACTATAGGAATAGTGGGGGCACATGAGGATTTACCAGCACTCTGGGGAGTCATGGAAAGGGCCCTACAGAGGCAGAGGTGATGAGGTGGGGCCTGGCGGGATCCAGGGGGTTGCAGGCAAGCAGAGGGAATGAGACAAACTTCTGGGAAAAAGTGATGGAGACAAGACTGCTGAGCCACCCCAGGAGCCCGCCTGGGTTTGGAGAAGCTCTGTGGGGCACTTTTGACCCAGATCTATAAATTCCCAGTCTTCATCCCTTAGCCTGAGAAATCAGAACTTACACTTAAAAAATACAATGTCTTTCTAAATTTCAAAGAATGGAATGGTAAGTTCATAATTTGTTTAAAAAAAAAAAAATAGCTCTGCCATTTGTTTCCTGCCTAAGTGACCACAGAATAGGCTGCTGTGAGGGGAGCTAAGCATAAGCGTTCACTTGGTTTCCTTCATCCCTGTCATGCAGAGCATACGCAGGGGTGTGTATTTTCATTGTATTGCTGCTGAAGCTTTTTCTTTCCTTTTTCCTTTTTTGAGACAGGGTCTCACTCTGTCACCCAGGCTGGAGTGCAGTGGTGCCTTCATAGCGCACTGCAGCCTTGACTGTTTTCTGTGCTCAAGCGGTCTTCCCGCCTCAGCCTCCCAAGTAGCTAGGACTACAGGCACGCACCACCACGCCCGGCTAGTTTATTTTTTATTTATTTTTTGTAGAGAAAGGAGTCTCGCTATGTTGCCCAGGCTGGTCTTGAACTCCTGGCCTCAAGCAATCCTCCTGCGTCTGCCTTCCCAAGTGCTGTGATTACAGGCATGAGCCACTGTGCCTGGCCAAGTTAGCTTTATTTCTGGGTCAATGAATGGTACCAACACTCTATAAACATGAACTATATCTTTAGTGACACTGTGATACATAAATGAGCTTATTGCCCCTGAATGTCTATATCTAAACCCACGTAACACTTGGGAAGGAGAAAGAAAGAAGTGAACCCATCTTGGGACAGGAGCTCCTTTGGTGAGTGTAGCACAAAGTGGTTTGTTAGGGAAAACACATGTCTTTCCAGAAGGACATGAGCCAGGACTTTCCTGGAATACTTCCCACCACCCCATGCTTCTCAGAAATCGGGGTCCAGGCCAGGATGAATGAGGGAGAAATCACAGTTCATCCCAGTGCTGACACCCACACCCAGAGAGGCCCTGGCCCAGGAGGTATTCCAAGGACAGAAGGTGGAGGGAGGAGGCTGGGGGGAGTTCACTTCCTGTGGAGTGAATGGAAACAGCCTGGCTCTGCCTAATGCGCGTGAGGGGCTGGGGGTGGCTTGAACAGCTTGAAGTACCTTGTGTCGTGTGTGCGCACATTCACAATGCTAGAAAAAAAAATGAGAGCTAAGCCAGAAGTTTGAAATACTGTGGTGTATGATGCTGCTGAGTTGCAAGAAAGGGAAGCTCGTGAGCCGGGAGGCTTCTGTGTGGCAAATCCTAACTCCATCCTAACTCCTGACCAACTTTGTTTCACCCGTGGTGATAACCAGCAGAGGTTCTCCAGGTTGTTTTTTTGAACATACTACAATTCATTAACAAATACTTGCGAGGGCTTAGCTTACTACGAGCCAGGTACTGTGAGGAGTGCAGCTATAGTGGTGATCAAAACCAGACACAAACCCAGACCTTGTGGAGCTTATCGTCTAGTTGGGGAGATGGACATACATCAAGTATTCATGAAAATGAATGACAGGTACGCAGAAAAGAACTGGCCTCCCAACAAATACGGGCACATGTTTTTTCAGTTCTTTCACTTCACAGAGATCTGGTACTATTATAATTATGATGGCACCATGGGCTGCACTTAGTGGACCCGGAAAGTTCTACTGGTTTGGGTTTTTTTAAAACATATCCTACACACTTAAGCAGGGAATCTTTTGGAAACCTCTGGAAGGAGAGAACAATCATATTAAAAATGCAAATAGGGTTGGGCAGAGTGGCACACACCAGTAATCCCAGCACTTTGGGAGGCTGAGGCTGGTGGATCACGAGGTCAGGGGTTTGAGACCAGCCTGGCCAACATAGTAAACCCCTGTCTCTACTAAAAATACAAAAAAACAAAAAAAACTAGCCAGGCATGGTGGCGTGTGCCTGTAATCCCAACTACTCGGGAGGCTGAGGCATGAGAATCACTTGAACCTGGGAGGCGGAGGTTGCAGTGAGCCAATATCATGTCACTGCACTTCAGCCTGGGCAAAGAACAAGACTATCTCAAAAAAAAAAAAAAAAAAAGGACCAGGACCCTTAGCCTCAAGATTCTGTGACTTGTCAGGGTGGGAGAAAAAAAGTATGTCAATAAGTGTAGATGTGATTAAATAAGTTTAAATAAAGAGCGGGGGAATTTAGAGAAACCGTGCCAAGCATTAAATGTATTATTTTTAGTAACCAGAATTTCCTTCTATTGATGTAATTAAAATTTGCTATAGTGTTTGAGAGGCCAAGGCAGGAGGACCACTTGAAGCCAGGGGTTCAAGACCAGCCTGGGCAACATAGCAAGACCCTGTCTCTCCACAAAGAAACTAAAAAATTAGCCAGGTGTGTTAGTGCACGCCTGTACTCACAAGCGGCTAGAGAGGCTGAAGCGGGAGAATCACTTGAGCCTATGAGTTCAAGGCTGCAGTGAGCTATGCTTGCACCACTGCACTGTAGCCTGGGTGACAGAGTGAGACGCTGTCTCAAAAAGGAAAAAAAAAAAAAAGCAAATAATACTCTACTCTCAGATATGAGTGTTTCTGTTGACCAGGAATTTTACCATTCCTGGTTCTTGTTGATGCAGAGGTGGCCTTGTGAAAGGACATGGTTTCTGCTGAGCTGAACACGCTTTAGTGTAATCTGATGAAGAAATTCTATGCTGGTTGCAGTATTGGTGGAAAGTGTTTTATTTTGCAGAAAAAGCACAAGTTCCACAGAGGGCAACAGTTTTCCATTCACTCCACAGTTATCTATTGCTGCATGACAGACTACCCCCCAAAACTTAGTGGCCCAAGCCGCTATTTTATTTTGCATGATTCTATGAGCCAGGAATTTGGGCAAGATCCAGCAGAACAGCTCCACTCCCTGTGACACTGGCTGGGGTCACTCACGGTTGTGTGCCACTGGTGGGTCAGCTGAGAGGGGCCCAGCGGCGCAGGGACAGTGAGACTGGACCATCCAAGGGGCTTCTTTCAGGTTTCTGGTGCCTCAGTTTGGATGACTGAAACAGCTGGCAGCTGGCCAGGGTGCTCCAGCAAGGTGACCAGACCTCTGTGAGGTGGCTCAGGGCTCTGAAAGTGAGTGCTCCACAAGGACGGGCCCAGTGTGTCCCCCTTGCATCATGCTGGCTCATGGCTCACTGGCCAAGGCCTGTTTCATGGCCACACCCAGAGTCCATGTGGAGGGGCCTGCACAAGACACGGAGCCAGGAGGTGTAGTTCCCAGGGGACCACGGAAGTACCATTCACCACAGGGACGGAGCAGTTCACTGAAGGGAATGCCACTGGGAATCGAGCCCCATGTCCTGGCCCCTGAGCAGAGTTCTGTCCCCAAGACCATTACTCCTCATGGAAATGTTCACCTCCCTTACGCTTATGGCAATGCTAACAGTCACTGCAGATGGCTCTGAGAACCTTCACATTGAAGCCCTCATGATGTTTCCTAAGAAGTTGCAGTTGTCCAAATCCACAAACCCAGATTTTAGTCGGCAAGTCTGAGAGGTTCTGGGTAACTGTTTTGCTGCACAAACGTGGATATTCCTGGAAGTTTAAAGATTTCATCTTCAACATGGTAGGAAAAGCCACCATGATAGCTAGTCTAATGATGCCCAGACCATTCCCTCACTGATGAATGGAAGGCTCACATTTTAAGATGAATATGGGCCAGGGAGGTTTCACTTTTCTTGGCTGAGGTTGATGCCAAAGTGATAAAATAAACCTGGTGCTTCCTGCCTCCCTGTTCCCTGGGGATGGGCCAGAATCAGATGACATCAGGGACCCTGCAGGCAATTCTGAGAATTCCTTTTAAGAAGACACCTGCAGGGAGAACTGCTTTCTAGCCCTTCTGTAGTCAACCACTCCCCCTGCCTTTTGATGACACAGGTTCTGCATAAGCTGGGAGGGAGGAGAGGGTGACATCCATATCTTGTAAAAATGCCTCAATGAGAACAGGGCCACATGCATTTCTTGTAAAAAAAAAAAAAAATGTTCGGTGAGAAAACAATTGCAGCAGCAACAGCAAATATTTACTGAATCTGCTACTATGATCCAAGCCCCCACATCAAGAAAATGTGAATGCTGATGTAAAAAGGAAGGTATTTGTTCAAACTGCCTGGCCAGTGTTTTTGAAGAAAACAGAGATCTCCAAAGACCCCTTTTTTGTCTTAGATAGCAAGCACATGAGGAGTTCATTAAATGTGTACTGTTTATTTGTGGTGTCTCCAAGCAGAGTAGTTGGCTCTCGTTATATATCTGGGCGAATAATCAATGATTTGTGCTCCTGACAGCCTTATCATAGCCGTTACATAATGGTCATGTGTAATTGTGACTGTTTTATAACCCTCTGCGTATAACCTTCCTATTTAAATGGATTACAATGTTTTGCTGTTGTGACTTTGCTGGCTTAATCATAGCTAAGACTTTTCTGAGGTCAAATAGTTTTTCCATTATCACAGTGAGGTGTTGGCAAAAAAGTGGGGGCAGGCTGGTTACATTTGCTGAAAATAGATCATGCATTTATTTGGACTCTCAAGATTGGAGCTCTGAATTCACATAGTCTAGTGTCTATGCACCAGAGCACCATTGCATTGCCATTGATTAGGACTGGCATGACCATTGCCAGAGGTTTAGCAGCCCTGGCACACATCCACCAAATGCCATTTCAATCACTCAGAAATTTCTACAACAACAGAAGGCCCTCCGTGTGCTGGGATGGTGGGCTGCCTTTGCTTGAGCACAGCTGATCGATCCAACCATTGGTCAGTGGTTGCATCTCCTCTTCAACACTCCCCTAAAGGGACAGGTAAGCCGTACTCTACTCCAGCATCTCCAGCGATGAAGAAGTCACCACCTCCTGAAGCCACATTGGCCTGCTCTCATTATTAACATGTTAGTTTTATGGAGTAAACTCCTCCCCTGTCACTCCCCTCGTTTCCATCCCCAGACCTTGTTTATAACACAGGCCTCTTTGTGTCTCCTCACCCACAGGAATGCCCTGGAGTACTTGAAAGTAGCCATTGTCTCCCCGCTGTCCTGTGACAGCCTCCCACCTCTCCTGGAAACTTACTGCGTCATTGTAGCTAGGTTTGCATTTTACAGTGAAGCACTTTTTACTTCACCTCATTAAATGTTCACACTGTGAAGTAGGGATTAGCATTTCCACTGTACAGATAATGAAATGGAGTCACAGGTTAAACCACTTACCCAAAGCTACACTGCTAACGACTGGCAGAGCCAGAACGTGAATCTGCTCCAAATTCAATGTCTTTCATAATTTTCCCAATATGCACTTCATTTTTTTTCTTTTCGAGACAGGATGTCACTCCCATTGCCTAGACTGGAGTGCAGTGGTGTGATCCCGGCTCACTGCAGCCTCGACTTCTTGGGCTCAGGTGATCCTCTCAACTCAACCTCCTGAGTAGCTGGGACTATAGGTGCACACCACCACACCTGGTTAATTTTTGTATTTTTTGTAGAGATGGGGTTTTACCACATTGCCCAGGCTAGTCTCGAACTGCTGAACTCAAGCAATGTGCCCACCTCGGCTTCCCAGAGTGCTGGGATTACAGGCGTGAGCCACCGCACCCGGCACAATATGCATGTCAAATGCAAAATGAATTTGCATTTCATTTTGCATATTTGCATCTCCCTCTGATGTCTTCTTTCTTCCCATTACAACTCTGCATGTCTCCTATGGTAGAAGGCATCAATGGCCCCAAATTTTCACCCTTCCCTGTCACACGTTTTGCCAGTTCCATCAGCAGGTGGAACTTGTTTCCCCTTGCTTGACTTTGTGTTCAATAGAATGAGGTGGAAATGTCCTCATGTGAGTTCCAACGTTAGGCTCAAGAAGCCTGTGTGTTTCTACTTTGCGTTTCTGCCATCACCGAACACCCAGAGCAGAGCCACCCCAGCCAGCACAGCTAAGATTGGGTGACTCCCAGCAAACCACAGACTCAGGAAAAAACATTGGTTTTGGCCGGGCGCGGTGGCTCAAGCCTGTAATCCCAGCACTTTGGGAGGCCGAGACGGGTGGATCACGAGGTCAGGAGATCGAGACCATCCTGGCTAACACGGTGAAACCCCGTCTCTACTAAAAAAATACAAAAATACTAGCCGGGCGAGGTGGCGGGCGCCTGTAGTCCCAGTTACTCGGGAGGCTGAGGCAGGAGAATGGCGTAAACCCGGGAGGCGGAGCTTGCAGTGAGCTGAGATCCGGTCACTGCACTCCAGCCCGGGCTACAGAGCGAGACTCCGTCTCAAAAAAAAAAAAAAAAGACATTGGTTTTATTGAAGTTATTGCATTTCAGGGGGCTGGTTATGCTGCAGCTGCTAAGCGACACATTTCTCCAGCTTTCAAAAAGCTTCCCTTTCCCCACGGGGTTCCCTTCCCTTCATTACCTGGAAGCCTGTGCTAGCTTTCTCAACATCCTCCTCCTGCTTATTCCACAAATCATTGCTGTCTTTCTGCTCCCCCTCCCCATGGGCCGGTGCTCCCCCTCCCCGTGGGCCGTGCTCCCCCTCCCCGTGGGATGGTGCTCCCCAACTCCTAGTGGCCTAATCCTGCTTGGGCCCTGGGCCTTCAGTGTGCGGCATCAGCTCGTCCTGAAACTCTCCTTTTACGGCTTCATAACACTTCTTGTCGGCTTCGGCCTGTTTTTGTGTTTCTTATCTCTCTCCTCTCCTCCCACGGCTCTTCCTGGGCCCTCTCACCTCTTACCTTTGCTACCTCTCCGGGGCCCCCATCCTTTCCCAGGACCACCAAAGTGCTGACAACTGTTCCCAGCTTGCGTCTCTTCCCAGGTGCAGCTGTGTGTGCACGCGCCTAGCCGGCTCCCCACCCCCCAGGGCCTGATTCACAGGAAGGATCACCAGCACTCGAGGAAAGACTGGTGTAGGGGAGAGTGGCCAGGGCTCCCACCAGAGAGGTGTTGCAGGAGTCCAGGCAAGAGGCGATGTGGCCCAACAAGGCATTAGGGTCACCAGAACCCCGTCTGGGCACCCATGCTTCTACCTGCGGAGCTGGAGTTTTGTTTGCAGACCTTAGTGTGGGACTTCACATTTATCCTTATTAAATCTAGCCATGGTCAGATTGCACCCAACACTGCAGCTTGTCCTACTGCTTGTTAATTTTATTTCAGACACTAATTAGGCGTCGCTCTCAGAGACCAGGGTCACTCAGGCATTTGATCAATGCGGTACTTGTGTCCCACCCAAGTCATGGATAATGTTGAATAGAAAGGGCCCAGCAGGAACACAGTAAAGACTGTTACTTGTTTTAGCCACTAGAGGGCTGCATGGCCCAGAAATTGATGCAGGTGCCGCTTACAAGTGAAACTAGGAAATGTGAGCACTGTTGGGTTCTATGGGGTTTGGAGTTTCCAGAGCGGGGGCACAGAAGAGAGTGTAGCACATTGGGGAGCTGCAGATGGTTGTAGCATCCGTGGGCAAGGAGAGGGAGGAGTAGGAGGTTGGCAGAGACCATGCAGGGCCTTAGGAACACTTCTGGGGAGCAATAGGGAGCCACAGAAAGATATTAAGCAGAGGCCACAGGAACACTTCTGGGGAGCAATAGGGAGCCACAGAAAGACTTTAAGCAGAGGCCACACGATCATATTTGCTTTTTTTTTTTTTTGAGACAGAGTCTCTTTCTGTCACCCAGGCTGCGGAGCAGTGGCGCAATCACGGCGTACTGCAGCCTTCACCTTTTGGATTCAAGTGATCCTGTGCCTCAGATTCCAGAGTAGCTGAGATTACAGGTGCACACCAACACAGCTGGCTAATTTTTTATTTTTATTTTTGTAGAGACCGTTTCCAGGCTGGTTTCAAACTCCTGGGCTCAAGCGATCCTCCCACTTCAGCCTCCCAAAATGCTGGGATTTCAGGCACAAGCCACTGCACCCAGCCCCTATTTGCATCTTAAAGCAGTCACTCCAGCATCACTGTGGAATGGAGGGAGGGAGAAGGGAATTGGATGGCTGCTGGTTGGTTCAAAATGAGAAATGATAAAGGTCTAAGGTGACATCTGAAGGGAATAAAGGAGGGGACAGAGGAATGTAAGTGAACTGAGCAGGACGAGGGCAGAGTGGCATGGGACGGAATGGCAGGAGCCACCCAGCAGGGGGGGCGGGGCATGGGAGGGAAAGGAGGATCACCTGGAAGATGTGAGGTGGCCAGGGAGTGAGGAGAGAAAGAGGAAAGTGAAATTGTGCTTTATAAAGAATGAGTCATACATTCACTCACGATAGAGCATTTACTGTGTCGCAGACACTGGGCTAGACCCTGGCAATACATTCATGAGGGAAACAGACATTGCCCCTGCCCTGGAGGTTTGTACCCTAGTGGGGAGGCAGCTGGTATTTGGGGTGGGAGGCTCCTGTGCTGGGCCTGCGAAGCCCAGAAGTGGGTATTTAAGCTGAGAGAGCAAGGATGAAAAGCAGCAGCCAGTGAAGAAAGCTGGGAAGACTATTCCCAGCAGAAGGAACGCTATGGGGAAAGGTCCTTCGGGAAGAATGCAGAAGCAGCCAGGCTTGCTGGATTTGTTGCAGGAGGAAAGCACGGCTGGATCCTGTGTGCTTTAAGGACAGTGGTCAGGGCTTTGGGTTTGATTCTGTGCAGCAAGGGAAGCCACTAGAGGGTTTGGGGGCAGGAGAGAACCATGACCAGATGTGACCTATGAAAAGATCACTTTGGACGCTTGCAGAGATGGGGTGCAGTCCAGGTGGGGGCCGTGCAGATGCAGAGAGCTGCTCAGATGTGACACAAGTCTCAGAAGCAGAAATGCTGATGAATTGGCTGCAGGTGAGAGGCGGAGAAGACTCACGTGCTTTCCTGAGTTTCTGGCATGAACAGCTTGGGGGATTTCAGGGGCATCAGCAGAGCTGGGGAAGCCAGGTGCAGGGAGGGATGGGAAGTCACATGCTGTGTTTTGAACTGTTCGTTGGAGAGAGGGAGCCTGAGAGGCATCCAGCCAGCAGGTGAATGCACACATGAGCCTGGAGATTGCCGAAGTTGGCCTGGAGTCACAGAGGTGGGAGCCACAGGTGGGCACACACAGACCACAGACCTGAAGCCTTGCAGGAAGATGGGGAGATGGAGAGGAGACGCGCAGGAGACTGAGCCCAGGCACAACAGTGCTTGGCTGTGAGGTGGAGGAGGGTGAGCTGAGAGGCCACAGGAGGGTGAGGTTGCCTGGGTGACAGGAGAGGAGAGGGCCTGGAGAAGAGGCCACCAGCTCTGTCACCTGCTGCTGAGGGGTCAGATGAGCACAAGAAATTGCCACTGGATCTGGCGGCTCTGAGGCCTTGGATAGCCTGGGAAGAGCATGTTCCAGGGAGGTGGGGAAGCCAGAGACTGGCAGGTTGTGGGGTACATCACAGGTGAGGAGATGCAGCACATTTGTGGAGAAATTGGAGAAGTTTTGCCCTGAAGGAGGGCAGAGAGACAGAAGAGGGCCTGGAGGGGCAGCTGAGGGATAAATGGTGTTTTTTTGACGGGTGACACACGTCTTGTGTGGAAACTACCTGAAAACTTGGGAAGACATTAGAAAGAAGAGCCAAGACCCAAGAAGAGAATTGAAGGTGTGAGGGAAACTGTCATGCCCGCCCCGCCCTGGCCTTCTTATCCAGGTGCCCATTCCCTGGCTGCAGGTCACGTGCTAACACCTTGATTCTGATGGACACAGCACATTGACAACTGAACAAAGCCACTCGGCTTGAAAATGGTCCCTGGTCAAGGTGAAGGACAAGCCTGGTGCTGCCAGACGCCGCCGGGCAGCTGCAGGCACGCCCTCTTCCTTCCTCCCACACCCTCGGTAGCACAGAGCCTCATTCATCCAGGCCAGCAGGTCATGGCCATGGGAATGTCACGCTCAGTTTCTGGGGAAAAGGGCAGAGGCTTTTTCCCCTGCAGAAGAACCAGTCTGCACCTAGGGCCTTGCCCCTTTTCCCCAAGAGTCCTGGGGTTATATAAGCATCGTCTGTCCCTGATGCTGGGGTCCTGGTCAAGACCTCTTCAGTGTGGGGCTGGGGTGACACAGCTAGGCCCTGGCATGGAGTTCAACCCCCCTTTGTCCTGATGCCACTTTATAAAATCACTGCCAGCCTGGACTCTGGGATAACAGGGTTACAAGCCTCTGAATGACTAACTGGCCCTCAGAACGAAGTGAATCAAATACAGACTTTGGGACAATATTGCGTGCACCCAGGTCGGATGGAGACCTAGACTGAGCATGGACACTACCACGGAGAAAGGACATGGGAACTGTGGGGTCCCCCTGCTGCCCAGCCACCCCCACACCCTGGGTTGAGGTGGGATGTAGGTTACAGATAAGGTTAAAACACAAATGGAGGCAGGTGAAAGGATGGGTGGGTACCGAGGTTTGAATCACAGCGAGGAACAGATCGCTTCCTCTTCACCCAGACCTCAGCTGCTCCCTAAATCTCAGTGACCCCCAAATCAGTGCCTCTGGCCCACGTCTTTCTTGAGTTCCAGACTCATTTGTCCAACGGCTACCTGGACATCTCCAGGAACAGGACATTTGTGTGCCTCTGTCCCCCGTCCCGGGCTCCCTGTCTTGGCTGAGCACATCACCTTCTACTCAGATCACCCATGCCACAGGCCCATGTCCTCCAGAAATGGTTCAGCTATGCCTGGTCAATAGTAAATCCTAAGCATCTCTCCAGTTCTATGGCTGCTGCCTCTGAGCTCTGGTTTGAATCCTGCATCACCATCTGCTCACTGTATAATTGGGTGAGCAACCCTCTCAGTCCCCGTTTCCACGCCTGTAATATTGGGATTGTGAAAGATGTCAGAATCAGAATGGAGCCACTTTTGTTAAAAACAATCCTGACAAACACAGCCAAGGGAAGGCCATGAAGACAAAGATTCTCATGCATAAATGCCTAATAACAAAAACTACCACAAAAGACTATGAAAACCGCAATCTTGCACAAAAATGCTTCTAGGAGGACACCTGCCCAGTAACTGCCTGTCCAGCCTCGGACTGGTGTCCCTCTTGCAATCAACCCTTGTAGCCAAGGATTGATTGTAGCCAAGGATTATTTCAAAGCAATGATATAATCCTCACTTTCCTTTTAAAAACCTTTGTCTTCCTTCACCTCCCTGAAGGCACATGTGGTTTTTACTCGGGCAGGCATACTCCCGTGGCAGTGCCCTATTTCTGAATAAACATCACTTTGAGAGCCACTCTCTGATTATTATTCAGATTGACAGGATAATCACAGTACGCGTATCATAAGATGGTTCTGAAGACTGATGTTAATACTTTAAAGCATCTGCAGCGGGACTGACAGCAGCACCAAGTCCGCGCTCGCTGTTACCAGCAGGCGTTCATCATCCCGTCCTCCCTCATTGTTTCCCTCCAGGGCCGGCTCCAGAGCTTTCCTGCCAGACACGCAGGTGTTCAGGTTACTTCCTGACTAAAAGCCAGCCGCCTTGATGATGGTGTCAGACCCTTAGCTGGGCATTCAAGGCTCCCTCCCGGCCCTCTCACATCCCCACATGCCCCGGACACAAGCGCACACGCCTTGTCATTTTCCAGCCACGCTTTGTGCCCACGGCCCTGCCTGCAGTGGGAATCTCTCGCTCTGGTGACGGGGATAACGTGGGCGCACCCAATCTGAATCCGGCACGTCACCTACTTTACCTCATTGGTTCCCACAACAATCCCATGAGGTAGGTCCTTTTTTCACCTGTTTCCTGGAAGCTCGGTGATTCTCAAGAGGGAACAGCTAGCCGTGGAGCCAGAATTTCAGTCCAGGTGTGGCCGTTCCCAAAGTCCATGTGGTTCTAGTTAATTCACACAAACCTCTCATGAGTAGATGACATTCCAAAGGAAAAAAGGACCTGACGTCTCCGAGATGGGAAAGGATGGTAGGAGGGTGTATGTCAGCATCTCCCCAGGGCAGAACACATCTGGGGGCATCTGCAATGTCTGTTTTGCTAAGCATGAGTGCGTTTCCACAATTCCCTCTCCAGCAGGTGATGCATTAGGGTTGGTCCCAAGAGCACATCGTGTCAGCTGTGAGGGGAGGTGAACTGGGGCAGGGGCGGTGTAGTGGCAGCTGGCTGGCGTTGTCAGGGTTTCCCATTCCCTGCACGTCCCCCTTCAGCTTTGCCACTGTGGGCCCAGTGCGGGGAATCTGCACCGAAGGGTGCCTGCCCTTCTGTAGGTCTGCCACGTCCTCGGGGTCGGCAGTGGGATCTGCCCTTCCTCCCTGGCTCCTCACCTCCTGTCTATCCTCTGCTGACTCGGTCCCAGTGCCAGCTGCACGGTACGGACTTAAAAAGGCCTCTGACCCCCGCCCCATGAGCTTCCACGATCACAGGAGGCCTACAGTAACCCTGGTGTGTCACTCGGTGTCCTGTCCCAGGATCCATCCCTAACCAGAAGGAGAATGAATTCAGCAGATGTTAAATGAATAGTTAAATAAATGTTTTGGCATTTTACAGCTTTAAATATTAGAACTTAAACTAAAAGTGATCTTATTTTTTCCAACCTTCCCTAAAGGATAAATTATTAATGTATTTTGCAACATATTCTCTAAAGGTGCCCTATTGAGAGGTGACAGCGTGCTGGCAGCCCTTGCAGCCCCTCGCTCACTCTTGGCGCCTCCTCGGCCTTGGCACCCACTTGGGCCATGCTTGAGAATCCCTTCAGCCTCCTGGCTGCACTGTGGGAGCCCCTCTCTGGGCTGGCCAAGGCTGGAGCCGGCTCCCTCTGCTTGCAGAGAGGTGTGGAGGGAGAGGCGCGGGTGGGAACTCGGGCTGCGGAGGGCACTGGCGGGCCAGCGCCAGTTCCGGGTGGGCATGGGCTCCGCCGGCCGGGGGCAGTGAGGGGCTTATTACCCCGGCCAGCAGCTGTGGAAAGTGCTCTAGGTCCCCCAGCAGTGCCGACGCCAGCACCGCGCTCAAATTCTGGCTGGGCCTCAGCTGCCTCCCCGCAGGGCAGGGCTCTGGACCTGCAGCCTGCCATGCCCGAGCCCCCCCAGCCCCCCTGCAGTAGGCTCCTGCGTGGCCCAAGCCTCCCAATGGGTGTCGCCCCCTGCTCTGTGTGGCCCGGTCCCATGGATGGCCCAAGGGCTGAGGAGTGCAAGCGCGGCACAGGCCCTGCGGGGAACTCTGCCTGCGGCCCTGGCGCAGGACCTACTGGGTGAAGCCAGCTGGGCTCCTTTGTCTACTAGGAACTTTGAGAACCTTTATGTCTAGCTGGAGGATTGTATATGCACCAATCAGCACTCTATGTCTACCTCAGGGTTTATGGATGCACCAATCAGCACTCTGTATCTAGCTAATCTGGTGGGGACTTGGTGAACTTTTATGTCCAGCTGGAGGATTGTAAACGCACCAATCAGCACCCTGTATCTAGCTCAAGGTTTGTAAATGCACCAATCAGCACCCTGTCAAAATGGACCAATCAGCTCTCTGTAAAATGGACCAATCAACTCTCTGTAAAATAGACCAATCAGATCTCTGTAAAATGGACCAATCAGCAGGATGTGGGTGGGGTCAGATAAGGGAATAAAAGCAGACTGCCTCAATCATTAGCAACAACTCAGTTGGCTCTTCTGTGGAGGGGTGGCGGAGGTGTGCTCTTTTTTGTGTATCTAAGTCGGCATTGTGAGTTTTAATAGTTACGGGGAGGATCTGCAACTTCGTTTCTGAAGGTAGCAGAAACCCACCAGAGAGAGAACAAACTCCGACCTGGTGTGAATGAACATCAGGAGGAACAAACTCTAGACACACCATTTTTAAGAACTGTAACACTCACCGAGAGGGTCTGTGGCTTTATTCATAAAGTCAGTAAGCTCAAGAACTCAATTTTGGACACTATGATCACAGCGTTTTAAAGTAACACAGATGGCTCTCAGTGGAGTGATAGTACATCTATGTTACATTGGTTGGTGGTAAAAGGGTTGCGACTTTGTGTTCTCAGCCCCGTGGCACTGGGTTACTGGGAAATGGTGCAATCGCTGGCTGAGTGGTAATAGCTCTTATCAAGAAATGCAAGCTAGTATGTCCAACTGAAAAAGTCAAGAAAACAAAAGCAGGTGCAGAATTGCGATCTGAGAGATTTTTAATATCTTATTTCGTTAAATTTTGTTTTGTACAGATGAAGTGTTTATACGTTGCCTAGGCTCGTCTCGAACTGCGGGGCTCAAGCGATCCTGATCCCCCACTCTACCATACCAGTCCACCCCTGTCTCCACCTCCAAAAGTGCTGGGATTAGAGGCATGATGCGCTGCCCCTGCTGCAGTCTGAAATTAATGCCTATGTCAAGTTGAAGGACTGCTCAAAATGTTGGAGAAGTTGGAGACTGAATGTCCCTACGCTACAAGCAGAGGTCTAATTAGATCTTCCAAACGTCAGACAACCTACCCGTTTGAATGAATCTAGCTTTTGAAATCTTTCTGGTAAGTTATCCTTTAGCACTGGTATCCAGGATTCGTTTTTCGGTGGGGGCCAGGAGGAGATAGTTATCTGTCCAGGAGCAGAGAACTGAAGAATAGGCCGAGGGTCCTGAATTTGCAGTCTGGTTTCCAAAGACACAGACCCTGGGGTCAGCCTTGGCCCTAAATCCTGGCTCTGTGACCAGCTGTTTGATCTGGAGGGATTTACTCACCCTCTGTGTAATCTGTTTCCCTTCGTCAGGTGGAGGCTTGAGATGTCTGTATGGGGTTAGTGCAGACCAGGCTGAACACTCAGCTTTGCTGTGCTTTCCTTATGGCAGCTACATCACAGCAGTTTCCATGTTTCAGAAACGAAATCACACCTTGTTTACATCCATCTTCAATCTTCTGAATCTTTTTAGGTAGACTAAGTCTAGCTTTCAGGGTTTCCCAATAGTATATGTTTCAGACCTTTATCCAATTGTGAGTCCCAATGCAATATCCAAAGCCCTTCCGGAAGAACACCCACAGAGCGATGGTACTCATTCATGCCATATGTATAATATTTTGGATAAAATGGTAAAACAAGTAACGTAAAATCGTAATATTCTCTAACATAACAGACTAGCAAGATTTGTACATCTATTTTGAAACAACTATCTTTTGACATTAAAAATGATTCTAGGAATTTTTGAGTTTCATTTTCCTTCACATTGTTACAATCACTTTCAGTCTTGTGTAGTTTCTAGACTGTTGTGGTTCACAGCAGCTGTGTTTCACGGGAAATGCAGACAAACCAGTCTGGCTGGTGCGGGGGGCTGTGGGAAGCTCACAGCCCCTCCTCAGACAGCCACATTGCTCCCCCAGAACAATCAAAGGAGGCCCGCCCATGAGGCTGAGAGTCTGGGACATTTCCAAAGGGTGGGTGCTCCTGAGTATTCTCTCCAGGAGGAATCCTAACTTCTGGGCAGATGCCTGGCTCTGGCCAAGAACCTGGTCCAGGCACATTATGATCTCAGTCCCTGCTGGCCTAACGCTAGGATCCTCCCAGCTGGGGAACCTCCCAGGCAGCAGTGGGGGAGAGTTCCACATGGTTTCTGATGCCTTGGCCAGTCCCTAGTTCACAGCCTTGATGATGAGAGAGAGAACAGGAATTTGGCCTCGGGCCACTGTGGGTTTGTATCTAGGGTATCCCACACTAGGTCAGGGATCTTTCAACCACTCGGAACCACCTCAGAACCTCAATGTCCTCAGTTACAAAACGGGGAAGACTCCCAGGTATGAGGAGGCATCAACAGTGGGATGTGTAGATTTAGTGTTGAGTAGGCGCTGCCTAGTCAATGGTGGTGTCGCTTGGAAGATGGGACGGGTGCAGGGTCACCGGTTGGTGGGGCATACAGGAAGGTGTGCTGGGGCCCTGGGGCAGCATAAGGCTTTCCCTGCCTGGAGTGGTGACAAGAAGACACGCAGCCACACAGCAAAGAAGACACGCAGCCACACAGCATGCAATGGAATGAAACCAACCAAGAAGTGTGCGGTACCTTTTATTTAATCAGTCTTCATTTAAATGTGTGCTTTTGAAATCACTAAATGTGACCTTTTCAGAATTCAATTCTCACAGTATTTACAGTGAACTTTGTGCGAACAAATCTGTGAGCTTCCTGCTCCGCTTTTCACATTAATAACTTACAAATTCAGATCACAACAAAACCCCAGACTAGTTTTCTGTTTGAAAGGTACTGAGCTGAGATAATGGGTTGCTAGGAAAGAGCTAATGCAAGCCCAAAGGAAATAAAATGTTTTCTTTATCAGAAAAGAACAACAACAAGGCCTTACTCTCCAAAGGAAAACATACATCCCAAAATGTTGTGGAACAGTATTAAGCAACCAAATACATTTCCAATGGTTATTTCACCTTCATTTTTTATACTTATCTCTTTTAAATAAGCAAAACCAGAAAGGTGCAATTTGAAGGGACTCTGAACTGTTAGGGAATGTTATAAAAATAATGTGACGTTAGTGACTAAAGAGTGCGGGTCATCAGGCTGCTGGCCGGCCTCCAGCAAAGGCACTGGTCAGAGAGGCCACAGCTGCCAAAGCGGGGAGATGCGCCAGGCCCCACATCATCTGCCTCGGGGTCCATGCCAGGCAAGAAAGAGACACACACCTGGGCCTAGCCAAGGGTGGTGCCCTGCCAGGTAATTCTTCAGGTACAAAATCTACAAAGGGGATCAGTCCTGGAGAACACATTTCTCTTCCCGTCTCTAGACACACAAACACCTGACTGAAGAGAAAGTACACAACACTCAAGTATTGTAAAAAGGGAGGGTTCCTGCGGAAGGCAACGACTCATGATTTAGAAACTGACGTATAAAAAGTACAGATCAACAATTGTGCCTTTCATGTCTTGTCCAGTATCGCTTTAAAATCCCGTTTCAGATGCTTGATGTCTGAAACGAAACCACGGCCTTTTAAAATATTTTTGATTCCATGCCTTTTTATAAGGAACATGAATTAATACCTTAGTCATTCTGGTTGCAAGAGACTATTCAGGACCAAAACTGTATAGGTTTTCTATGTGTTCACTAAAGACTGTGATGGGCAATTATAGAATGACAGCTTATTAGAAAACTGAAAACAATTTATTGATGGATCTGAGAATTTTTTCACACATGAATCATTTCTCCTTCCGATGGTTATGTCCTCCTATTGATAAAAGTTCCTCACTGAGACTCCCTGGACCCATGGTTTGTGCCTGCTGGGCGTTCCACTACGGTGATTCCTACTCTAAAATACACTTACAGCAGAAAGCATTCACCCATGATGATTATGAAAGAAATATTCTGTCCCTCACTCACTCTCTGGAAGTCAATATGGAACAGCTGTGACTCTATCCAGAGCCAGGTGTTCGCAGTTCTCCAGCAAGCAGGTCACACCCTGCGGGTCCCCTATTCCCCATGACCCTTGTTGATCCATCCTGTTCCTGCTCAGTTGCTCCCCTGCTCACCTGGACTGCGGGAGGCATGGGTGAGGCCACGCTGAGGAGTTGGGATGAAATGCAGGACAGGGAGGGAGGGGAGACTGCGCTGAGAGGGAGCGCTGGATTCTGGGAGGTATGGATGGATGCACTGATTACAGTCCAAAGACATTGGCAGCAACGAAGGACACTCAATGACTGAAAACATCAATGTTACCTTCTGGGATCTCTCAGCGCCCTGAGCAATCTGTGTGTCTACCTACAGATGGGCAAAGCACTTTTGCACCCTGGCCCCATTCCCAGTTCTCTCCTGAGAACTCAGTCCTCCTTGAAGACTTGGTGATGCCTGTTATTTGAGCTCCCATTTAGTGGCTCATGGTGCCCAGGGGCTCACGTCTGCAAGTTAAAATTGTTTTTTTCAACACCTAATACAATGGCTCTGATTTCACATAAATAATCACAGACTTGATTAAAATGAATATATTATTCTAGGTTAATTTTTTTCCATTCAAATGTTTATATTCCATCTACCCAGAACAATTACAAGAGAAAAAAATAGGCACCTCCAAAGTCTTCCCAAGAATGATGGTTTTCTGACATATCACATTGTACAAACTGGACAAATGAGACGAATGACTGTGACAGGGGCTAGGGAGCTCTTCAAGGGGCCGTTTTCTTCAAGTCTCGAATCTGTTTAATCAAGTAGTTCTTCTCGTCAGCGAACTGCTCATCATCCGCCCTTTCTTTTTGAAAGCTGCTCAGAAACTCAATGAGTTTGGGCTGATTCTTTAACAGAATCTCCACAATAGGCTGTGTTTTGTGAGGACTGGCCACAAACACCTGAAACAAAAAGAAACAAATACTTAGGACAGAAGTGCAAGCCAGGGACCTCAGCCACCCTACAGCAGTGCAGGCCAGGGACCTCACCCACACTACTCGTGTTTCATGCGTGACTGATATTATTAATGTATAGAAGCCCCTGACTCTAATTTTTAGTGAGGGTGATCCATACAGTCACGCACCACATAACGTTTCAGTCAATGACAGACCATGTGTATGACTGGAGTCCCATAGCACCATAATGGAGCTGAAAAATTCCCATCGCCTTGTGATGTCATAGGTCAATGCATTTACTCATGTGTCTGTGGTGATGCTGGTGTAAACAAACCTACTGCCTGGCCAGTCACATAAAATTCAAGCCCATGCAATTATGCACAGTGCATAATACTTGATGATCAACAACAATGGTACTGGTTTATGTATTTACTATACTATACGTCTAATCATTATTTTAGAGTATACGCCTTCTATTTATTAAACAAAAATCTATAAAACAGCCTCAGGCAGGTCCCGCAGGAGGTATCCAGAAGCAGGCACTGTTATCGTAGGAGGTGACAGTTCCATGGGTGTTCCGGCCCCTGCAGACCTTCCAGGGGGACAAGATGTGGAGGTGGAAGCAGTGATACTGATGATCCTGACCCTGCGTAGGCCAAGGCTAATGTGAGGGTTTATGTCTTAAGTTTTTAACAGAGAAGTTTAAAAAGTAAAAAATAGAAAACTTTAAACATAGAAAAAGCATATAGAATAAGGATATAAGGAAAGAAAATGTTTTTGTACAGCTGTATAACTTGTTTGTTTTAAGCTATATTATTGCAAAAGAGTCAAAAAGTTCTAAAAAATTAAAAAATAAACTTTTTATAAAAGTAAAAAGTTACAGTAAGCTAAGGTTATTTTCATTTATTTATTTTTTGAGACAAGGTCTCACTCTATTGCCCAGGCTGAAGTGCAGTGGCACCATCACAGCTCACTGCAGCCTGGAACGCCTGCGCTCAAGTGATCCTCCCTCCTCAGCCTCCCCAGTAGCTAGGACTACAAGTGCATGCCACTGCACCTGGCTAATTTAAAAAGTTTTTTGTAGAGATAGGTCTATGATTGCCAAGGCTGATCTCAAATTCCTGGTCTCCATCCTTCCACCTTGGCCTCCTAAAGCCGTGGGATTACAGGCATGAGCCACCATGCCTGGCCCTAAGGTTAACTTATTATTAAAACAAGAAAAACTTTTAAAAATCAATGTAGTGTAGTCTAGGCAGTGTTTATGAAGTCTCCAGTAGTGTACGGTAATGTTCCAGGCCTTCACAGTCACTCACCATTCACTCCCTGACTTCCCCAGAGCAACTGCCAGTCCTGTAAGCTCCATTTATGGTAAGTTCCCTATACAGGTGTACCACTTTTTCTCTTTTATGCCATATTGTTACTGTATCTTTTCTATGCTTAGATACCCAAATACCATTGTGTTATCATTGCCTGCAATACTCAGTACAGTAACATGCTGTACAGGTTTGTGCTCTAGGCACAATAGCCCACACTATATAGCCCAGGTGCACGGCAGGCTCCATCATCCAGGTCTGTGTAAATGCACTCTGTGATGTTCCCGCACAGACAACATCGCCTAGTGTGTTTCTCAGAATGACTCCCTGCGGTTAAGCGCCACAGGCCTGCACTTCCCCTTTCCTATCACTCTCCTTAGTCACTAGCTAGGAGCACGTGGGAGCTATCTATGAACATTTCATACTTTGTTTTACTTTTAAATGTTTGTTCTTAACTATAAAATCTTTCAAACAGAAAATAGCATAACAAATCCAGTATACTCACCCCACAAATTGAATAGATTTTGCCATTGTGCCTCAAGTGTCTCTTTTTAAACAAATAAAACATTACAGATGGAACCAAACCCTCACCTTCCACCTTTCCCCTCCCACCTCTAGCAGTGTGCTACCATCTCTGGGCACGTTTTAATCCTTATCCTCCTACTACACAGATATTTAAACATAAACAACATATAGTACGAGTGAGCTTATGGTTTTTAAACATTATTTTTTGAACACATAATATCATTACCTAGTTCAACATTCAAAAAGGACAAATGTGAATAGTCCTCCTCTCACCTTCCCTCCCTGGAGGTCACCAGTGTCACTGTCACGTATGTGAAGCTTTAAAAATTACAACTGCTGGGCTGGGCACGGTGGCTCACGCCTGTAATCCCAGCACTTTGGGAGGCTGAGGCGGGTGGATCACCAGGTCAGGAGATCGAGATCATCCTGACTAACACGGTGAAACTCCGTCTCTACTAAAAATACAAAAAATGTGCTGGGAGTGGTGGCGGGCACCTATAGTCCCAGCCACCGAGAAGGCTGAGGCAGGAGAATGGCATCAACCCGGGAGGTGGAGCTTGCAGTGAGCCGAGATTGCGCCACTGCACTCCAGCCTGGGCGAAAGAGCGAGACTCCGTCTCAAAAAAACAAACAAACAAAAAATTACAACTGCCCAGGTCCTACCTCCCAGAGATGCCAACTCAGCAGGTCTGTGGTGGATGTCTGGCATTCTGTATTTCTATGAAGTTCCACAGAGATTCTTTTGTGGACTCCTGGTGGAAACCATGATCTGATGTTGACTGGTGCACTATTTTGTAACAGACACACTTCTTAGTTACTGCTACATACATGACTAAATGACCAGAATGCAGATCAAAGTGTCTCTGAGCCCTACAGAGCTCTCTGGTGTGATGGTCTGCCCTCCTGCCTCTGCCTGGCACCCCCTCTGCCCGCCCATCCCTGTCCCATAGCTGTGCCGTGCCCAACTCTACAAGGAACACACTACGAAAGGGCTTAGTTATGGGGCAGTGGGGATTATATGGCTAAGCCCTTAAGGTTCCTCCACCCTAGCAACTGTGGGGAAGGAGAAAACTACCCTAGGATGTTGAGTACCAGTGCGGGGGAATACAAGGCTGTGAGGCTCCCATCCCAGGAGGTGGCGATGACATTACATTTCTGGGTTTGAAGCAGGAAGGTTCGTGGTGTGGGTGGCATGAGAGCTAGTCCATGAGTCAGGCAGAGTATGTTTACACGTGGTGGTAAGAGCAGCATTCCAGGAATACTGAATTGTCCCACTGCAGGCTCTGAGGTGTGCGGGACAGGACGTGGGAGCAACAGTAAGAATGAGTAAGGGAACGTGGGAGCTAAGGTGGCGCCGGCTCTGGAACCTGGGTTCAAATTCCACCTCTCCTACATGTCAGCGTGTGTCCACCAGCCAAGTTTTGTTATCTAGAAATAAAAAGACCTCTGCCTGTCTGGGTGGAGAGAATGTGCTGGAGAACATCAGCAGCGTCAGCACAACGAAGTCTCTGAAAGCCTTCTGTTGTCACTGTATGTGGGGACTCATACTTGCTGGAGGCAAAGGGCCTGAACTGAATTCAAGGACTCCTCACTGCCCCATCACCCTAATTCTGGTCAACTGTACACACGACCATGGGTGGCCAGTTCATAGCCCTCCCAGCTGGTTGTCTTCATTCATGGGGCTGTTTCACACTGATCGAACACTTAACCCTCACAACAGCCCTGAAGTATAAGAGCTGTTATCCTCATCTGTTAATAAGGAAACAGGCTGAGTCATGTTAATAAACTTGACCGCATAGTATTATGGTTAACAGTGCAGACTCAGAAGCACACAGCCTGGGCCCAAATCCCAGCACCACCTCTGATTAGCTGTATGATCCTACAAAACTTTACCTCTCTGTACTTCAGTTTCTTCATCTGAAAAATGGGGATGATGACAGTACCTGAGTGCCATTAGGTAACAGTAAGGCTTAATGAGAACAGTATATGTATTCTACTCCATGCATTCAAATGGTATATGGCATACAGCATGCACCATTCAAATGCATGGAGTAGAATACATACACTGTTGCAAAATTGCTTTGCCAGGCTCACAGAGCTAGCAATGGCTGAAGCTGAGATTAATCCCAGGATGCTGCTTCTGAGAACTGATGAAATGTGACATTTTGCCAGGTGAGGTTAAGAACTAGAAATCAAAGCCCACAAATCTGATACTCAGTTCATTTGGCCAATTGAGTTCTGAAATTGTTCATAAATATGAAAGATAAATTCTTCATGTTTCTGTTCTTTCCATCAAAGATCATGGACTCAACTGAAGCAGCAAGCGCTAAGGAATACAGAGCCCCCTCTGGGAACACTGCACATCCCTGTGGTCACGAGTGGCTCATGATGAGACAGTTTCCTGGCAGCCCACATGGCTTACTTACAGTGAGCCCACCCCTCAGCCAGGCAGGCCAAGGGACCCATAATAGGGAAGGAAAAGGGTTTCCTAAGCTTCCACTTGGTGGGTCTACAGTCATGGGGTGACAAGGAGGAACTGACCTTTGACCTTCTGGGTTATAAAGTATCCTAAGCTCCTCTTAAACAACCAATGGGAAATAGAAATCACAAAGAAAATTATAAAACACTTTGAGACAAATGAAAACAAAAACAAAATATATCAAAATAAAACACCAAAAGCAGTGCTCAAGGGGAAATTTATAGCTATAAATGCCTACATTAAAAACGAAAGATCTGAACCGGGTGCAGTAGCTCACACCTGTAATCCAGCACTGTGGGAGGCCGAGGTGGGCAGATCACGAGGTCAGGAGTTCGAGACCAACCTGACCAACATGGTGAAACCCTCTCTCTACTAAAAATACAAAAATTTGCTGGGCGTGATGGCGTGCATCTGTAATCCCAGCTACTCAGGAGGCTGAGGCAGGAGAATGGTTTGAACCCAGGAGGCGGAGGCTGCAGTGAGCTAAGATCGTGCCGTCGTACTCCAGCCTGGGCAACAGCGCAAGTCTCCATCTCAAAAAAGAAAAAAGAAAAGAAAGATCTCAGGTTAGTAACTTAGCTTTATAGCTTAAGGAACTAAGAAGATAAGAACAGACTAAACCAAAGCAACGTAAGGAAGGAAATAATAAAAATTAGAGAAGAGATAAACAAAACAGAGAACAGGAAAATGACAGAATCAATGAAACCAAAAGTTGGTTCTTCGAAAAAAATCAATAAAATGTATAAACCTTTAGCTAGAGTGACTAAGAAAAGAGAGAAGATTCAAATGCTACATGAAAGTAGGAACATTACTAATGGCCTTATAGAAATAAAAGAGGATTATGAGAGACTGCTATGAACAATTATATGCCAACAAATTAGATAACCTAGATGATGACATGGCCAAATTCCTAGAAAAACTACCCAACTGACTCAAGAAGAAATAGAGAATCTGCAGACCTCTGAAAAGAGATCAAGTCAGTCATCAAAAACTTCCAACAAAAAAAAGACCAGGACCAGATGACTTCACTAGTAAATTCTACCTAACATTTAAAGAATAATTAACACAAATCTCTCTCAAATTCTTCTGAAAACTATAAGAGACGGGAACACTTCCCTAACTTATTCTGTAAGGCCAGTATTACCCAAATACCAAAGTCAGAGAAAACACAAAAAAACGACATACCAGTATTCTTTATGAATAAAAATGCAAAAAATTCTCAACAAAATAACTAGCAAACCAAGTCCAGGAGTATATTAAATGGATTCTATACCATGACCACGTGGGATTTATTCCCCGGAAATACAAGGGTGGTTCAACATAAGAAAATCAATCAATGTACTGGGTTAAACTGTGTTCCCCAAAAAGATATGTTCAAGTCCTAATTCTCAGTATCTATGAATGTGATTTTATTTGGGAATACAGACTTTCTTTACAGATGTACTCAAGATAACATGAAGTCAATACTGGCTTAGGGTAGGTTCTACTCCAATGACTGGTGAACTTTGGACACAGAGACGCTTAGGGATATAGAGAAGAACGCCATGTGAAAATGGAAACAGAAGATGCTTCTATAAGCCAGGGAGCACCAAGGACCTCTGGCAACCACCAGACGCTGGAAGAGAAGCAAGGAAGCTTTTCCTTGAGAGTCTCCAAAAGAAACGAATGCTGCCAACACCTTGATTTTGGACTTCTGGCCTCCAGAACTGTGTTTTCTGTTGTTTTAAGGCATTTGGTCTGTGGTACTTTGTTATGGCAGCCTAGAAAACTAATACAAGTGTACCGCATTAGCAGAATATAGGGAAACCACATGATCTTCTCAACTGATACAGAAAAAGAGTTTGATAAAATCCCACACCTTCTCAGGACAAAAACACTCAACACAGAGGCTGGGTGCAGCAGCTCCTGCCTCTAAATCCAGCACTTTGGGAGGCTGAGGTGGGCGAATCTCCTGAGCCCAGATATTCAAGACCAGCCTGGGCAACATGGCGAAACCCCCTCTCTACAAAAAATACAAAAATTAGCCAGGTGCCTGCCGTAGTGCGCTGGCTAAGAGTTCCCGCTACTCGGGAAGCTGAAGTGGGAGGATCAATTGAGCCTGGGAGGTTGAGGCCACAGTGAGCTGTGATGGTGCCACCGCACTCCTGCCTGGGCAACAGAGTGAGATGCTGTCTCAAAAAGCAAACAAACAAACAAACAAAAAACACTCAATCTAGGACATTTGGATATTCACATGCAAAAGATGAAGCTGAGCCCTTATCTTACTCTAAATAAAAGGTAAAATCAATCAAAGACCTAAATATAAGAGCTAAAATTTCCACAGGAAAATACAGGGTAGATTTTCATCATGTTGGATTTGATAATGGTTTTTGAGATATGGCACCAAAAATGCAAGCAACAAAAGAAAAAACAGGTAAACTGAACTTCACCAAAATTGAAAACTTTTGTGTATCAAAGGATACTATCAAGAGAGTGAAAAAACACAGAGAATGGGAGAAAATATTTGCAAATCATGTATCAGTTTGGTGTCTTGTGTCCAGGATATATAAAGAACTCTTACAACTTAACAACAACAACAACGACAAACCCATTCCAAAAAGGGGAAGAGAACTTGAACAGACATTTCTCCAAAAAAGATATACAAATGGCCAATAAGTACATTTTTAAAATCCTCAAAATCATTAGTCATTATGGAAATGCAAGTCAAAATCACAATGAGATACCACTTCGCACCCACTAGGATGGCTGCAAAAACAAAATAAAACAAAACAAAACAAAAAAACAAAAAACAAAAAAACCCTGACAGTAACAAGTATTGCAAAGATGGACAGAGGTAAATTGAAACCCTGGGCCAGAAATGAAGACTCATGCCTGTAATCCCATCACTTGGGGAGGTTAAAGTAGGAGGATCACTTGAGCCCAGGAGTTGAAGTTCAAGACCAGCCTGAGCAACACAGCAAGACCCTGTCTCTACAAAAAATATAAAATATTAGTTGGGCATTGTGGTGCACATTGTAGTTCAGGAGGCTGACGCCGCAGGATTGCTTGAGCCTGAGAAGTTGAGGCTGCAGTGAGCCGTGATCACACCACTGCATACCAGCCTGAGTGACAGAGGGAAACTGTGTCTCAAAAAAAAAAAGAAAAAAGAAAAAAAAAGAAATTATTGCTGCTGGGAATATAAAATGACACAGCCTCTGTGGAAAATTGGCTGTTCCTCAATAAGTTCAACAATGAATTACCATATTACTGAGCAACTCCCTTCCTAAAAATGGAATACATTGTTCAAACAAAATCTTGTGTAGTAGTGTTCATAGCAGCACTATTTACAATAACCAAAAGGTGCAAAAAACCCAAATGTCCATCAACTGATGAATGGATAAACAAATTTGTGGTATACTCATTCAATGGAATATTATTTGGCCATTTAAAAGAATGAAGTACTGGGCTGGGCGTAGTGGCTCATACCTGTAATCCCAGCATTCTGAGAGGTCAAGGCAGGTGGATCACTTGAGGTGAGGAGTTCATGATCAGCCTAGCCAACATAGTGAAACCCCGTCTCTACTAAAAACACAAAAATTGGCTGGGTGTAGTGGCAAATGCCTGTAATCCCAGCTACTCGGGAGGCTGAGGCAGAAGAATCCCTTGAACCTGGGAGGTGGAGTTTGCAGTGAGCCAAGATTGCACCACTGTGCTCCAGCCTGGTGACCCAGCGAGACCCTGTCTCAAAAAAATAAAAATAAAAAAAGAATAAAAGAATGAAGTGATGATGGATCATGCTACAACATGGATGTAGGCCACACACTGTATGATTCCATTAATATAAGATATCCAGAATAGCCAGATTCATGGAGCCAGAAAGCAGATCAATGATCACCAGGGGATGGGGGTGATGGGCAATGGGGTGTAACTGCTTACTGAGTACAGGGTTTCCTTTTGGGATGATGAAATGTTCTGGAACTAGATACTGGCGATAGTTGTACAACATCGTAAATACACTAACTGTTACTGAATTATACACTTGAAAATGGTTAATGCTGAATTTTATGTTATGTGAATTTTACCACAACAAACTAAAATTGTTACTTATATTTTAAAAAAAGGCGGGGGGGGGACTCCAGGCCTGTTTATACAAACTGCCTGACGTTTATGTAATACCTTTCAGAATTACTGCTCTGGTTAGCATTTGTTTACAAGTGAGTTACTGTGAAGTTTTAGCTAAAAATTGCCTGGCATTTTGTGGTGACTACATAAATAACTCATGACAGCCTTTCTAAAAAAAAAGATTAACTATAATAGACAAACTGATGTTGCAAACCAAAATAAATGTAAAATGTACTGGAATTTGCAGACAGGCGTCACTGGTTCAATTCCACTGAATTCATCCACTGTACCATAAACCTAAGGAAAATGCTAAGTTTGTGCCCCATTTTAAAATTTTTTCTTGTTTTTATTTTTTATGGCTTCTGAACTCTGCCACCTCTAAAGGTAGTTGCTCATTGGTGTCAGCTAATGCAAGAGGGCCTGATTCCCTTGGGGCAGCCGGGACACTGGTCAAGCCCTGAGATGAACCCACTGATGATAAGAAACACACTTCTAATTCATAGATATAGGGAACCAAGTCTTTTGAATATTATGTCCATGATAGAATTTTTTTTGGTTGTCTTTGTTGTCCCATCTTACACACATATCCATTAATTTCATTCAAATTCTATTTTTTTAATGTAATTTTCAAACCACTGAACAAACAACAAATGAAACTACCCAGGACTTCTCCTTTTAGAATGCCACCTTATTGCCTGCAACCCTTAGTTTACATAACATGCCTGAGAGATGTGATTTATGGAGTTCTCAGGCATGGTGAGAGGAAGGCAAATATCATGACCACAACTCAAATATTTTTAGTTTAGAAGACTGAAAATATTGCACTCTCCATTTTAAAACTGAATGCATTGCATGGAAAATAAAATATCTACATCTTACACACATACCCATTAATTTCATTCAAATTCTATTTTGCCAACAGGGATTGAGCCAGACAAGGTATGGGGAAGTTAGCCTTCTGTGGTGCTGACCTCACGCCTTTGATGTGTGCTGCAAGCCTGGCATGCTCTGTATATGCTCCTGTTACAGTTACGTGGAAGTTACTCCAAGCAAAATCCCACCTTGTCGAAGTGTCAAATAAGGCAACCATATCCTTATTCATGTGACTACACATCTGAGTAATAATTTAGAATATTTTGACACAATACTTGCTAGTACTGATCAGAGACAATTAACTTTTTCCTGTTTAAGAAAGGACTTGATCCTTAAATCTGCAAGCTGGTTGGATGTCTATGAGCATCACTGGGCCCACAACAGAATTAGACTGGACCCTACTGCACATCAAGGGAGGAAGAAAAGCCCTGGGAAGGAAGTGAGGGTGGTGGAGGCCAGCAGCCTGGAAGTACAGGATGCTCTAAAAACCTCTAGAATCCTATGAAATCCTCCTCCTCACTGCCACCATTCTTACCATCAGTCTAATTACACAAGTTATACATGTGGAAAGCTAGGGAAATAAAGAAAAGCACAAAGAAGAAAGTAAAAAACTCACTAACATAATTCCTCCACCCAGCGATAACCACTGTGAATATCTGGTGTATGTATGTGCAGCATTTTTTCTCGTGCACATCGCTATTTGTAGAAATATTTTAAATAAAACTGGGCTTGCATTCTGTACATAATACTTTGTAACCTGCTTTTTCCTTAATAATATGTATTTAATGCTTGTAGATTCTTCTTACATTACATGAGATGATCGCCATTTAAAAATATACATATCGTCTGCTGAATCCTTGCTATGCACTGGGCATTGTGCTACACAGTTTATACGAATAGTATTCTTTTATCCTGACCACAACTCTGGGAGGAAGACACGATTTTTCCCCAATCTCCAGGTGAGGCTGAGAGAAGTTAAAGCAGCATCCCTGATCACTAAACTGTGTGTGCAGCGTGCACCTTCCGGGCAGTGCTGGGTGGTTCCGCCAGTGACTGCCGGACAGTACGGCTGCAGCTCCGCCCTCTCCATGTGTGGCAGTGGCAGACTATTTGGTTCAAATGTTCTTAGCTACTTATCTAAAGGTAGGGGTAAAGAGGGGAAAAGGGGTTTGGAGTCAAGCTATAATCACGTTTCTCATCTTTAAAACTGTTTTTTTTTTTTTTTTTTTTTGAGACGGAGTCTCGCAGTCGCCCAGGCTGGAGTGCAGTGGCCGGATCTCAGCTCACTGCAAGCTCCGCCTCCCGGGTTTACGCCATTCTCCTGCCTCAGCCTCCCGAGTAGCTGGGACTACAGGCGCCCGCCAACTCGCCCGGCTAGTTTTTTCTATTTTTTAGTAGAGACGGGGTTTCGCCGTGTTAGCCAGGATGGTCTCGACCTCCTGACCTCGCGATCCACCCGTCTCGGCCTCCCAAAGTGCTGGGATTACAGGCTTGAGCCACCGCGCCCGGCCTCATCTTTAAAACTGTTAAGTAAACTAGTGGACCAAAGAAATGGGAACCTGTTTTTTGCCCTCTTTCCAAAGTGTTTTCAGCATTTTAATGTTGCCTTTAGACAGCCAAATACAAGGTGGATGTCTGGACACTTCCTTAGAGTCACAGAACACGTTGATTTGAATTGAAAAATTCAAGCCTGTAGGCAGTTTTGTAAAAGGAATATAGCATAGTGATTACCTATATCTCACTGGGGTTTTTTAAAAGTTTTTTTTAAAACAGCTTTATTGAGATAAAATTCACAGACTATATAGTTGATTCATTTAAAGTATACTTTTTAATGTTTTATAGTATACTCACATAGTTGTGCAATCATCACCAGAATCAATTTTAGAACATTTTTATCATCCCAAAAAGAAACCCTATACCCATGAGCAGTCACCGGCCCCGCCCCCGCGCCGCAACATGCTCCCAGCTCTAGGCAACATGAATCTACTTTCTGCCCTAGAGCTTTGCCTTATTCTAGACATTCATATAAATGGAATCATAACATACGTGGTTTCTATGACTAGCTTCTTTCATGTAGCACAGTGTTTTTAAGGTTAACCCATGTTGTAGCATGTTATGAATGCCACATCCTTTTTGTGGCCAAAATTGGATCGGGTTTTGAAAATATTCAATGAGTATGTCCTTGCAAAGTGTTTAGCAGAGTCTCTGGCCCACAGCAACTGCTCATTACAGTTGCTTCTTCCTTCAACATGAAATCACTGCAGTGCCACATACAGCAGTAACCACTTTCCCAAATATTTACTGTTATGCAGATGCAAGTTATTAGGATTCATGTTTAAACCCAATAGCTCATTTTAACTATTTTGGGTAAAATATTTTATCCTCCATCCAAAGAAAGAGTATACTAGTATTTCCTCTAGTAATACTGTAAAAATTCATACTTCTAATATACTTTATCACAGTCAATTGTAGAAAGAATAGACTCGTCACTGGGAGGGACCTCAGGAACTTAGCTAACTCATCCTTCCACTTCAGACATAACCCACTGGTAATTCTAATTCTTGGCAAACAAGAATGGATTCCTATTAGATCCCCTGAAAAGGTGATTCCATAACCATCCTCAATGACCTATTCCAGTGTCTACAACTCCCGTTCTCAGGGAATTGGTTTTACTTATAGTCACTCTCCACAGCCTACTGAGATAGCTGCTGTTGGCTTGCATTATGATATTCCATGAGACGTGTGCTCTGCCCTCAAGTACCACTGTTAAATTTCTCTGTCAGTCTTCTCTTTTGGTGCGTGTTTTTAAATCTTTCCACATAGGTCTTGTTTTCCAAATAGCTCAATCATCTCTGTGGCTTCTCTCTGCTGAGCCTCTCTGTATTCTCTATACGCTCCTTCAGGTAAGCACCTCAGAGGAACTGTGGAGTCTTTCCTAGGATCCTTAAGGAAAAGTTATTTATCTGACGACATGGCCAACCTCAAGATTCCCAGAGCTGTCAATATAAACTTAATCCCAGTGAAATCTGACTCGAGTTGAAGAGAATACTGGGTTTGTGCATCAGGGGCCTTCACTCTGCTATTACTTGCTCACCCTGGATTTTTCTGCTCTTTGTGCTATCACTTTCTCAATTATTTTAGTTCCTTCCCAGGTCTGTGATACTGTACTTTTCATCACTGAGCTTTTAGCTGCTTATTCCTGGTTTCATCTACAATGGACAAATACTACAGCCATTCAGAATCCTTCCCGGAGGCCTTCAGCTCCATCGGCAGGTCCAGCGAGTGTGATGAGCACACACACTGCTGACCTCATTCTCCAAGCCTCAGAAGGAAATGTGGACCGGGACTTTCCAGGGGAAGCCGCCTGCACAAAACATAGATTCCAGACCTACACATTCTCACTTTCTGAATGGAATATGCCAAGAAGGAAAGATCTAAATATATTCTCAAGTCAGAATAGTTCTATTTAACTTGATGATGCTTGTCAAACATTTTGTCAGAAACATTTTTTTAAAAGATACTATATTACTACCCAGGACTCTGTTCTTGTCCGAATATTTGAAAACTGAACCAGTTCAGCATTACCAGATTTAGTAAACAGAAAGAGAGGATGCCCTATTAAATTCTATTTCAGACGAACAATGAGTAATTTTTTTAATGTAAGTATGTTCCGTGTAGTGCTATACATTGTCCATCTCAAATTCAAATTGAACAGGGCATCTTGCATTTTATCTGGCAATCCTTCTCTGGTTCAGAGGCACAGAGGCTCTCAGTTTCCTTCCTTTAAGAACATACATATTGGCTGAGTGCGGTGGCTCATGTCTGTAATCCCAGCACTTTGGGAGGCTGAGGGAGGCAGATCACTTGAGGTCAGGAGTCTACTTGGTGAAACCCCATCTCTACTAAAAATACAAAAAAAAAAAAAAAAAAGCCAGGCATGGTGGTGGGCCCCTATAATCCCAGCTACTTGGGAGGCTGAGCCAGGAGAATCACTTGAACCCGGGAGGCAGAGGTTGCAGTGAACTGAGATCGCACCACTGCACTCTAGTCTGGGTGACAGAGCGAGACTGTGTCTTAAATAAAAAATAAATAAATAAAAATAAAAACAGTTCTAAAAAAAGAACATACATATTAATTTACTTACTCAGACATTACCTAAATAATTACTATGGGCCAAAAACCCTTCTAGCTGTTAGGAGATAGAGCAGAGAAAGAACAAATCAGAGGAAAATTCCTGCTCGCAAAGAGCTTCTACGAAATATAAAGGTATAGCAAAGAGGCACTTTGCCATTTCGAATTTACCAGCCTCAGTTCCCCACATATAAGTGGAGCTATGTAGAAGAAAGAACATGGGATTTGGAAGCAGAAGACAGCCTTGTCTGTGAGAGCTCAGGCTTGTCAATCTCTCAGGCAGTTTCCTCGCCAGTGAAACAGGGACATCACACCTGCCTGACTTCATCGCTGGGGTGAGGATCATATGGAATTTTGTCAGGGAAAGTGCTCTGTACAAAATGTTAAAATGTTGTTAACATTGTTAATGCAATTGCTTTCATATTTTGGAAGTCAAATCTTTGGAATCTACAAATTTCATATAATTGTGGAAGTTACATAGGAAACTAGACATTTATCCCAAAATTATATGGAAAAGCAACTTAAAATTTTTTTTATTCTAGGTAATATTCAAAAACATTCATTTTCTTTACATACTACTGCAAAAATATTTCGTAAAGTAGGTAACATAAATATTCAGTAGCAGGATTATCAAACAAAGCCGTAAGTAATATATTTATATACTTGTTTGATGACGTTGCTAAAGTTTGCCAGAAATACCCATTGCAAACCTTTCTATAAACAAATACGGAGTTGATTGTTTTATGAATTTTTAAAGAAAGTATTTTTAAAATAGAAAGGAGAAGTGAGGCCTTAATTATGACTTTTTACATTTTCTCCTTGGCTTCTTTGTTAAATATGCGAAAGGGCAAAATAAGATCAAATGAGGATACAATAAAGCTGAATGTTCGACACCGTTTAAAAGTAGTTGGTGAGACATTAAGTCAGAAGTTGGTACACTTTTCAATATACTGTTACAATTTTAGGGGAAATTAGCATTATTAAACTACTTCATAGCCAATTCCTAAATTCAGTTGGTCTCAACTGCTTTCTCCATGAGTAGAGTTAGATTTGGTACGCCATGACCATAGTAGTTTGGTGTGCTAGAAAGTGGGTCCTTAGGTCAGGCGTGGTGGCTCACGCCTGTAATCCTAGCACTTTGGGAGGCCGAGGCAAGTGGATCACCTGAGGTTGGGAGTTTGAGACCAGCCTGGCCAACATGGCAAAACCGTGTCTCTACTAAAAATACAAAAATTAGCCAGGCGTGGTGGCGCATGCCTGTAATCCCAGCTACTTGGGAGGCTGAGACAGGAGAATCACTTGAACGTGGGAGGTGGAGGTTGCAGTGAGCCGAGATCACGCCATTGCACTCCAGCCTGGGCCACAAGAGTGAACCTCCATCTCAAAAAATAAATAAATAAATAATAATAAAAAATAAAAAAGAAAGTGGGTCCTTAAGGAAGTGAGTAATTCATGGTTAGTCCTTCACTAAATTAATCTGTAATTTTGTTTATTTCCAGTAAGACCACACGGAAACTATTCTCATTCTTGTTCTACATACTTTTTTGACTGAACTGTCAACCTGACTTTTATATTCTGGAATAAGCTGGGGACAGAACTTCTTGTTTTCAAGGGAATAGCTATTATAGCCAACTGCTAGGATCTGAGTGACAGACTAGTGCCATATTTGGCACTGGCCATGCCTGAGTTCCAGCAGCTCTGAGCGAGCAAATGACACAGACCATTTTCTGCCACCTTACATGGTTTGGTGGGAAGGGGCAACATGGCCCTTTGGTATCGAGGTTAACAGGGAAAGGAAAGGGAGAAGATTATCTCATAATGGGTCCCTCAATCCATACTGGGCATATCTCTGGAGAGTCAGGACCTGAGACAAAAGTCTCATGACCTAGTATCTTAGAATTAGAAGTCTAACACTTTCATTTTGCAAGTGAAAAAACGGATCCAGATGGATTTGCCCAAAGTGGCTGCTGGCAACTGAGACAGAACAAAGACCCTGCTCTCTTGACCTCCGTCGGGGCTTTCCCACCACACTATCCTGCTCACCAATAGTAGGAAGCACATGTTGAACCTATTAGCAAGCTAATGAGAATCAGCTGTTAATAATCCAGTAAAGACATTTTCAGGACTGGGTTCCACATTCTTCGCACCCTACGAAAGGTACTTTGGGGAAAAAAACCTATTAATTAAATGATGTGAAAATAATCCTAGGACTTAGCTGTTACTTTTTTCTAAATAACAAAATATTTTTGGCAAGTAAACAATGTAGTTCATACTTCAGTGGAAGGCACATAGCCGGGGTACGGGGCAGGCCAAGTTACACACATACAAGTAAACAAGTGGTCAACTATTTTTAAACGTACTCACCCTGTCCAATGATTAGGTGACCCAAATTCTGATCTTCTCAGAGGATGGAAATAGGTTATTTTTATTTTGCAACCCACTGATTCCTTCTACTATATATAATACTGCATTTTTGAACAAAATTATATGAAGTTTATTCTCATTTAAACTTCTGTGGGAGCTGAATGACATGATACACAGCCTTCCTCAGTTCCTTCAGTCCAAGGGTCTTGAGAAGGCCTACCGTTTTATAATGTGTAGGCATTTTCCAGGCCTACAGCACTCTATTTTTATTTCATTCATGTTTTTGAAACTTTTTATGAAATAATTCTAACACACAGAAGAGTACAGGAATAACATATCTGACTTCATATTCCCACTATTGGCTCTATCAAAATCTAATATTTTTTGCCATACTTGCCTTCAGATTTTTTTTTTTTAATAAAACATTACAGGTATAATTGAAGGCTATTGAATACTCCTGTATGATATTGCTTATTCTCTCCCCTACTCCTTCTCCTGAGATGACCCCCTATCCTGAATTTGGCATTTGTCATTCCCATGCAGTTTGTTTGTTTGTTTGTTTGAGACAGAGTCTCGCTCAGTCGCCCAGGCTGGAGTGCAATGGCACAATCTCGGCTTACTGCAACGTCTGCCTCCCAGGTTCAAGTGACAATCCTGCCCTAGCCCCACTGAGTATCTGGGACTACAGGCATGTGCCACTACACCTGACTAATTTTTGTGTTTTCAGTAGGGACTGGGTTTTGCCATGTTGGCCAGGCTGGTCTCAAACTCCTGGCCTCAAGTGATCCACCCACCTCCGCCTCCCAAAGTTCTGGGATTACAGCCATGAGCCACCGTGCCCGGCTTCCATGCATATTTTTGGACTCTAACTGCACATATATGAATCCACACTTAGTGTTCTTTTGCATGCTTTTAAACTTTAAATAAATGACATATTTAAATATTTGGTCATTCCAGTCAACAAAATGTTTCTAAGATTAGGCAAAGCAATCCACATAAATCTATTTATTTTAACCCATTATTATGCACTATTGTATGTGTGTAGCACAATTTATTTTCGCAGTCTCCCCTTGGTGCCCATGTATGGCTTTTCCCATTTTAAACAATGTTGCAATAAACATCTTTATACAGTAAGTCCTTAATTAAGGTGGATAAGTTCTTAGAAACTGTAACTTTAAGCAAAGCAACAGAGGAGGCAAACAATTTTTCCCCTATCAAGCTTACAACAAAACATTGTTATTCGAGGACTTGCTGTAATGTACATGGTTTTGTTTGAAGTCCACTTCCAAGCACCTATCAACGATTTTAAGAGAGGACTTACTGTACATGACTCCTTATGCACGCGTCCAAGAGTGTCTCCAAGAAACTGCCTAAAAATGGATTTCAGAGTTGAAGGGTATCCATAGCTTCAAGAGTTTATTTTGCTAAACTGTTCTCCAAAGTGATTATACCAATTTACATAGTGTATGACAGTTCCCACTGCTGTCCAATCCTACAAAAATCTGATATTGTTGGATATTTTTGCCAATATGAAGAACATCAAGTGGTATCTCATTGATATTTTAATGGCCATTTCCACAATTACAAGTAAGAAGAACACCTATTTATTTGCCAATCAGGTTTCCTCATCTGTAAACTACGAACTTGTATCTTTTGTCTATTTTTCTGTTATTTGTCTTTTTCTTTTTTTCTTTTTTTTTTTTTTTTTGAGATGGAGTCTTGCTCCGTCGCCCAGGCTGGAGTACAGTGACCAGATCTCAGCTCACTGCAAGCTCCGCCTCCCGGGTTCACGCCATTCTCCTGCCTCAGCCTCCCGAGTAGCTGGGACTACAGGTGCCCGCCACCTCGCCCGGCTAGTTTTTTGTATTTTTAGTAGAGATGGGGTTTCACCATGTTAGCCAGGATGGTCTCGATCTCCTGACCTTGTGATCCGCCCATCTCGGCCTCCCAAAGTGCTGGGATTACAGGCTTGAGCCACCGCGCCTGGCCTGTTATTTGTCTTTTTCTTAATGACCTGTCAGTTATATATGTCACATTCTATCCTGTCTTTTCACTTTATGACTTCTTTTTTGAACAGAAGTTTAAAATTTTAGTGTGGTCACATTTTTAAATATTTTCTATTATGGCTGGGTATGGTGGCTCATACCTATAATCCCAGCACTAGGGAGGCCAAGGCAGGAGGATCACTTGAGGCCAGGAGTTTGAGACCAGCCTAGGTAAAACAGTGAGACCTCATCCCTACAAATAATAAAAACAGAATTAGTTGGGCATGGTCAGGGCAGGCCTACGGTCCCAGCTACTCAAGAGGCTGAGGCAGGAGAATTGCTTGAGGCCGAGAGGTCAGTGCTACAGTAAGCCATGATCACACTACTGCACTCCAGCCTGAGCAACATAGTAAGACCCTTTCTCAAGAAAAATTTCTATTATGTTTTGTGATTTTTTATTTCTTTTCAAAGGAATTCTTCCTACCCAAATATACAGAGAGCCTCTTATTTTCTCTTCTAAAAGTTAAAAAAATTGCTTTTCAAGTGCAGATCTTTATCTAGAACTTATTTCTGTGTATACTGCAGGGTAAGATTCTCTACATGGATAACCCATTATCCAAGAAACATTTATTGAATACTTAACCCTTTCTTCACTGATTTATAATCCCTCCATGATCAAATATCAAGTTTCAGATTTATATAGGTTTACTTCTGGGCCCTCTACTCTGTTTTGCTGTTCTATTTATCAATTTCTAAACCAATACAACGCTGTTTTCATTTACTCTCAATCCAAAACAAGTCTTAATATCTGCTAGAGTAGATTCCTCTACTTCCTTCTTCAACATTGCCATAGATAATCCTAGGCTATTGCTCTACCACACAAATTTTAGAATCAGCTTGTCAAGCTCCAGGGAAAGTCTAGTTGGAATTCTGAAAGGAACTGAATAGAATTTATAAATTAGTTCAGGATTTTAATTGCTCTAATGGGTTTTTGGACAATAAATATATGCGCTGGAGCTTCCAGATAGCCAAACGCATGCAGACTCCTGGAGGGTGGCTGCTCAGGGAAGGCATGGAAGCTCCATGCCCCTTTCCCCATACCTCACCCTATGTATCTCTTTAATTTAATATATATATATATAATGAATTAATAAATATCTGGTGGCTGAAAGATCAACTAAAAATGTCTTATCTTTCAAAGCAACAATTACCTTAAAAACTGCCATGCTTCCCATTTATGGACTTACAAACTCTATCACTAAACATACTTTATAAAAACCGAAGCCAGGTGCCATGGCTCACACTTGCAATCCTGTAACTAAGCAGCTTAACTTCAAAATACATTTTAAAACCTTTTCTCCCCTTTCTCCTGGGTTTAAAGATGTAACCTTGAAGCAAACTGCAGAAGCTTTTTCCCTTAGTTTTAAAATAGACTCCATGTCCCAGCCCTTTCTCACTGTCTATATTCCCTTCACTTTTATCTAACTGCATGCTGGTATCTAATTATCTGCCTACTTAGAAGTTCCAGGGGCTAAACTTGAATCTTGAGTCAGACAGACCAAGCTTGGAGACCCAGCTGCAAAATTCCAGAGATAACTTCAGGGTGGCTAGTCCACAATCCAGCCATTGTTGAGATGACGCCAGCCTGCTTTCCACCTGGACTGGGACCCAAGACAGCCACCAGAACAAGAAACACAGACACTGTACTCAGCATAATTTTTGCACGCTTTCCATATCATGTTTTCTCTTTTTAAAACCTGGCCTTGCCCCTAACATTCAAAGTAGTTGCGTTGGCTGGGAATCTGGCCACTTTCCTATTATTAGTTTTGGCTAATAAAGTCACTTTCTTTTTATGAGACCTCCTCTTGTTAATTGGACTCTGCATGTGATGAGCAATCTGACTTGTGTTCAGTTACAATCCCAGCACTTTGAGCAGCTGAGGCAGGAAGGTCACTTGAGCTTAGGATTTTGAGACTAGCCTGGGCAACATAGCGAGACCCTGTTTCTTCAAAAAATAAAAAACTTAGCTGGGTGAGGTGGCCCATGTCTATAGTCCCAGCTACTTAGGAGGCTGAGGTGAGAGAATTGCTTGAGCCTAGGAATTTGAGGCTGCAGTAAGCCATGATCACACCACTGCACTCTAGCCTGGGCAACAGAGCAAGACCTTGTCTCTGAATTTAAAAAATAAATAAAATTTTAAAAGATTTTTAGAAATAAGAACCAAAAACTTCTGGGACTCTCTGAACTCTTATTTACACTCTAGATATCTATCATATGGCAAGAATTTTAAATATTAAAAAAAATTAGCTGGATGCATAAAATGCACACTGTAGCATTACTTAACAGTAGGAAAAAATGAAAATAACCTAAATATCAATGACAAGAAGAAATATACCCAATGATGCACTACGATGGTGAGAAGAATAATGGCTCTAAAAACTACTTATAGCAATAATGAAAATGGTTACTTATGGTATAGCATTAAGTAATAAAATTAGGATATCAATTGTTAGTACAGTGTGAATACAGCTGTAGAAAAACTCTGGAATGTGTGCACAGGAAAATAAAATGTACTAAACTGTTTACAATAGTTAGGCTGGGAATACAGAATTACAAATAGAATTCTCCCACCTACCCCACCTGTTAAAAAATCTATTGTAGGGTCAAGTGTGGTGGCTCACACCTGTAATCCCAGCACTTTGGGAGGCCAAGGAGGGTGGATCACGAGGTCAGGAGATCAAGACCACCCTGGCTAACACGGTGAAACTCGCTCTACTAAAAATAAAAAAAAAATTAGCCAGGAGTGGTGGCATACGCCTGTAGTCCCAGCTACTCAGGAGGCTGAGGCAGGAGAATCACTTTAACCTGGGAGGCACAGGTTACAGTGAGCCGAGATCTTGCCACTGCACTCCAGCCTGGGCAACAGAGTGAGACTCAATCTCAAAAATAAATAAAATAAAATCTATTGTCTAAAGAGGTTACTTTTCTATCATAACAAAATACATTGTAAAAAAAATAATAATATTAATAAAGTGAGTAGTACCCCGCTGTGTCTTCAGGGTGTCATTTAAAGTTCAAAGAGACAGTGCTTGTATGAAGCAAAGTATTCAAGTCTGACACTCAGGGTTTGGGATCTAGCTCAATCACTGATTGTTTTAGAAGTTTTGGGAAAGAGTATAACACATTTTCTCTGTGAAAAAATAAAAATATTTAGATGTGTGGATTAGTCAGCAAACCTTTATGAATGGGCATTCATTAACATAACTCTGAAATTTCATTTAAATCATACAAAACACAAAGACTGCCTATTTCATTTTCTTTCAAGTATGAAAGAGAGTAAAGAGCAGGGAGTTTGCCATTTGGAACTGGAAAAAAAATTGCCTATAACATTGTTTCCAGAGCTTGTACTTTTTACCTTAAAAACATGAAAGGCTTCAAACTGGATGTTGGGACTTTTATCCCGAAGGAGGTTCATCATGAGTTTCAGGTTCTCCGGCTTGCTGATGTACTTTGTCATGATGGCAAAGTTGTGACGGTCCAGGATCAGCTCCCCTAGCAGCTAGAGGAAAACACAAAACCAAAGCTGTAATCTCAGAGCCACCTGACTCAAAACACAGCTCACGTCTTCTCACTGAAAAACAAAATACAAAAGTGCATAAGAATGGTGTCATGAAAAAAATTAGAGTGTCCTTAAGTGCATCTTAAAGCACAGGCATAAACGCAGTAGTTATTGAGTAAGTTTTTCACACCGTTTTGCTTATCTCAGTGCTTAGTACCTTTCTTTAGTCGGTCTTAGATGCAGCTCACCTAGAGCTAGGCAGAAATAAATTTATGGTTTTCAATACTTACTTTAATTATCTTGCTTCCCACTAATGTATTGCGGCATAGGCATTCGGGTAGAAGGAATAACAAAATTGGTACCATAATGATGCCTTTTTTACCTGCACAAATGTACACTAGGAGTTCACTATTAAGACAGTTTGTTAAATGACTCTTACATTTCCCCAACTTTTATTATGAAACCTGATATAAAGTCCGAAAAAAATAATTGACCCCAAATCCATATCAAATTTAGTAAGTGCAGCAAGTTTTTATTACAAAGCAAAGCAAAACATTTTTTGGTGACAAATTAATAGTTCCCCAAATACAGCATTACCCTAAACAAAAAATAAAAATACCCAAACTAAGAATAGTTGAAGACCCCCTAGCAACATGGCTGAATGTATTGTTGCTCTATCTCAGAAACTTTTTGTTCTCACCATAATTCTGGAGAACAGAATTACAGCCCCTTGGCTGCTGTGGCAATTCCTAAAGCTTCAGCAGCCAGGGGGCTGAAACATACTGTAACATAATTTTATATAGAAGATATGTTTAGTTTTCAAATGTCCTATTTACTGGACTTTTTCTGAAGGCCTTGGGAGAGTAACACATAGTTACATGGTTACAGAAATCCTGGATGGGAAGAAAAGTGCACATCAAACTGAGGGCCAACTGTCTATCAAAGGAATCCCAGATGTGTGCAAGCATCTGGCTGCCAGTAAACCACCACCTTGCCTCTGATGTATCTTTTGTGTATTTAACGTGTAAGAAGTACACAACCTGAGGTTATTTTAATGCATTAAAATAACATTTGTTAAACCTGAAAAAAGGACGACTCCTGTTGGATATTGGCTGGTCACTAGTTATTCTCATACATATGGAATAGCAACCATGTAGTCAAATTGTTAATCTGCATCCTCCTTCATCTTTCTGCAGCTTCTAAAGCTAACCTAACACCTTCTGGAAACTTTCTTTGCTCCTGGTTTCTTACCTTGTGCAGCTTGTTCCTATGCTACCTCTTCTATGGCTCCCTTGCCTTTTGCACTACTTATGCAGCAATTTTCCAAGCTGTATACTTGGATCTGCTATCTTTTATCTCCCAACAGTCTCATCTATACCCATGGGTTCAACTGTAACATCTAGGAGGATGTCTCCCAAATCTACATTTCTAGTCTCAGCTTCTTTCCTAAACTCTGGACCCACATTTCTGACTGCCCACTGAGCAGTCCCACGTGAACACTGCTGGACTGTCACACTTAGCATCTCTAAAAGCAACTCCCTTTCTTCTCTTTGTTAATGGCATCAGGAGCTACCCTCCTCCGGTTGGGAAGAGAGCTGAAGTCTTCCTTAGCTCCTTTCTTTTCCTTGCTCCTCACATCAAATCTCCATCCAAGACCTACCAATTTTCTGTTTTTAAGTGTTTCTTGAACACCTTTCATTCAGCGTTCACAGCCAGTAATCTCATTCAAACCCTCACTACCTTTCAGCTGACCTACTGCCACAGCATGCAAAATGGTCTCTCCTTCAGTCTTTACCTAATCCAATCCATGCTGCACATTTTGTCAAATCTTCCAAAAATCAGTATTTGTTACCAATTCCACTTAGATTAGAAAGTGAATGAATAAACAAGCAAATTCCTAGATTCCCATAGATTTAGGAAAAAAGTAAACTCCTGAAGATGCCATTCCCAGCCTCTGTGATGTGGAATCATTTCTCTTGCTTCCTTTCCTCGGCTCCCTTCCTCCATCTTCCCCGCTCTCCTGTCTCTGTGGCTTTACTTCCCCAGCTCCAAAATCTTGAGAAACACTTTCGCCTCTTCTCTGCCTGTTCAAACCTGGCCCATCCTCTCAGAACTAGCTCAGACATCGTCTTCGAGAAAGCCTTTCCTCTTCTCTACAGTTGAATTTGCTTTGCCTTGTAGTGCAGAGTTATTTGTGACCCTGTTTAAAGAATAAGCTGCATAAGGGCGTGTTTCAAATCCCCTTACAACCTAACTGTGTGATGTGCATGGGTATTGTTGGGGAAATAAAAGTCCTACCCACATATCCAGAGCACAATACAGTAACTAATCTCTGAAAGAGACTGCAAACAGACAAAACTGTCCCTTATTACAGTCAAGCAGCTACAATCCATTACATACATATATCCTCAAGCTGAAGGGTAACCTGTCCACTAGGGGAGGACCTGACTACCATTTCTGTGCACTCTTTCATGGTTCACCCTAATGCACCTAGCAAATGAGGTGACCATTTGTTTTAGCTATTTATCTGAATAATAAAACTTCTCTTATCTCTCTGACAAGCAAATAGTTGCAGTTTGGAAAACAGCACCTAGGTTAAACTCTCCTCGTGACAGGGAGACAGTATTATCTTCCTAGATGCTTATATTTCAAAGGTATGGCTTCCAGACCCTCCAAAAAGAAAAAAACAAAAACTAAAAAACTTCTGGGTTGTAAGCCTGTCAAGAGGCTTACTTATCTTCTAAAGATCTATACAGAAAGAATCAAATACTGAATAGACACATATGTATCATATACACACATGTTAAAAGGCTTCAGCAAAAGGAAAATTTCATTTTTAAAAATTTACATATACATAATAAACATTTGTTGAAGTTATATTTATTAGTTAAGTTCAGATTAGGTCACTTCAATTTTTATTACCTGGGAATACCTACATATAAATTCTATCCAATCTATCCTCTGCTAATAGAATTTCACAATTTTTCTGAAACAATTAATTGTGCTAATTCAACACTAAATCTTTTAGCCATTAAATGTTAATCTATTTTAATATTAACAATGACAAAATGCAGCATTCCAGAATAATACAAAGCACTATAAAGCAATATTATACCAAGTAAATGGAAAACACACATATTTTACTTCTTTAAAGTTCTTATTTTGTATGTCTCATAGTACTTAGTTAAGCCATACAGCAAGTGGAAATAAGTTTTTTAGAAACTTAAGTGTTTTAATGAAATTGACCAGAGCCCAAAAAATTCCCGTTTCCACCAAGCTTCTTTTGAATGATAATCTTTCTTGCTGGTAATTAAATGCCAGGCCTCTGCAGAAGAAAAAAATTCCTAAGCTCTGCCACATGATTAAAAGGAATTTCTCTGTTAATTATTCTTTATTGACACCAGGAATTAAGCACCCTAAGGCAGTGCAGGAAAATTTAGAATATGATTAACAAAAGGCAGCAGGTAGCAAGTACTTTGGAATCAGAAAATAGCCTAGTACTTAAGACAGTTTATTACTTACAAAGTTGCTAGATAATAATCTAACCTCTCTTGTTTCCTGCAATTATGAAACATCTATGTAAAAAGTATTACAGAATCCATTTATATATAAACACGGTTGTGTCAAAATAGAATATACTGCTACCACAGATCTAATTACCAAAAGGAAAAACCAAAATTGCATCAGTGGAGCTTCCAGAACATTTTTCTAGCGCAAAAAAAAAAAAAAAAAAAGAGTAAACAATATTTAATGAGCTCGATGTTTATATATGAACTTATTTCACAGTTGTCTACCTTTTTGCTTGCTTGAAAAGAGTGATGCAAAACAATTTTGGCAACATCTCTTTCTATAATCTAACATTAAAAAAACCCAACTCTCCAGTAACCATTTTAATACTTTCTGCATTCTTAGGTAATTTATCTGCATTTTGTCAGGCATTTTTTTCAGTGTCCCATCAATGCTTGGTTTTACCATGCTATAAATCAGATATCCATGAGACGCCTAACTGTAAAGATTTAAGGCAGGAATAACAGCCAAATGGTATGTCTGCGTGAATTAATGAAAAACAGGAAAGATGCCTCGTGAGTAGGCTGAGGCATCTGTAAATAAGTAGGAAATACAAATGGCTTTCTTCCTCCTACTTTGGTTCAATCACCTTAGTTCATACAAATCTCTCAATTTTGATCCAGCATCTGACAGACCCCCACTGAAAAAAAGGAAGGATTTGAAGAATTTATGAGCAACTTCCTATATGCTGGCCCTTCAGAGCACCATCACCTCTGTTTACTACTCCAATTGCCATCTTCTTTCGAGGGCCACTACTTATTGTACCACGGACAAGCGTACCTCATTTTGGCTATCCTTCTGGAGCCCTACAAATAACGAATTCTTTATGTATGCAGCTGTATAAACAGAATACATCCTTATCTTCATCTGTGCTTAGCAAGCTTTCTGGACATGGGAGAACACAGCACTGAAGTCACTCTCTGCCCAAAGGTCAGTTCCACACACAGTTTGGTCTCATCATTACTGGCTCCAGCACAGACAGCAGCATATCTGTGGGCTTTTTTTCTAGATGGGTCTCCTGGTATGAGTTTCTACACAAAGGGGAAACTCAATAAAAAGTGCCGGATGGCTGGCTGAGAAATGGCCTCCCCAGGAACACGCAGTGAGGACGCAAATACAAAGGAAACCAGGTCATGGCTGATGCAGGATGGTGGGCAAAGTAAACTGACAAAAAATGTCACACAAAACAGATTGACTTTATTGTGTTAGTTTAAAATTATACTCCAAATTTAGAAGCAAATGCATTTTTCTATGAATGCCATCATCTTGACATGTAAAAATAACACAAGTATGTGACACTATATCCCAAACCTAGAAAAAAATAGGAAAAAATAATAATACAAGTGTGATGTTTAGCAAGCTGGACCACCATATGAGTTGCTGCGCTAAAAACAGTCAGTTTTATCAACTGCTGGAAACATTCTTTTTGTGGGATTCTGAGTGGGATCTGAAGGGCAGAGATACAACTCTAGTCCACATCTCCCTCCCCTCAGGGGCTCTCCCACCTCCCCTTGGCCACATGGCTGCTTCCAGGCACCGTTCCACTGAGGGAGAGAGGGCCACTCATAAATGGATGTGGTCTTACTCTGTTGGGTTCACTGTCATTTCCACAGCCAGTTAATAGGTACATATCCTCAAGTAGCAGATATAACTGGGTTTCACACACACACACACATACCCACACAAACACCCTTATCAAAGGCATCTTAATTTTTCATAACTTTCACCCTCTGTTTAAAGATAAATATCAGAGACTTCACTGATCATCTAGCTGCTCTGGTACACACACCCCCTATCTCCCAAGTCGCCGCTTTCTGCCTCCTTTCCCTACTTTTCTTTTTAGTACTTAAAACCATCTGAAAACTATGGATTTATTTGTTTATTTGTCTATTGTCTGCTTTCCACCAACAGAATGTGAGGGCCAGAGCTGTTCTTGGCTGTCATGATATGTCTGCAGAATGAGCACATAAATATTTGTTGACTAAATGGAATGTCTTATTACCTCCCTCACACCTCCTTCTCCAATAATTCATCAAACTATGCTATTTACGGGTAATTGAGAATTGATTTTATTTTTGTTTCCAGCTAGCTGCATCGTCTTTTAATCTCTTGCCAGATTCTGTTTCAGTGTAATCCTGGCAGTATTTTAGAAAAGCAAAATTTCGTATATGTGATCATGTAGTCTTCTGACATATCTGTTTGTTAGAGTTGATTTTTTACAAAATTTCTCTTCTAATTCTTAGGGAATGACCATGTTTCATATTTCAGAATCTCTTCTGTAAATATAATGTGAACATGTCATGTTAAGTAGTGGAAGTCTTTTAAGCAACCTACAGGAAAACTGACTGACGTGAATGCTCAGGGAATGGGACCTGGCCATGAAATATGGTATAAAAAATTCTTTAGGAAAATATGTTACAAATCTGGGAGACAAATGCTTCCCATAAAACCGAAGCCCCATAACATTTCAACTATATAAACATAATTTGATAGTAAAAAATTATTTTATACTCAAAAATACAGATATTAAGAATTTATTGGCCGGGCGCGGTGGCTCAAGCCTTTAATCCCAGCACTTGAGGAGGCCGAGACGGGCGGATCACTAGGTCAGGAGATCGAGACCATCCTGGCTAACATGGTGAAACCCTGTCTCTACTAAAAAATACAAAAAACTAGCCGGGCGAGCTGGCGGGTGCCTGTAGTCCCAGCTACTCGGGAAGCTGAGGCAGGAGAATGGCATAAACCCGGGAGGTAGAGCTTGCAGTGAGCTGAGATCCAGCCACTGCACTCCAGCCTGGGCGACAGAGCGAGACTCCGTCTCAAAAAAAAAATAATAATAATAATTTATCAATTGCCGTGCTTAAAACTTAGAGGGAAGGTTGACTTTTTGCATTTTACATGTCTTTTTTTTTTTTTTTTTTGAGATGGAGTTCCACTCTTGTTGCCCAGGCTGGAGTACAATGGCGCGATCTTGGCTCACTGCAACCTCCACCTCCCAGGTTCAAGCGATTCTCCTGCCTCAGCCTCCCAAGTAGCTGAGATTACAGGCACCTACTACCACGCCCAGCTAATTTTTGTATTTTTAGTAGAGATAAGGTTTTGCCATGTTGACCAGGCTGGTCTCAAACTCCTGACCTCAAATGATCCGCCCACCTCGGCCTCCCAAAGTGCTGGGATTACAGGTGTAAGCCAAGATGCCTGGCCTCAGCAGAAATATTCTAAATTTTACTTATCAGGCACTTACATTGTTACTTCCAAAAGCAAGACAGGACACTTACATTATTTTGCTATAAAATACAGTCATAACATAAAACATAGTAAATACTGCTCAAGTTATAAAAAAAGATATTTTAATTTTTCTGTGTTTACTCATATACTAGTAGATCCATCATTTGCTAATGAGATATCAACTTACGGGGACACTGACTTAAAGAAATTTGATATTACCTTTAAAGACTGTCTCTTAGTAACATAATTCTCAGACTGAAGCAATTTCTCATAGTCTTCAAAAATCTAATGAAAAGAAAAAACACATTAGAGTGTAAAAGCAGCAGTGGATTCTCCGTATTAGGCTGGCTTGCTTGCTTCTTCAGGAGCAAATTCCCAACTTCTGGCCATTTTACCATCCTTCTTTACATGTGAAGACACTGCGGGGAGGTCAAGAATTATAAGAGATATCGTTCCCTATTTTATTTTAGTTCTGTGAATTAGAAATTGAATAGATAAAAACTGAGTAATTTTGAGTCCTTCCAATAAATCATTTTGAACAAAACTTCTAGTAAAAGTTGCAAGAGAACTCATTTTATGCCATTTTAAAGAAATCTTTATGTAAGTAGCCTTGCTGGTGGCTATGGGTCCACAATTTGGGAAAATATTAAATATACTTAAGGCTTCACTTGGCAAGCCATAAAGAATCAGACTGTTCAATTCACTGCATAAACAGATAAAGAACGAGGCAACCTTTGTTGCATGACGGCCCAACTGTTCTCTCTGGAGCACTTCGCTCTCACTGGAAGCTGGGGACACTGGTGCATGAAGTCCTGTTTCCTAACATGGTCACCAAACATGGCCTAGCCCTTCAGTCTAACACAGAGTGCTGACATCTGGGGAGGCTCAGCATTCACTTCCACCAGGTGTGGGCACACAGCTCAGAGAGTACTGAAGTGGGAGGAACGAGCGCAGCCAGGACGGAGGGCAAGAGATCAGGAACTGAAGAGGGTGACAAACTCCCAGCCCTCAGAGAGTCAAGTGCGAGGGGAGTATGTGTGCTGCTGTGTAATGAGGGCAAGCTGTGCACACTGACAATCACCAATAGAGAATAAAGTGAAAAGTAAAAACACAAAGGTGTAGCTCACATTAAAATCACAGTAATTATACTCTTTAATATGAATGACTTATTTATTCTATCCTGAAACACAAGGAGAATTTTGTGGATCATTAAATGCATCAGACAAGCCTTGTGATAAATTTGAAGAGTAAATACAAAATGCAAATACATGTATATGGTATGACCCTACTCCCCAGTCCACTAGCTTTGTTACTTTAGAGTCATGCATCATGTGCTCCAGTTTCATGGTGTATGGCTAAAGAAATATCAGCTAAAAAAGTCTGAAAGGTTTGAAGGGGCATGAGTTCTCAGAGCTCGTATTCAGGCCAATGCAGGAGCCTCAGCAGCTGTGAAATTACTAAATTACACAAGAAGTGACATATGGATGTAAAAACAAAATTAGGTAAATAAGGAGTCAAAGAGAATGAATTTATTAGTCTCTCAAGTTGTCATGTATTATACCTGAATGCAAAGTGTTACTGCACAACACATTTACCTCATTCATTCTATAGGAAAAAATAGTAATTAGTTGATATTGTAGATTTTTCCATATTATCTTAGCCTTTTAAAAATTTCATTTCTTATAAATGTGACATCTAATGAATCTTTCCTTAACATTCCATTTAGCATATATAGTTACTAAACAACCAAACTATATATTAACAGTTCATTTCCTAAATTCAAAAACAGACAATTTTTCTTTTTGAGACCAAGTCTCGCTCTGTCTCTCAGGCTGGAGTGCTGTGACACGATCTCAGCTCACTGCAACCTCCACCTCCTGGGTTCAAGCAATTCTCTGCCTCACCCTTCCAAGTAGGTGGGATTACAGGCACCCGGCACCACATCCGGCTAATTTTTGTATTTTTATTAGAGAGGGGGTTTCACCATCTTGGCCAGGTTGGTCTTGAACTCCTGACCTCGTGATCCACCCGCCTCTTTCAGTCTTTACATTTTGGGATGCCTCTGGCAATAAAAATTATCCTCCTTGCAGTAGAATGAGGTTATCAGAGGCTGAGGAAGGTAGGAGGGAGTGGGGATGAGAGGTTGGTTAATAGGTATAAAAATACAGTTAGAAGAAATAAGTTCTAGCATTCAACAGCACAGTAGGGTGACTATAGTTAATAATCTACTGTATATTTCAAAATAGCTAGAAGAGAAGATTTGCAAAGTTCCCAACACAAAGAAACGATAAATATTTGAGGTGACGGGCATCCTGATTACCCTGATGTGATCATTACAAATTGTATGCATATATCAACATATCCGATATACCCCATAGACATGTATAATTATTTTGTATCAATTTAAAAAATCATTCTGCCATCACATTTTACACTTAAAACAAATACTCTAGTTGATTCTATGGCTATTTCCTTTAAAACCTGAGGACATAAAAATCACTTTTGATTTTATAATTATATTGCTAATTCCTAATCTTAAATTGAAGGACACAGGCAAAAATAAAATTTATTTTACTTATAATTAAAAGACAAGTAGTTAAATATTTGTGATTTGAATGTGTGAAGATATACTATTGATAGGTAGAGTAGGCCACACCTTCTCAACATTCAGGAGTATGTTGCAACTTTTGTCTGGGATATAAATGATTCAGAGACTCCTTGAGGACTATTACTAATATTTGTTTGCTACCACTGGTCCATATGCCTCTTATGTGCCCAACTATACTGCATACTGTAAGGAAGGCATAAAGTCATAGTTATCATCAAAAATGTACTTCTTTTTGTAAGTACATATAATTTAATTCAATACCAAAGATTTCAATCAATAAAGTTACTTTACCTTAATTTACTTATTATTACCATAAATATCATATACACATGAAATTGTTTTTTGCTTTTAACAGCCAAAGATAAAAAAATCCACCCATCATACCATATATATAAACATTTAGAATTTCTTGGTTTGGACATCAGTAATATAAATAGTTAAGTGCTTCTTTAAGACAGCAGATTACATTCCTGCCGTTATGTGTCAGGCACTAGACTGGGTGATGGGGATAGAGTAGTAACATTAGCTAACACATGTAAAAATGCCAAAAATCCCAGTAAAAAATAACTCTGGCTGTTGCTAGGATGAGGATCAGAGACTCCACCCTTCCCTAAGTCCTAGTTTAGATGCATGCTGTCCAACATAGGGCCATATGTGACTACTGAGCACTTGAAATGTGGCTAGTCCAAACTGAGATGTGCTCTAAGTGTAAAATACACACCAGATCTCAAAGACTCAGCATGAAAAAAGAATGTAAAATAGCTCGATCATTTTTCACTTCATCTTAGCCAAAAGACCGAGAAGCGATGATCATTTTCCATATTGATTGTACATTGGAATAACATTTTTGATATGTTGGGTTAAATAGATTATTAAAATAAATTTCACCTGTTTCTTTTTACCTTTTTGTGTGGCTAACTAGAAAATTTTAAGTTACACAGTGGCTCTCATTTCTCACTTGCATTATATTTCTACTGGACAGCACTGAGCTAGAGCATCTGAACCAACACTAGAACAAAACATGTAAAGTTTTCCTTTACATGTTTGTGCTATATTATACTTTAATCACGCTGCTTCTATTGCTTATACATTTAGTAAAAGCATAGTTGCTCTTGGATGGATCTGTCACCACCAAATGTCTGACACTGCATTAGGTATTAGGAAATTAGTAACAATGATTAAAAACCAATACTGAGTGCTTACTCTGGTCCTGTGCTAAAAACTTTAAATCTTGTCAAATTCCCTCAACAACTGTATGATGCAAGTATTATTACTATCTTCATTTTGCAGTGAGTGTAGTAACCTGCCCAGGGCCACACAGTTAGTAAGGAGGCAGGTCTTAAAGCCAAGCAAGCATGCAGACTCTAAAGTTCATACTGTGCTCTTAACCCTGTGTCCTGCAGATAAGATTCTTGCCTCTTAGAGGGTGCAAGGGCCAGCCAGAAAGATACAGACACACCATACTAATACAAGGTGAAAAATAAGAGGGAGCCAGAGAGAGAAAGAGAGAAGGGGACAGGAAGGGGAGGAGAGAGAAGAGAAGAGCGAGAGAGAGAGAGAGCAAGAGAGAGAGAGAGAAAGAGATACATGTTTTGGGAGGGGTGAGATTAGGGAAAGCTTTCTAAACAGTCATATTTCAACCAAATCTCAAAAGAATGAGTTGGATTCACTGTCAGGGAAGGGAGTTACAAGGTAAAAAATATTTTTGGTATTTTTACTACTAAGTAAGACTAATTATCAACAAAGTAAAATGATTTATTTTAGTGAGGGTGGGGTTCTCTTCCTTTTGGAGTTACTCACTGCCTCCTAAGAGCAACATCTAAGCAAGCAGGTGCTAGTCATTTCTTGGAGCTTCAGAACACAACAGGAAGAGATGTGAAAAAGGTGAAAGCCCTGACCTCCCACCATCTCAATTTTCCATAAAGTTTCCTGATCACCTGGTTTCCAGGTAGACAAATCAGGAGTATGGCTGAATATGATTGATTTCTCTTGTGGATAATACATAAGGGCAATTGCTCATAGATCTAAGAGAGAGGGAGAGAGAAAGCGGGAAAGTCTTTAAAAATGATTTCTACTTACAGTGTCATAATTTTGTTCTAAGAAGTCTGCTACCAACACTTTATGTCTGGTTAGTAAATCCTAGAAAAAGAAAAACCAAGTGAAACAAAATTGTTATAGCTATTAATATTACAAATGTCTCTTTTCTAAGGTTTAATAACATATAAAAGTTGCAGAAGAACATTTTCATTTACACCACAAAATTATTTCCATTCCTAGCTTAGCCTAAGATGTGAAATACAAGTTTGTTTCATGTTAGAAAAGAAAAACCCTAGTATTAAACCTAGTGTTTCCAATTCATATTGTTAGATGTATGATAGAAATAATTTAACTGGTGAAACAAATGGAACTTGAGATGAGTTGACAACTTTTTTTTTTTTTGAGATGGAGTCTCGCTCTGTTGCCCAGGCTGGAGTTGCAGTGTCGCTCTGTTGCCCAGGCTGGAGTGCAGTGGTGCGATCTCGGCTCACTGCAAGCTCTGTCTCCGGGTTCACGTCATTCTCCTGCCTCAGCCTCCCAAGTAGCTGGGACTACAGGCGCCCGCCACCACGCCCGGCTAATTTTTGTTTTTGTATTTTTAGCAGGGACAGGGTTTCACCATTTTAGCCAGGATGGTCTCGATCTCCTGACTTCGTGATCCGCCCACCTCGGCCTCCCAAAGTGTCTTAACAACTTTTAAAATGAAGGCGCTTCGGATACTGGAAGCATAGGACTGACATTTAGCAGTGTCAAACCAGTATTGTTCCCGCTCTTGGATTAATGGGATGTGAGGTGGTGTGCAAGTTACTAAGTAGCACAATGCATCCTTTCAAAATTGAAGATGAGTAGCCGTATCTTATGGCAAATATAAACTTGCAGAAAACTGAACGAAAGCATGAAGAAACATTTGACTGTCTTCAACTCATACCTAAATTATATCCCTAATTCACCTTAATGTTGTAGGAAAACAAGCCTCACTTAATCCCTTTTATATGCTTAGAGGCTAAATACCCTGTCTAGGTGCCATGAAAAATTTAATTAAAAACATAACAAGAATTTAAAAGTTTTCCAAAACAAATTCTTTTACTTTAATACATATTTAATTAAAATGTCCTAAAAGCATATAGAAGGTACACAACATAACCTCACAAAGAAAAGGTAGATAACAACCATAATAAAACCCACTTATTTCTACTTTAATTTTTTTAAAAAGTAAAATATTTAAAGCATTGCATACTATAATTTTCAAGTTCAAAAATAATAAGTGTGACTCTTAATTCCCTACTGCTATCACACAACTTGATCAACCACTGGCCCTATCAGTTGGAAACGTGGTTCTTTTCCCCCTCTCAGTGGAGCAGAGCACTCATTACTGTTCTGAAACTGAAGTTCTAAAATGGAAAACAATTTACAGGGGTTCCACTCCCGCCCTGTCAAAGGTCTTGATTCAAGCTAGTTCCTACATCAGGGGACCCTTCAAAGAGTAAGGTAGTTCCACAGGATCCTTTGAGGTCCCTACTCTTTTTTGTAAAGGATAATATTGGTGTCGTGTTTTCAAGCACCCTCCCCTAACATCATAGAAACCCCATGAGCAGTAATAGGAATCTTCTGAGCTGAACCAGGCTAGAGGGAGCCCCCTCTATGGGCTGCAGCAGACACTGTGGATTGCTGCACCCGTGGGAGTTCTCCACCTGCTTCAACTATCATCAGCCTTGAAAGTGAGGCCTGGGTTCCCCACACTACAGGCCCAGTGCACACAGCTCCAGTGGCAACAAAAAGAGCAGGCTGCAGATCAGTGCTGCCTAGAAAGGTTGTGTCATACATGAGTGTTACCCCAAAGAAAAAGGGATCAGGAGGGAGTTAGGTTAAAACCAACATTTTCAAATTCCAAGGGCAAAAAAAACCTTGAAACAGCTTAAAAATTCAGTATTAGGAAACCATAATAGGGTGGGATAGAATTCCTCCAGTATATATATATATATATATAAAATGGATACAGTCAATAAACAATGTGCACATTCCCTCTCTCACACCCACATTTCCACTCCAGTGTGTGATAGGATTGATACATAGATATACCTTCCAATTTTTGTACACAATAAATGTATGTACAAACCACATATACATACACACAAGTTTAAGTACACACAATACAGAGATAAATATAATTGCTGCATTATAGATCACATAACTGAGTGAAAAAATAAAATAAAAACAGCTAGGATCCTACCCAAGAAGGAAAAGACAGAAAATTGTGAAGGAAAATAAAGTTCAAACTCTAAAGAATTTAGAATTTAAAAGCCTTATATCAAATAGTGTACTCTTTCATCCTACCTCCTAACAATTCTGTTTTGAGAGGCCTACGTTTTGCATAGTATAACTATTATGCTGAAAATCTGATATCGATATTTTTAATGAATACTGCTTGGGAGAAACTCGGGGTGGAGTGAGAGAGACAATTGCAGGGACATAAAAGGCTGAGGAGCCAGTGACAGCTGTTGTTTAGAGGGCTGACTGTGCTGGGGAGTGAACCGAGCACTTTGCAAATGCAGTTTCTGATCTTCACAAGTCCATGAAAAAGGGATGATTTTCTTCATTTCAGATGTGGAAAATAAAACTCAAAGGTTAACTAAATTGCTCAAGGACATCCAGCTTATCAGGTGGCAGAGAAAGACGGAATTCAAACCACTTCTATTATGGGAATTTTTAGAGGGAGGGATGAAAGAGATTATGGTTGTAAGGAATCCTTTTTTGGGAAAGGACTTTTGGTAGAAAAATCTATGCCAAAATCATAAACTAACAATGTTACAATATTAATAACTAAACTGAGCAACAGTCCCTTTAAGAGCTTAAAACCAAAAAGATTAGAGTAGGAGATTATAAAAACCCAAAGCCAATGTCAAAATCAAGTAAATCAACCAACCAAACAAAACCCTTTGAAACCAGCTACTTAAAAAAAAAAAAAAGTGATTTATTTGTTACATTATATTAACCATAAGCATTTGGTAAAATATAGAAAATTGGTGTTTCCAATACTGGCAGCACACTAGAAAACTTTTTATGATTATTTAGATTTTAAAGGATTGACTTAAATTCAATGGAAAATTGGCTTAAATACAAATCAAAACATCATTATTTTTGATTCAATATTGTTGCTGAAAATTAAATTGGGCTGAATATATGACAGCAAAAAATTACTACCAAGTACATTTTTTTTCTATCAAATGTTTAAAAACCTTTGGGGAAATTTTCAGAAATACATATTAAGTATTTGCTTTCCCCCTCTATTGGCGTTTGTTCAATGTTTGTAAGTATATGAAGGCTTACTTGTGTTTTTTTCAAAAATGAATTTACTTGTTTCCATGACAGCGAAGAGCCATCTGATAGGAAAGGGAAAAAAAATGGGACTGTAGTGTCTATTATTAGCAAACACCTCCTTAGTAGTTTAAACACAGACATTTTGGTGGAAAGAAATGGAATCATCCTTTGTATCTAATGTCATTCTTCACGTTGGATGCAACCGAGGCCTATCTCACCACTAGCTCTAGATCCACCTTTTGGGGGGTTCATCTCTAGCTGCTGTACAATTTTTGTCTTCCTAGGTAAGACACAGCCACTCCTGGGATTTCCAACACTCCTGAGCCCGGAGTCATGCTGCCCTCACCGCCCCTTCCTCCACCCAGCAGTCACTTCCAGGAATCTGTTCCCAAGCTCTTCCTCCTTCTTTTCCTTCCTTCCTTCCCTCACTTGGCTGTTCTCCCGAAATTTCGGTTTCCTTACTCCAAGCTTCCCACTGTTTATACTCTGCCTCTCATTAATTCCCCTTCTTCCCTTCTCTTTCTTTCCCTGGCCCTTTTCTGTCTACCCAGACCTCCCCTGTGGGCTCCTCCTCTCTTCCCTGCTTTCCTCAGGGAGACTATAGGAGGCTGGCAAGCTGAATGGAGGCCTGTGGACACGGGAGCAGGCTGCAAACTCCTTCCCTTCAAACCCGGAAGCTAGAGGGCTTTTGTTTGTTGCAGGTTTGCCTGAGGCATTGGGGAAATGATGGCATTGCGGTTCCTTTCCTTTGTTGTCTCAGGCAATTCAGTGCTGGTCCGAAAACGCACACCCTCCTGCTTATGACAACAAAAGTGCCACAGTGGCCTGGTGCAGTGGCTCACACCTATAATCCTGGCACTTTGCAGGGGCCAAGGTGGGCACATGGCTTGAGATCAGGAGTTCAAGACCAGCCTGGCCAACAGGGCAAAACCCCATCTCTACTAAAAATGCAAAAATTAGCTGGGCATGGTGGTATGCACCCGTGGTCCCAATTACCTGGGAGGCTGAGGTAGGAGGATCACCGAAGCCTGGGAGGTCGAGGCTGCAATGAGCTGAGATTGCACCACTGCACTCCAGCCTAGGTGAGGGAGTGAGACCTTGTCTCAAAAAGTGCTGCAGTTAACTGGGCTCACCCTGCTCCTAGCCAGCTGTTAACAACTAGCTGCTGCTGCTTAAGCCTGCCCTGGAATCCACCCCCAGCCCACCCCAAGTGGCTTCCAAATATTCCCATCATTATCAAACAGTATTCTCCCTCCAGAGTTCTTGTCAATTAGATTTTCCTTTGCTCCCTGTATTTCCAGAGATGGCCTGGTTGCCTTTACAGATCGTGTCCCAGGCAGCTGCCAGGACTTGCCTCCCCCTTAACCACCCACCACTCTTTGGTCTTCTCCAACACAACAAATCTGATGGCCCAGCTGCAGGCTCCGCCTCCACAGAGACCATGCCCCGTCCCTCACCCTCTGCCAGGCATTCTTCTCCCTAAGTCCCAGCTTCCTTCTGCCCCACTGACATCTCCCGCCCTTTACCACTCTCTGACACTCTCTCACACTTTCTGTGACCATGTGAGCTAATATACCTTTCAACAGATTTATGGCACCTTCTTAGAACAGGCTGGGTAACTTCCTAGTCTGCAGACAATAGATAGTTTACAGCACAGCAAACCACTGCTTTCCCCTTTTTCCACCTCTGGAGAGTATTTAAAAGAACTATTTATCATCTAAGTCACAGGCAACTTTCAATCACTGTTCATAAAGTAATAAGATTGGAGTATGTATTAATATTAGTATATGGACTATATCAATATTATTGAAATACATATTTAAGATAATATATAAAAAATAAAAATTAATACATGGATTACAATTAAGAAAACTTGTAAAAAAAAGTTACATATGTATATCCTGAAAAAAGTATAAATTAATTTGGAGTTATGTAGATAGAACAATTAAATTGCTAAAATGCTTTTAAAGAAATGAATCTGAATACATATATATACATTTAAATGAGTCTTATCTACTTTTTCTACCTGAAAACCTGTTTTTTTCAATGATGCTGTTACATTGTCAGTTTATAACATTTTCTGAACTCCTCTTCTAAAATGGCTTCAGAGCTGATTTGGTAGACACTGAAGAAAATCATATCTATTTTATTTCTATTTATATCTTAAAATTATTTTTATTATAATTATTATCCCCCCAAAATAATTCTAGCTAACTTGATCACTCACTTTATACACGAACAGGAATGTCAAATAGGCTTTTGTTTCCAAAACTTTTATCTGTCCTTGAAAGATAAAAGTTTGCCATTACTGAAAAATGAGCATGTAATACACATTGATACCAACTTCAATATATGTTAAATAATAGCAGGATGATAAGCCTAAGTAACTGATTTTCTAAAATAGAAACCATGAATGTAACATCACTCATTAAATGAATAAGTTTTGGTATGTTTGTCTGCAAATTAGCTGCACTCTTTTCTGATATATCCTCTGAATATTTTTTTTGATGATAAAATACAGAAACCAAAAGTAAAATGGTTGTCAGGGGCTGGAGGGAGGAGGAAATGGGGAGTTATTATTTAATAAGTATAGAGGTAGAGTTTGAATTTTTCAAAATAAAAAGGTTCTGGTAGTTGGTTACCTAACAATGTGAATATACTGCATCCTACGATTTCCTACATAGTGACAAAGTAGATAATACATGATCAAACTATAGATGATTATGAAAAAATGACAGTATAATTTATTACTGTTTTGTTTCACCATGTGGACATTTAAAAATTACATTCATAAAATAACATGATGTCTTTTACATTCAAAGATGTAATTCTCCATCTCCCTTCACTACCTAGTTCCTTTCCCCAGAATTAATCACTGTTGCTGTTTCCTATGCATCCTTGCAGAGGTATTCAGTGCATATATACGTTAAGTGGAAGCTTAAGCCCCGTAATCTGTTTTTAACATAAATGACAGCATGCCACACACACAGCGCTACATATTCCTCTTGCCACGTAACTGTATATACTGGAATTCAGTCCATTTGAGCTTGTGACAAATAGTTTGAGCTGTTTTCCTGCAATAGGACAGACTGGCCTCATGAACTGCATTCTATTTACAGATGCCTCTTATGATCCACGTCATACAAGGTTGGCTACGCTGAGGGCTAGGAAATAAAATTTCTTGCTTTTTAAAATTAAATGGCCTCTTCAGAGGCCAAGTGACTATAAATTGACCTGGCTGATTTGGAAAAAAAAAATTACCTTAAAAGTAGCAAAGGCATCTGAAGCAATATCAAATGTTGACAACTCCACATACTTAAAGAAATCTCTGAATTGATTAGAAAAGAGGAGGATTTTGGCAAGCGGTTCATGTCGAATACATTCTCTCAGCATAATCCCACAACGTAAGGCAATCTGTGGGGCTTCATATCTAAAGCGTAAACAAAAGAGAAATAGAGAATTTTGTTATCCTATTAAAATAATATTAATGGCATCAAAAGAACCATTTCAATACTGCTGTTAATGGAAATACACATACCACTTGTCACGGTTCATTCAATACCCTCTGAAGATCTACTATGTGCCTGGAACTATTCCAGACATATTCCGGAATTTGAGTGTATTCTGAAACACTCAGACACACTCAAATATGAACGTGGTGACAGCTGGGGGTAGGGGGGATGAGGCAGAATGTAAACAATGAAAAGATAATTTCATATATTGAGAAGTGCTGTGAAAACTGATGACAATGAAATACGCCACATTATAAAGGTGACTACTTAATTGTGTGTGTGTGTGTGTGTGTGTGTGTGTGAGTGACTACTTAAGTTATTTCACTTTAGACGAAAGTAAAGGGCAAAATGTTCCAAGCAAAGGGAAGTAACTGTGCAAAGGCTCCATGGCAAGAACAGGCCTGGCGAAACAGAGAAGGAGAAATAAGGCCTGCATGATTTGATTGTAGGGGAAGAACCGTGAGTGGTGTGAAATGAGGCAGGAGTGGAGAGAAGGGGCAGGGGCCAGATCAGATACAGCTTTGTCAGCTAAGGTAAGCAGTGTGGTTTTAAGTATAACAGGAAGCCTTTGAAGAGTTTAAAGAAAGAAATTGACAAGGCTAACTTATGATTTGAAAAGATCACTCTGGCTTCTTGTTGAGAATGTCTGTAAAACAGCGGGAAACATATAAGAACGGGAGCAGAACCCAGGAGGGGGACAGGGGCTTGGCCTGGGGTGGCAGGAGCAGAACAGAGGACTAGGCAGGTGATGGATACTGTGTGGAGGGATAGTCAACAGGACTTGCTGATGATGTAGCTGGACTTGGGTGAGGGAATACATTTGGAAACTGAGAATTCAAGAATGATTCCTATGTTTTTGGCTTTAATCACTGGGTAGGTGGTGGTGCTATTTATTAAGATGAATAAACTAGTAGAGGAACAAGTTAGTAAAGAAATTAAGAGTTTGTGGTTGACCACATTAGTTTTGAGATGGCTGATATCTAAGTAGAAATGTCTCCTTGGCAGTAGGATACACCTATCTGGAAAAAAATAGGGGAGACCTATATAAAGATATGATTTGCATGCAATAGGTGTGGATTGATTAACTCACTTAAATCCTAAGTGGAATCATGGCTCACAGCAAAAAGTATGCTAGACAAACAAAACATCTACTGTGGGAAACAATTCAGGACTGGCATACTAGACTGGTTCCATTTCTAATACAACAATAGTCTCTCAAAGTCAAATTCAATCTCTAAGTAAATTTAAGATATATTCTAGTGTGTGATAAGATTTTAAGAAAATGAATAAAGCTTAGCCCAAGTACAACAAGCCCTGTATTGAAATAATACAGTTGACAATTGTGTGGTAAATATAGGAAGAATAGAACAAAGAAAGATATAGTTGTGATACACTGGGAAGTGAGCAGAGTATAGGGCCCCCCCCCCAAAAAAAAATCTGGTGGGGCGTGACTGCTCACTCCTATACTCCCAGCACTTTGGGAGGCTGAGGTGGATGGACTGCTTAAGCTCAGAAGTTCGAGACCAGCCTGGCCAACATGGTTGACTTTACAAAAAATTAAAAAATAAAAAATTTAGCTGAGACCCTGACTTTACAAAAACTAAAAAAATTAGCTGGGCATGGTGGCACACACCTGTAGTCCCAGCTACTTAGGAAGCTGATGAGGGAGGATTGCTTGACCCTGGAAAGTTAAGTGACACTCTGTCTCCAAAAAATAAAAATAAAAATAAAATAAAATTTGACCATATTTTTAAAGAGATATCATTGACCATTTCAACTGAATACTAGTTTTTATGGTACTTTTATGGTACTATAAAACTTTAAGATATTTTATTACTCATCAACTACTAGCAACAACATTTTGTTGAATAATAAGTAATGAACTATTCTTTATAAGATTATAGAATTTTCATGAAAGACAGATTCAAGAATAAAGATTCAATTGAGGAAACAGATGACTTTCCAATATCAAATTTACACATATTAGTAGAAGAAACAGCAAACAAAGATACCAGGGTGGTATTTATTCATTTTTGTCCTGTTTATGCTGAATGATATTCACAAATATTATTTGAGTATTTCCTGAATAACTCGCAGTAACATTAAATGCTAATATATTCAGATAGTCATGGTTCTTTGTAGAATATAAGGAATGCCAATTTATAGTGCTAGTAATTTCTCTTAATAGAAAAACTTGAAACTCAGGCTACTGGCTCACAAGGAACAGTTATCAGGTGGGGTTTTATTAAAGATGTTGTAAAGAGGGGTATATGTTCTGAAATGTAAAGGAGAAAAGCGCTGTCATTTATTGATAGAGTACTCAAGAGAGTATAAAATAAAGGCTGTTGGCCTAGAGAGAAAAGAATCTAAAGGAAGGACAATTAAAATCCAGATTTATTGATTAGTAAGATATGTATGGACTTTTGTAATTTGGCCCTAACCTTAACTTTTCAGTTTCATTTCCCATCACATTCGTTACTTCCCTGGAGCCCCTCGTTCCCTCAATTGAAATGGGCTTCTCCTTACATTCCCACGACTGAGATGCTTCTCGTCTTTCAAGGCTTGGTTCAAATGCCACCTCCTCCTTGAAGCCTTTCCTAATCACTACGATTCAGGATTATTCTCTCTGCCCTTCACACTCATACAGCAGCTTGTCTGTAATTTCTCTTGAATACTTTTTTCATTCTGTATTATGTTATACTGCAGTAAATTGCTATAGGTCTATTTTCTTCACTTCATGACAATCAATTTAATTGTTGGGGCTATGCTTTACTTATCCTGTTACCTTCTCCTCTCCTCCCCATCCCCATCTCCATTTGGTGTCTATGTCATTGATTGCTACTTTCTCCTGCCCCTACCCCAGTCTCCAAAGAGTGCCTAGTATAATGTTTTTCACAAAGCATGCATATAATGAATTTAATGAACCTCAAACTGAAGAAATGTCTTAATACTACTCTAATGAGAGTCAAACTCTGACTTATACAAAATATGCATCATCTCTGGCCAACATTTTCTCATTTCTTAATTCAATTTCCAAACTAAGACCATCTACAAAAAGTTTCCATTCCAACTTTTGGGTATAATTAGTTCTCTTTTTCCTTTCATTTCGTGAAGCTTATTGAAACCATCTGTGAGGCACTGAGAGTTTATTCTTGAGAACCAAAACAATGTTTTCAAAAATCAAGACTCCTCTGGGTCAGCACACTTGTCATTTCATCCCAGCAGTTTGACATCTGTCATTCTGAGATTACAACTTTTTAAAGTTAGAAATACATAAGGATATACAGAGATATATAGGGAATCCCAATTCTCCTCAGTACTCTTTAAGGGATTTATAATTCACATAGATCATTTCTACCTGACTACCCTCTAGTATATTGATTTTTGATAGGTTATTGCTTGCTATATAAAGAAGTGCTCTGAAAGATAAGCATATGTTAAGTTTCAAATTCCACTAACATTAATATCCTTAGGTCTGGTAAAGAATCAATATTTATCTCACCTAGTCTACTCCACTCATAGATAAGCTTCCTGATGGCAAGGATCCTGCCTAATTATTGCATTTCCCACAATGGCTAACCATGGCAGGTCCCCAGTAAAGGTTAATCTGATGAATGCTGAATCACTATTTCATAGAATTGAATCATATCTTCCCTGTTGATCTGTAATTTGGATCATACAGTCTGGACTATAATGAACTGTGTCAGTGTGGAGAAGGCATACAACTATCTAGGCATGCCCATCAAATAATGACAGCATAATGAAAGGTCTCTCTCAAATTCAATGAAAGCCAAAATGTAAGAGCAATGGTCTCAGTTAGCAGTGAGCTACAGTAATCATTACACAGAAAATGGTTAGAAGAATGATCTTGTGCAAGAATATTTCAATTTAAGAACAAAGATTACATTATGTAAGGGGGAAAATGACTTTTGTGATTATTGCTGGAAGTAAACAAGGCCAGGAAATACCTGGAAAACTTTTGTAAAATGCCATACAACAAACACTTGGCCTCTTCAATATAGTCAAGAAGGTGTTTCTAATCTAGAAATATTTGCTGACTAAAAATAATGAGTTAGGCCAGGCATAGTGGTTCATGCCTATAATTCCAGCACTTTGGGAGGCTGAGGCAGGAGGACTGCTTGAGCCCAGGAGTTTGAGACCAGCCTGGGCAACATAGTGGGACCCTGTTTCTACGAAAAAAAAAAAAAAATAATTAGCTAAGTGTGGTGGCATGCACTTGTAGTCCCAGCTATTTGGGAGGCTGAGTCAGGAGGATCACTTGAGCCTAGGTGAGACTATAGTGAGCTGTGATCACAGCACTACATTCTAGTACAGGCAACACAGCAAGACCCTGTCTCAATAAATAAATAAAATAATGTGTTAATTCTGTCTACCAAAAAGGCCTAGAAGCAATAACAATCCAGTGTCAATGAGCACTCCTAGCATCCAGATTGTAGTCTCTAAGAACCATTCCTCTCTAAAAATAACCAACATCCTTGGTAGGAATTTCAGGTCTTTGTCAGCAAATGTACAAGTTGGGTGGCATATCTTGTTATACCAGAAAGCAAGGAAGCTCTCACAAACTATTTTAGTGATGTTAAGAGATATCACCTAGAAGGGGCCACAGATGGTCAACTGAGCATTATATAAATGTGTAGAACTAAATAAGACATATAGAAAACATTCAATCCATTAGTTAATCAGACACTGGAAGAGTGTGTGTGTCTGTGTACATATGTAAATATATATATATTTATAAACACACACACATATATAAAGGCAGATGGAGGAAGGGAAATAACTCATTAGATACCAATGAAAGTTCCTAGGATATCTTATTTTTCTCTAAAATGATAATTAAAAGAAAAGAATTGAGCATTTATTCTGCCTCTCTGGTATGAACTGTACTTCAGAGTATTCTAACACCTGAAGCTGTGGTGGGTGAATGACAGTATTCTCTATAAAACTAGTTTAGCCAATAAAATATACAAAAGAAATGACGGCATTCAAAATTACCTTTTTGTCACCTCTAGTGAAATGACAGAATCAGGCAATGTTTATCAATGGATGGTAAAACAAGTTTAAGGTCAATGGGAAACTTTATAGTGGATTAGACTGTCACCATCTGAACCCATTGCTCAGTCTTTTTTTTTTTTTTTTTTTTTTTTTTGAGACGACGGAGTCTCGCTCTGTCGCCCGGGCTGGAGTGCAGTGGCCAGATCTCAGCTCACTGCAAGCTCCGCCTCCTGGGTTTACGCCATTCTCCTGCCTCAGCCTCCCGAGTAGCTGGGACTACAGGCGCCTGCCACCTCGCCCGGCTAGTTTTTTTTGTATTTTTTAGTAGAGACGGGGTTTCACTGTGTTAGCCAGGATGGTCTTGATCTCCTGACCTCGTGATCCGCCCGTCTCGGCCTCCCAAAGTGCTGGGATTACAGGCTTGAGCCACCGCGCCCGGCCTCAGTCTTAGTATTACTAAAAGTACATCTCCTGATGTGATGAAATATGAACTACATAGTACCATCTATAAAATAATTGCCAAAACGAAACTGCTTAAAAATTTTTATAATAAACTTAAAAAAACGGATAATTGGGAGAAATTTATGATTTTAACATCAGCCTTCTGGAACATACCGGCCACAGTTCTTTACAGATCACTGAGAGCTGTTCAGTGACCTCATTCTCAAGTTCTCTCAGTACCCTGGAATGTCATTTGCCTGAGCCAGAAGACAAATTCATTTAGAGTGAGTAAATCCTTATTTATAATCTTTTCATAAAACTTGGGCTCCAAATCCTTTCTACCATGTTTAATACCACATATCCAGATAATTCTCTTTGATAGACAACTATCAATTGCTTTTTGTCTTATATTCTTTGTGGTTAAACTTAGGTTCTATATAGAATGTTACTATCATATTCTCATTTAATATTATTGTTTGATGTATAAATGTACCAATCAAGTTATGGCCTAGGTTTTAAAGTGACTTCACAAGAGATAATTCAGTAAAAATCCTGACTTTTAAGAAGGGCTAAATCTCTAGCATTCAGTGCTAAATTAGAAAATGGTAACAGGGGCTGGGTGTGGTGGCTCACGCCTGTAATCCCAGCACTTTGGGAGGCCAAGGCAGGCGGATCACAAGGTCAGGAGATTGAGACCATCTGGCTAACAAAGTGAAACCTTGTCTCTACTAAAAATACAAAAAATTAGCCAGGCGTGGTGGCACACACCTGTAGTCCCAGCTACTCAGGAGGCTGAGGCAGAAGAATCCCTTGAACCTGGGAGGCGGAGCTTGCAGTGAGCCAAGATGGCAACACTGCACTCCAGCCTGGGTGACAGAGCGAGACTCCATCTCAAAAAAAAAAAAAAAGAAAGAAAATGGTAACAGGTAAAACTGATTATGGTACAACTGTTCCACTACCCTGTCCTCAAGAGCATCAACAATTCCCTCTCCCTTCACATTTGAATGGTCCTCGAGTCTTCTTAAAGGTATATTAATGGAAAGGAACATGGGATTTAGTGTCAGATCTGCATGGAAAACTAGGCTATGTCACGTATTAGCTGTACAATCTTGAGCAATATCCTTACTCTTTCTGAGTTTCAGTTTCCTCATCTGTAAAATGGTAAAAACAAAAAACAAAAAAAAACCAGTAGGTAGTCCTCATAGTATCTGGAAAGTAAACAATATAACATAAGTAAAACATTACAATAGCTGGCACATAGCAAACAATGAGTAAATGGTTTATACAAAACAGGATGTGAAGGAATGAGTTAAAAGTTTGGGTTGAAAAACAGAGGAATAATCATTGTAATAGAGAATTAAAACCAGAGGTGTAGTCCCCAAATTGTCAATAATGATTTCTTATGGAAAGATTATCGGATGCACTTTCTTTTTCTATTATACATTTCTAAAATGTTTTAGTTTTTAAATAATAACCATGTATTACTTTTGAATTGGAAAGAAATGGAAATGTTTTCAAATACCCATTCTCTTCATTCTTAGTATCTCCATTAAAGTTTTGTTGATAATCTCTTCCCTAGACTCTTCCAAGCTGGAATCTCAGCCTCCCACCCCATGCCATTTTCTACATTGCCACCAGAACTCCTCATGTCTAGTCCCTGGATGACTCCATGTTGCCTACAGAATGACATTCAAACTCCCTAGTAGGACTTGGAAAGCTCTTCATAATCTGGTCTCAGTCTTTCCAACCTCATACTGCACCCTTCCCTCTGACTCACACAGAGCTCTAGTCACACCAGAATTCTTGTCATTCTCTAAACACATAAAATCTCTTTTTTTTTTTTTTTTTTTTTTTTTTGAGATGGAGTCTCACTCTGTCGCCCGGGCTGGAGTGCAGTGGCCGGATCTCAGCTCACTGCAAGCTCCGCCTCCCAGGTTTATGCCATTTTCCTGCCTCAGCCTCCAGAGTAGCTGGGACTACAGGCGCCCGCCACCTCGCCTGGCTAGCTTTTTGTATTTTTTAGTAGAGACGGGGTTTCACCGTGTTAGCCAGGATGGTCTCGAACTCCTGACCTCGTGATCCGCCCGTCTCGGCCTCCCAAAGTGCTGGGATTACAGGCTTGAGCCACCGTGCCCGGCCAAAATCTCTTATATACTTTCACCTTTCTATGGGTTGAAATGGCAGTGAACAAAGTGATCTTAGATAGCACATGCTGAAGAGGACAGAACCCCCTGATGAACTAGAACATCTGCTCTGCACTATTACATGAGAAATATACTTAACTTGTTGTGAGGCCGCTTCACTTTGGGGTCTATGTGTTATAGAGGCTTTGCATCCCCTAACTAATACATGATACAAGGATCTTTCCCTTTCCAGAACTGAAGAAACAATTCTCCAGTAAAACAATTATTTTGTATGCAAAACCAAAGTAATCATAGTATACTACTTTGCTCACTCATAAATAATAACTACACAGTCATAATAATCTAAATGTGATTATTAAAATTTAAAATTATGATAACATTTATTAGGAAGATAAGGGAAAGGAAATAGAATAATGGTGGCAGTAAAAAGACTATCATCTAGTTTATCTTGTCAAAGATACTGCTTAAAATTGATAAATGAAAAATTAGTATAAGCCCATTATTTGTAACACAGAGGTAAATCTATGACGAAAACAATGATGAACAAATAAACAAATGAACAAATAAAAAAGATAAAAGTGGTTGTCTTTGGGTAATAGGACTGAAAAATGGAGAAGAAAGAGGCAAAGAGGCCGGGCGCAGTGACTCACGCCTGTAACTCCAGCACTTTGGGAGGCTGAGGTAGGCAGATCACTTGAGGTCAGGAGGTCAAGACCAGTCTGACCAAATAGTGAAACCCTGTCTCTACTAAAAATACAAAAATTAGTCGTGTGTGGTGGTGGGCACCTGTAATCCCAGCTACCCAGGAGGCTGAGGCAGGAGAATTGCTTGAACCCCGGAGGCAGAGGTTGCAGTGAGCCAAGATTGCACCACTGCACTCCAGCCTGGGCAACAGAGCAAGACATAATCTTAAAAATAAATTATATATATATATATATATATATGAAAGAAAGAAAAAAGAAAGAGGCAAAGAACTATTCATTGATATATCTGATTTTTAAACAATGTATTATTTTGATACAATTAAATATTTAAAATGTACAAGAGAGAAAATGAACACAGGTGAGATGGACTAGGTATGAAACAGCAGGATTGAAAACAGGAATACAATAAAATAAAGAGATATGCTGGTTTAAGATAGTGGAGTAGAAAGACAAGGGGAGGAAGAAGATGATCTGCTGTCCTCAAGCTTTGCTATACCCAGATCTCCAGTCATTATGATTCAGAGTAGCCCCCAAATGCCCAAGAAACATTTATAAATAAGTGTACATAAAAATAATAATCAGGGATTCTATTACCTAGCTCAACTTCAGTTTTATAGCTTCCCTGTAGACCCACATACATTCACCTTGGCAGATGCTAGCTACTGGAAAAACTCTCATATCTGTATTTCAGTTCCCAGAAGCAGAATATATATGTGTGTGCTTGTGTGTATATTGAGGACATTCAGTCTCATGCAGTCAGGAAAAGGGTAAGTGGGCAGCTACGAATAGGGCAGATAGGGAAGCATAAGCAATACTGTAATAGGAAGAGACAGAAATAGCAGAACTGTGGGGGAAAGGAAGGCAGTAAATGGAAACATAACATTTAGAAACATTAAGGTGCAAAGAAAGGATTTTGCTGCAGCCTAGGTAATCACAGAGACAGATCTAGAGGGCTGAACTCACGCAAGACAAATATCTTTACTGCAGTTCCAAAAGGGAACTGATCATATCTCAAATGAGGTTAATGCTATGTACTTTTAACAACTATTAAAAACTTGGCCCTACTTGAAAGGAAGCCATGTACCTACCCTTTGAGGAGCATAAACAGGATATGAGGATGAGCACTAATATACTCCACAGTAGGACTCCGAGTGCCTATCTGTCTTCTCAGGATATTGTTAAATATCTGGGTCACATCTTTTTTTCCCTGTTAAAGAAACAAACAGCAATTAAACTGTACACTCCAAATGGATGAATTGTATAGTATGTGGAATATATACATACACACATACACACACAGACAGAAATGGTACCATCCTTTCTAATATGCAAAAAACGTTAACTTACTCTTCCCATAGACCCCTAACAAGCTGTGCATGCAAACACAGTCTACAAAATGGATGCAGCTCCTTGCCGCAGGATTTGTGCTGGGGGAAATTTGACCAACTGGAAGTCCATTTCCCACAGAGCGCAGAAGGACATAAAGTGAATACAACAGAACTGAATTCTTTGTTTTTTCACTGTCTACCTTTATGCAAGAAAAAAATTATGATTATCATTTTTAAGCCTTCATGAATAAGGAAGGAAAATAGATGAAGAAAATAAGATTTTAATAAAATGTAGGTTAAAATCAAATTCCTTTTTCTTACATCTACTTCCTAGTATTTTTTGCCTTCAAGTTATCACTTTATTCACCCTTCTTCACCCTAGTGCCTTGATTTAAAAAAAAAAAAAAAGTGGGTTTTCCATTAGGTGGAAGTATTTAATCTAGGTGATCATAACAAATCATATCTAGCCTACAGGAATAGAAGAGATCACTGAATCAGTGAGACAGAGGAACCAGATACGGAATCATGGATAGGGCTTCTTAGAGTCCTCATGGACAAGACCTGCACTCTCATATACCTTACAACCTGTCTAGCCTGGTTTTCCAAAAGAAATCTTGGACTGGACCTGAGTTTACTATATGAAAAATATATACAAGAATGACTGCTATTGTTTGGCTCTGTGTCCTCACCCAAATCTCATCACGAATTGTAATCCCTATAATCCCTACGTGTGGAGGGCAGGACCTGGTGGGAGGTGATTGGATCATGGGAGTGGTTTCCCCCATGCTGTTCTCATGATAGTGAATCAGTTCTCACTTGATCTGATGGTTTTATAAGGGGCTCTTTCCCCATTGTTCATTCACTCTTCTTTCTCCTGCTGCCATGTGAAGGTCTGTGCCTGCTTCCCCTTCTGCCATGATTGTAAGTTTCCTGAGGCCTCCCCAGCAGTGTGGAATTGTGAGTCAATTAAACCTCTTTCCTTTATAAATTACCCAGTCTCAGGTATTTCCTTACAGCAATGTGAGAACATAGTAATACAATGACATTGCATTCTCAATCAGTATGGCCCTAGTTCTGGCCATCACCTCTCAAATGAACTATTAAAGAGCTTGCTTAAGTTACTGTCTCCACTTCAAAGCATCCTCACCCTATCAGAGTGAGCTAGCTAGAAATGCAAATCTGACCATGCCATCTCTCTCCTTAAACTCTTCAACATCTCCCTTTTGCTTAGAACAAAGTCCAATACAAAAAGGCCAGGCGCAGTGGCTCACACCTGTAATCCCAGCACTTTGGGAGGCTGAGGGGGGCAGATCAGGAGGTCAGGAGTTCAAGACTAGCCTGACCAATATGGTGAAACCCCATCTGTAGTAAAAATACAAAAATTAACCAACTGTAGTGGTGCGCACCTGTAGTCCCAGCAACTTGGGAGGCTGAGGCAGAAGAATTGCTTGAACCTGGGAGGCAGAGGTTGCAGTGAGCCAAGATCGTGCCACTGCACTCCAGCCTAGGCAACAGAGCAAGACTTCATATCAAAAAAAAATGAAAGAAAAAAAGAAGTCCAATACCTTCAATGACTTGACAGTGGCCAACTTTTCCAGTCTCATCAGCTAACTATCATTTCCAATTCCTACATCAAGTTCTATTAGCACCAAATTGCTGCACCACATATACACAACATTTTATGGTTCTATATCTTTGCCGATGCTCTTTCATTTTTCATGAACTCTGTCGTTCTTTAAGATTCAGTTCAGGAGTATTCTCCCCTGGGATGAGTGCCACTCTCTGTACTACAACCATGTCCTTTGCCACATTGATCAGTATCTCCTCTTCCCTACTACCTCTACCTCTACCTTCACAGCAGCAAATACTGAGTGCTTACTCAGTGCCAGGCACTTATGCTAAGAGCTTTACAGGTATTATCCAATTTCCACAACAACCTTATTTTTTTAAATTTCATATTCTTTTTGTTAATTTTTTTCTGGCATGCATACAACAACCTTATAATATACATATAATAAAAAAGAAAGCAAGGATTTATAATATATGTTTTATAAAATGTACAAATGTAAATATGTATATATATATATATATATATATAAAATAAATAAGGAAATTAAGGATTAATGAGATTGCCTAGATCTCACTGTCCTGTCAGATACTGATAAATATCTACAGGCACTAACACCATCCAAGAAAAGATGACCTCAGCAATTGAACTAAATAAGACACCAGGGACCAATCCTGGGAGAACAGAGATATATGACCTTTCAGACAGAGAATTCAAAATCACTGTTTTGAGGAAACTCAAAGAAATTCAAGATAACACAGAGAAAGAATTCAGAATTCTATCATAAATTTAATACAGAGATTGAAATAATTAAAAATAATCAAGTAGAAATTCTAGAGTTGAAAATGCAATTGACATACTGAAGAATGCATCAGAGTCTCTTAATGACAGAATTGATTAAGCAGAAGAAAGAATTAGTGGCTTGCAGACAGGCTATCTGAAAACATGCAGTTAGAGGAGACAAAAGAAAAAAGAATAAAAAACAATGAAGAATGCCTACGATATCTAGTGAATAGTCTAAAAAAGGCAAATCTAAGATTTCCTGACCTTAAAGAGGAGGTAGAAAAAGAGATAGGGGTAAAAAAACTTACTCTAAGAGATAATATCCGAGAACTTCCCAAACCTAGAGAAAGATATGAATATTCAAATATAAGAAGGTTATAGAACACACCAAGCAGATCTAAACCAGAGAAGACTACTTCAAAGCATTTAATTCAAACTCTCAACGTAAAAAAAAAAAAAAAAAAAAAAAAATCCTAAAAGCAGCAGGTGAAAAGAAACAAATAACATACAATGGAGCTGCAATACATCAGGCAGCAGACTTTTCAGTGGAAACCTTACAGGCCAGGAGCGAGTGGCATGACATATTTAATGTGCTGAAGGAAACAAATCTTTTACCCTAGAATAGTATATCTGGTGAAAATACCCTTCAGGCACAAAGGAGAATTAAAGACTTTCCCAGACAAACAAAAGCTGAGGGATTTGATCAATACTAGACCCATCCTACAAGAAATGCTAAAGGTAGTTCTCCAATGTGAAAGAAAAGGATGTTAATAAGCAAGAAGAAATCATCTGAAGGTATAAAATCCACTGGAAATAGGAAGCACATAGAAAAACACAGAATAGTATAACACTGTAATGGTTGTGTGTAAACTACTCTTGTCTTAAGGAGAAAGACTAAATGATGAACCAACCAAAAATATTAACAACTTTTCAAGGTATAAACAGTACAATAAGACATAAAGAGAAACAACAAAAAGTTAAAAAGCAGGGGAGGAAGTTAAGATGTAGGGCTCTTATTAGTTTTCTTTCTGTGCATTTCTTTATGTAATTAGTATTAAGTTGTCATCAGCTTAAAACAATGGGTTATAAGATGGTATATGCATGCCTCATGGTAACCTCAAATAAAATACAATGGATACACAAAAAATAAAAACCAAGAAATTAAAGCACACCACCAGAGAAAATCACATTCACTAAAAGGAAGACAGAATGGAAGAAAAGAAGGAAGAAACAATAAAAAACAACCAGAAAACAAATAACAAAATGGCAGGAGTAAGCCCCTACTTGTCAGTAATAACATTGTATGTAAATGGACTAAAGTTTGCAATCAAAAGACACAGAGTGGCTACTTGGGAGGCTGAGGTGTAAGGATCACCTGAGCCCAGGAGGTCAATGGTTCAGTGAGCTGTGACTGTGCTACTGCACTCCAGCCTGGATGACAGAGAGAGACCCTGTCTCAAAAAAAAAAAAAAAAAAAAACACACACACACACACACACACACACACATAGAGTGGTTGAATGGATGAAAACAACAAGACCCAGATGATCTGTTGCCTACAAGAAATACACCTCACCTATGAAGATACACATGAACTGAAAATAAAGACATGGAAAAAGATATTCCATGCTAATGAAAACAAACAAACAAAACCGAGGAGAAGTAGCTATACTTACATCAGACAAAACAGATTTCAAGACAAAAACTGTAAGAAGAGACAAAGAAAGTCATTATATAATAACAAAGGGGTCAGTTCAGCAAGAGGATACAACAATTGTAAATATATATGCACCAAACACTGGAGCATCCAGATATGTAAAACAAATATTATTAGAACTAAAGTGAGAGATACATCCCAATATAACAGTAGCAGATCTTAGATCTGGGACATGATAACTTTTAACACTGTTATTCAACATAATATTGGAAGTCTTAGCTAGAGCAATCAAACAAGAGAATGAAATGAAGAGCAAATATTATTAGAGCTAAAGTGAGAGATAGATCCCAATATAACAGTAACAGATGTTAGATCTGGAACATGACAACTTTTACCACCATTATTCAACATAATATTGGAAGTCTTAGCCACAGCAATCAAACAAGAGAATGAAATGAAGGGCATCCAAATTGGAAGAGAAAAGTCAAATTATCCTTGTTTGCAGATGATATGACCTTATATTTGGAAAAAACTAAAGACTCCACAAAAAAACTATTAGAATTGATGAGCAAATTCAATAAAGTTGCAGGATACAAAAATCAACATACAAAAATCAGTAGCATTTCTATGTGCTAACAGTGAACAAGCTGAAAAAGAAATCAAAAAAGAAATCTCATTTATAATAGCAACAAATAAATAAATACCTAGAAATTAACTTAACCAAAGAAGTAAAAAATCTCCATAACAAAAAGTATAAAAAAACTGATGAAAGAAATTAAAGAGGACATGCAAAGAAGGAAAGATATTCATGTCCATGGATTGAAAGAAACAATATTGTTAAAATGTTCATACTACCCAACATAATCTACAGATTCAGTGCAATCCCTGTCAAAGTACCAATGACATTCTTCATCAAAATAGAAAAAACCATCCAAAATTTACATGGAGCCACAAAAAACCCAGAATAGCCAAAACCGTCCTGAGCACAAAGAACAAAACTGAAGAAATCACATGACTTGACTTTGCATTACACTACAGAGTTACACAGTAACCAAAACGGCATGGTACTGGCATAAAAACAGACACACAGACCAATGGAACAGAACAAAGCACCCAGAAACAAATTTACGCACCTACAGTGAACTCATTTTTTACAAAGATGCCGAGAACATACATTGAGGGGAAAAGACAGTCTTCAACAAATCGTGCAGAGTAAACTGAATATCCATATGCAGAAGAATGAAATTAGACCCCTATCTCTTGTCACATACAAAAATCAAATCAAAATGGATTAAAGACTTTTATCTAAGATCTATGAAACTATGAAGCTACTAAAAGAAAATACTGGGGAAACTCTCCACGACCTTGGTCTAGGCAAAAACTTCCTGAGCAAAACCCCATAAGCACAGGTAATCAAAGCAAAAATGGACAAATGGGACCACATCAAATTTAAAAGCTTCTGCACAGTGAAGGATACAATCAACAAAGTGAAAAGACAACCTCCAGAACACAGGCCTTCTATGAAAAGGTGGTCAACATCACTGATTATCAGAGAAATGCAAATCAAAACTACAATGAGATATCATCTCACCACAGTTAAAATGCCTTTTATCTAAATGTCAGGTAACAGCTATTGCTGGTGAGGATGTGGGGAAAAGGAAAACTTCATATGCTGTTGGTAGGAATATAAATTAGTACAACTGCTATGGAGAACAATTTGGAGGTTCCTCAAAAAACTACAAATAGAGGCCGGGTGTGGTGGCTCAAGCCTGTAATCCCAGCACTTTGGGAGGCCGAGGCAGGCGGATCATGAGGTCAGGAGATCAAGACCATCCTGGTTAACACAGTGAAACGCCATCTCTACTAAAAATACAAAAAAATTAGCAGGGCCTAGTGGCAGGCACCTGTAGTCTCAGCTACTCGGGAGGCTGAGGCAGGAGAATGGCGTGAACCCGGGAGGAGGAGCTTACAGTGAGCCAAGATCACGCCACTGCACTCCAACCTGGGCGACAGAGCAAGATTCTATCTCAAAGAAAAAAAAAAAAAAAACTACAAATAGAGCTACCATATGATTTAGCAATCCTACTCTTAGGTTTATGCCCAAAAGAAAGGAAATCAGTATATCAAAGAGATATTCACACTCCTGTATTTGTTAATAGTATTGTTCACAATAGCCAAGATTTGGAAACAACCTAAGTGTCCAAAAACAGATGACAAAATGAGGATAAAGAAAATGTGGTACCTATATACAATAAAGTAGTATTCAGCCATAAAAAGGAATGAGATTCTATCATTGCAACAACATGGATGGAACTGGAGGTCATTATGTTAAGTGAAATAAACCAGGCACAGAAAGACAAACATCAGATGTTCTCAGTTATTTGCAGGATCTAAAAATTAAAACAAATGAACTCATGAAAATCAAGAATAGAAGCATGGTTACCAGAGGCTAGGAAGGTAGTAGGGGAGTATGTGTATGGGGGATGGGGATGGTTAAGGGGTACAAAAAACAATAGAAGCAATGAATAAGATCTAGTAACAACACCAAGGATAAATGCTTGAGAGGATGGATACCCAAATTTCCATGGTGTGGTTATTACACATTATATGCCTGTACTAAAATATCTCATATACACTGTCTACTATGTACCCACAAAAATTAAAAAGAGAAAAAGGAAATAAATAAAAACCCATGCTCTCACGAGGTCAGGAGTTCGAGACCAGCATGGCTAAGATGGTAAAATCCCATCTCTACTAAAAATACAAAAATTAGCCAGGTGTGGTGGCATGCACCTGTAATCCCAGCTACTTGGGAGGCTGAGGCAGGGGAATCACTTGAACCCAGGAGGCAGAGGCTGCAGTGGGCTGAGATCACGCCATTGCATTCGAGCCTGGGCAACAAGAGTGAAACTCTGTCTAAAAAAAAAAACAACCCATGCTCTCCAAATGTCCTCTCTCCGAAACCCAACCCCCCAACCAAAGCCCAAAAAACTTAATAGTATAAAAAACAAGCAATCTGCCAGGAATGGTGGCTCACCCATGTAATCCCAGCGCTTTGAGAGGCTAAGGCAGGCAGATCACCTGAGATCAGGAGTTTGAGACCAGGCTGACCAACATGGTGAAACCTTGTCTCTACTAAAAATACAAAAATTAGCCGGGTGTGGTGGTGCATGCCTGTAATCCCAGCTACTCGGGAGGCTGAGGCACGAGAATCGCTTGAGCCCTGGAGGCAGAAGCTGCAGTGAACTGAGATTGTGCCACTGAATTCCAGCCTGGGCAACAGACCAAGATCCTGCCTCAAACAAACAATCTAACTAGAAAATGGACAAAAGGCTGGGTGGGGTGGCTCGTGCCTATAATCCCAGGCATGAAATTACTTTGGAAAGCTGAAGCAGGCGGATTGCTTGAGCCAGAAGTTTGAGAGTAGCCTGGGCAACATAGCAAGACCCCATCTCTACTTAAAAAATAAAATAAAAATAAACAAAAAAGAGAAAATGGGTAAAAGACATGAAGAGACATTTTACCAAAGAGGAAATACAGATGGCAACAAGCACATAAAAGATGTTCAACATCGTTAGCCATTAGGGAAATGAAAATCAAAACCACAATGAACTATTACTACATGCCTATCAAAATGGCTACAGTAAAAAACAGCAACAACATCAAATGCTGGCAAGAATGAAGAGAAACTGTACTCATAGACTGTGGTGGAAATGTAAAACAGTATAGCCAATCTGGAAAACACTTTAGCAGTTCCTGAAACAGCTAAACATGCAGCTAACCCTAACAGCAATTGTGCTCTTTGCATCTATCACAGAGAAATGAAAACTTATGTTCACACAAAAACCAGTTAGGAAGTGAATCTTCAATTGAAAAGGATACTTCAAAATCAGTTGCTCTCATAATTTAAAAACACGAAAAAATGTTTACAGGCCGGGCATGGTGGCTCATGCCTGTAATTCTAGCACTTTGAGAGGCCAAGGCTAGAGGATCAGTTGAACCCCAGGAGTTTGAGATCAGTCTTGGCAACATGGTGAAAACCCATCTCTACAAAAAAAATACAAAAATTAGCTGGGTGTAGTGGCACACGCCTACAGTCCCAGCTATTTGGGAGGCTGAGGTGGGAGGATCACTTGAGCCTGGGAGGTGTAGGTGGGAGGTGTAGGTTGCAGTGAGCTGAGATCATGCCACTGATGGTTAAAGACTATACTGATGTTAAAGACTATATTTGCTGTATAAAAAAAGATATAGCTGTAAGCATAAATTGGTTTTAAAATGAAAGAAATCATGTTTTGTTCAAATTTTCTAGACCCTACAGTGTAATATTGCAGAATAAATATCAACCGTCTTTGAAATGTCATAGGAACATGTTTTTCATACTTCCCAGTAAAATGCCACAAGAACATTCCATACAGCATTCCAGTGAACAGTAGAAATGAAGCTCTACAGGACTCTATCCAACTTTTACACAGAGGAAAACATTCTTCTAGTTCATTAGCAAATGGGTGCAAAGGCAAAGGAAGCCCCCTGTGGATAACAAAAACAAGTTCTGCTACCAGGGACCGATTCCCAAAACAGAGGAAAGGATTAGAATAGAAAGGATTACAGAACACTGAAACAGGTACAAGCTGGTGAATAATGATCTCTACATTACACGTTAATCTTTGTAGCTATCAATTTGTCATGCCAAATCTAACTGCAGTGAAACCTTAACTATTTCAAAACCAGTTTTTTGCAACCCGCAGGTTGCCAGATCGCAAGTCCTGGACTCAGGAGTGGCCAGAAAAAAAGAAAAAAAACTCTCAAAATAACTTTGATAATAAAGAAGCAACATCCAGAAATGACCCCAAATGCCAAAAATTAGCTGGCAATTCTCAGGTTACATATAATGTAACCAATAAGATCCCAAACCTGAAGAAGCAGCCCTTGTGTTTGCTGGCAAATTCAAAAAAGTCAGCTTTAACATGAAATGCTCCACAATTATTTGCTGAATGAATGATATATATGGAAGTATTAACTAAAATCAAATAAGAAAAGAGAAAAGGAGGGAAGAAATAGGTGGTGAACAGCAGTCACAGCAACCAGAATAATTGCTGAAAAAGAGCATCCCTCACAGATAGCATAGATGAGAAAAGGGAAACGAGAAAAGAAGGCAGAGACTAGAAAACACCCACTTTAAAACACAAGCCATTGACTTTTATACAGAATATATATAAAGAATTCTCAAAATTCAGCAACAAAATTAAAAGGGGGCAAAAGATCTGAATAGATACTTCATAAAAGAAGAGATATAGTGGCAAAAATGTACATGAAAAGATGCTCAACATCATTAGTCATTAGGGAAATCCAAATTAAAATCACAATGAGATATCACAAACCCTTATTAGAAGGGCTAAAATAAAACAACAAAACAAAACAAAAAGTTGACATTCCCCAAAAGCCCTACTCCTAGGTATTTATCTAAGTGAAATGAAAACCTATGTTCACACTAAATACTATACATAAATGGTTATGGCAGCTTTATTGGTAATTGCTAGAAACTGGAAATATGTAAAATATCCTACAAGTGGGGAATCGATCAATGAACTGTGGTCCATCCATGCAATGGACTACTACTCAGCAATAAAAAGCCACAGACTCCTAATACATGGCGATGACATGGATGAATCTCAAATGCATTATGCGGACAGAAGCCAGGCTGAAAAGGCTACATACATATGATTCTGTTTACCCAATCTTTTTGCAATGGGGAAAATATAAGGACTGAAAACTGATCAATGGTTGCCAGAGGCTGGGGACAGGAAAAGGAGCTGATTACAAAGAGGCATCGGATAATTTTTTTATTTTTTATTTTGAGACGAGGTCTTGCTCCATCACCTGGGCTCAAGTGGCACAATCTCAGCTCACTGCAACCTCCACCTGCCAGGTTCAAGCAATTCTCTTGCTTCAACCTCCCAAGTAGCTGGGACTACAGGTGTACACCACCACACCTGGTTAATTTTTGTATTTTTAGTAGAGACAGGGTTTCACCATGTTGGCCAGGATGGTCTCGATCTCCTGAGCTCGTGATCTGCCCACCTGGGCCTCCCAAAGTGCTGGGATTACAGGCATGAGCCACTGCGCCCTGCCGGCATAGGAAAATTTTTTAGGGTGCTGGAACCGTTCTTCATTACAGAACTGAGCACTAAAAAGGGTGAATGTTACTATTTATAAATTGTATCATAATTTTAAAAAATGAAACTTATAGCTACTGAAGTCATGGACTTCTCTATTCTTGCTGGTGTGTTGCGGGGGAGTTGAGGTGGGTGGGAGCAAATGGTTATGCTGAATTTCAGTAGCAGAAGTAGAGAGGCAGAACAGTCTGCAGGGTGAGGGGTGGCCACTGAACGGATTAATGAGGGGATCTTGCTGGGGACTAAAATTCAAATTGAACTAATTTATACATATTGGGAAAGACACAGGGAATGAAAGTACAAGCTAGCTCAAAGTTGCTCTCAAAAAAGCTCAAGCCTGTAATCCCAGCACTTTGGGAGGCCGAGATGGGCGGATCACGAGGTCAGGAGATCGAGACCATCCTGCCTAACACGGTGAAACCCCATCTCTACTAAAAATACAAAAACGAGCCGGGCGAGGTGGTGGGCGCCTGTAGTCCCAGCTACTCAGGAGGCTGAGGCAGGAGAATGGCATAAACCCGGGAGGCGGAGCTTGCAGTGAGCTGAGATCTGGCCACTGCACTCCAGTCCGGGTGACAGAGCGAGACTCCGCCTCAAAAAAAAAAAAAAAAAAAAAAAAAAAAAATTTAAATATAATTAAATTTACATATTACATGAAATCCATCTGTCGGAATTTATATGGGAGATTATCTACCCCCCGCCCCAATATCTTTGTCATTCTATTTTCTCTGCAGGCTGGCTTCTTCTGTTTCTTTAGTCCACATAGTGAAAAATATGGCCACTGATGGAAAAACTGCATTCACTATCTTTAGCATCTGGCTAGATACTGGGGTTCTGTCTCAGTTCTAGTTCCAGAATTCCTGCAGAAAGCCTCTGGCCCTCTTTCGGTCAGATATCCACTTGCAGGTCATTCAGCTGTGTGTTGTCCAGGGTGTCATGTCACCCAAAATGGTTGTTCCCATGGTAACCATGTGAGTGGAGAAGGAGGGAGTATTCTCCAGAAAAGACAGGGAGCGGGCAGACACAACATGTTATACACAGCACAGGCAGCCTTCATCCTCATGCAGATTGCATTCCTTAAAATGTCTGGTACGATCAAACTAATGGTCACTGACTTAATTTTATTACAAATAATTAACAGGTTTCACATCTAATTAAGAGCCTGATGCCAAATGCCATTTTTAATCACCCATAAATTACATTTCTCTTTAGGATAAAGGCCTTCTAAAGCTTATATTCATTAATTTTAGGAGGGCAATAGGGTAATGATAACATAAAATTCCATTTTCTATGACATAGTATTTCCCTACCTGAGATTGTAAATTCTTTAATTTGTCCAGTGATGAGCACGAAACATATAAACAATCAAATAAAATCAAGACCAAGTATAATTAAATAAAATCAATGGCTGACATGCATAGTAAGCATTTCAAATTGTTAAATGTATGAAGTACAGTCAAAGCTGGCATTTTAAGGCTTTACAACTTCTATTATATTTTTACAGTAATAAAACTAAAGGTAAAGAACCACGTTTTTTTTCTTTGTCTTTTTTTTTTTTTGAGATGGAGTTTCATTCTTGTTGCCCAGGCTGGAGTACAATGGTGCGATCTTGGCTCACTGCAACCTCCACCTCCCAGGTTCAAGCAATTCTCCTGCCTCAGCCTCCTGAGCAGCTGGGATTACAGGTGCATGCCACCATGGCCAGAGCTAATTTTTATATTTTTAGTACAGATGGGGTTTTGCCACATTGGCCAGGCTGGTCTCGAACCCCTGACCTCAGGTGTCCCAAAATGCTAGGATTACAGACGGGAGCCACCGCGCCTGGCCAAGGACCACTTTAATCAGGTCCAGGGAATAGAAAAAGATTGTTAGAGGATAAACATTTACAAAATGTAGGACTACAAAATGGCTTAATGAAAAGCAGAAAAGCTGATCCTGGAGTGTCTGTTTTGCTTTTTTTTTTTTTTTCTTTTGAGACAGGGTCTCATTCTATTACCCGGGCTGGAGTGCAGTGGCACAATCTTGGCTCACTGCAGCCTCAACCACCGTGATTCTTCCGCCTTAGCCTCCTGTGGAGCTGGGACCACAGGCACGCATGGCCTGCTATAGATATATTTTTTAATTTTTTGTGGAGACAGGGTTTTGCCATGTTGCCTGGGGGGGTCTCAAACTCCTGGGCTTAAGCAATCCTCCCACCTCAGCCTCCCAAAGTGCTGGGATTACAGGCGTGAGCCACTGCACTGGGCCTGTTTTGCTAATTTTTTTTTTAATGTGGCAAGAAATAATCATTAGGGATTAAGTTACCACAGAAGACAATTTTCTGCTTCTTTGAGCTGCTTATTCAGCCTGAACAGTTCACTTTGCATCCACCCTAGTTTTGCAAGGCACACCTGCCTTTAAAATGAATGCATCAGACCTTATAGGCAATACATTTTCCCTCCTTTGATCTCTTATCACGTTGTGTTTCAAAACATCAAAGAGTATAAAGCTGTGTTTTGAATAGTAGCCAAACCTCAAAAAACACAGCTGAGTTTGATCCTGAGCCCATAAAAATCAGAAGCCTTGCAAACTCAGTCACAAATTATTTTTTGAACCTCATAATAGTATGCTGAAATGGTTCTTGTCTGTCTGCAATTTTAAGGCTTAAAGGATTAGATAAAAATTTATAGCTACGTAATGAGATTTTTATTTAACCTGAAGGCTGACCTCCTAACTAGCCATTATTCACATGATGATAGCAGGATCCTCCAGTATTGTCCCTACCCCAATGGGCCACTTTCCTCTAGATTCCTGACAGAGAAGTGGGTTTGTCAAAGATTCCTGAGTCAGTCCCTGCCACCCAGTCTAAGTCAGTGCTGCCAGCCGCCATCACTGCTGTCAGCTCAGGGTTCCAAATCCCTGCTCCTAGCACCCTTCATCCCCCATTCATTGCCTTGTTTCTAGCAACTGTTTATTTTTTCAATACTCAGTTTACTCCAAGTGTAGAAAACCATCCCTTCTTCACTCGACATGTGTTGTTGTTGTTGTTGTTTTGTTTTGTTTTTGTTTTGAGATGGAGTCTCGCTCTGTCACCCAGGTTGGAGTTCAGTGGTGCGATCTTGGCTCACTGCAAGCTCCGCCTCCCGGGTTCACGCCATTCTCCTGCCTCAGACTCCTGAGTAGCTGGGACTACAGGCACCCACCACCACGCCCGGCTAATTTTTATATTTTTAATAGAGATGAAGTTTCACCGTGTTAGCCAGGATGGTCTCGATCTCCTGACCTCGTGATCCACCTGCCTCAGCCTCCCAAAGTGCTGGGATTACAGTCATGAGCCACCGCGCCTGGCCTCAACATGTATGATTAGTACAGAGTTCCTTTACAAAGGTTTAAGGTGAACAAAGGATAATTACAGCACAGTGCAGAAACACCTTCAAACTGAAGTCTACAGATCACTTTTATGAAAGGTTCCGCAGTCTTCCTGATCATCTTTCTCCACGAACACCTTCCTTTTGTCATGGTTCTGGATCCCTCTCTCTCACTGCCTCCAAACCTTTCTTCTATCTTTCTTCTATTTCCTACTCCTATCAACCTTAGCCAAAGAGGGCATTTCTCAAATTTCTGTTACTTTTCTCTGCCAAGGAAATCTAAGCTTTTTTCTTTCAGTCTTTTCCTTCCAGACATTGCCTAGAGACTTCAGCCTTTCAAACTAACAAAAAAGCCAATCATGGTATCTTCTAAACAAAAATTCACTTTTTTTCTCTGTAAGGAATGTGCCATTCTCCTAGGTTATCTGGCAAAAGCTGTAGTCCATCCTTAAAATAATAATTTTTCCTTTCTGTTGTCAAAACACAACAGAAATTTTACAGTCAAATGACTGTTGTTCTCTCCAAAGAAGCACCAGGAGAGGCTATTCACTTACTGAAATCATATCATCATCACTCCAAAGAGTTTGAATTATCTTCTAAACAATTTACTAATTCCTCCAGAAAAATGGCTCACTGGTATGTCCCGACACCTTCTTTTGGTCCAATTCTTTTACCTCTGCTTTGATTTCTCATTCTCATTACTACATTCATTCAATCAATTCACATACTAACATGCCACTAGGTATGGCAAACACAGTGCTAGTACTCAAGGCAACATAGAAGTGGCTGTCCCAGTGCAAGCCATGAACCAAGAGACATGGGAGTGGCGGGTTCTGTGTCATTGGAGTAAGTTTGAAGTCAGATGGAATTTTATCAAGCTGTCACTAGCTTATATAGATACTTTAGGCTTGAGAAGGAGAGTTGCCGCCTGCAGGCTGATCATCCATGCCTCCAGTTCATAGAGATAACATAGTAGGTTTCTACAAGTAGGCTAATAATGGCAGGAAGGAAGCGCCTCCTTCCTGAAAATACTGTATGTAGTTGAAATGCTTACAATTGAACTGTACTAAACTTTCACTCCTTTTCATTCATTCATTTATTCATTCAACCAAGAAGTATATACTTTTCTATGGGCTAGAGAAGGAGGATGGCTGCATCTATGGAGTATCACATTCACTTATAATTACGTTCTAGGTATGTGTCACATCAACTGAATAAACAAAGTTAAGAATTGCCTGCTATCTTATTATCACAATAACAAATCTTCATAATAGTTTTGAATCATCCGTTTTAAAACATATTATTCTGGAGGGAAGGCAAGTATATAATACATTTTATTTTAAAAATTAAAGTAATCCACAAGAGTAATCAATTTAACTCCGCATTTGAAGGCTTAATCTTCAGCTATATGGAAAATTCAGATGTTCAGAAAGATACTTCTTTTCTCCAAGGATTCCAGAGAATAAAAGTTTACTTGACAATAATGTACAAGTCTATTTTAGGGAACTAAATGTCTTACTTACAAAATAATTTTTAAATGAACTTCTTCTCAAAAATTTTAATTTATATTTGTTATGCCACATAAAAGAAGGGGAACTTACATAACTTTCTTACGTTGCACTTTTTTTATCTGAGCCAATGCCAAAGAAAGTTGTAAGATACCCAAAGTTTTTCTTTGGTATACTCCTCCCTAACTCCCCAGTTCTTGGAGAGCACTTTGAACCTGAGGTTCTGTGGCTGCTCAAGGCTCCTCCAGGTCACTGAACCTGACGACCTCTCATCCCTGACTCATTCTTCAAAACATAACCATCCTTAGTCGTATTCCTTCCAGTACTCCACTGCAAATTGGGTTAATCTCATAAACTAACTCAAGCGTACTTAGGAATTAATGATGACAGTAGCTTAATATGCTGCTGTTCTCAGAGAAATGAGCAAAACAATAGTAAATTTATAAAACTATAATACTATAAGAATAGGGAATCGTTTTACTATTTATAGTCACTTACCAACTAAATCTAAAAAAACATTAAGGGTTATAACAAAAACAAAAATCAAGGGTTATAACAAAAACAAACCAGCTTACATTTAACTTCAGTTCTTGAGTTTGAGAAAAAGAAGAAATGAAAGAATACAACTACTTGACATTTGTATACAGTTTGCATTCGTATTTAGTGTCCCTATATAACACAACATATATATGTATATATTTTTATTTAGTTTAATATTTAAAACAACGCTGTAAGTTCATATTATTCCTATTTTATAGATGAGAAAGCTTAAGCTCAAAGAGGTTAAGTTACTGACCATGAAATAGCAGAGCTGGGACTCTAAGCAATTCTCATCCCGAGTCAAGTGTTTTTTTCACTATGCCACAGCTTCTACAAGTGTTCATAATACCTAATTTTAAATTAAATAAAAGAAACAGAAAAGTATATACATACAGGAAGACTATAATTTCACATATAGCTGGTTTTCAAAGGAAATGGGACCTAAGATGGAGAGGGAGAGTTAGCAAGCCAAGCAAGAGGAAAAAGCAAAAGATTATGGGTCAGAAAGTGTCAAAGGCAGAGATTGAATAAGGAAGGGAAAGAAAGAAAAAGACAGCTATAACTGAAAAGATGAGCTGAAGTCCAGGCCCTTCCGAGTCTCCACTTGGTCTTGCTTCTAGCCACAACCGGACTGCATGCCTCCTGGCTCTGCACTCCTCCTCCTCTGCTTCAGCTGCTAAAAATCTTCCCTGGTCTAACTTGTGCAGAGAGCTGTGGGCTACTATTTCCACAGATCCCCAGAGCCCTGACCTGATCGTGTTCTAATCACGGTAATCACTGTCATTAGTTTTCCTTCCACTTATTCAGTGAACAAAACGAAGAGCAATTCACTTTGCATATCTCCTCTATCTCTGAGAATGAATGGAGACCCAAGTACCTACCCAATAGGAACAAAATTGGTATTGTGGTAGAAACAAAGCAACAAAAGCCAAACCAGGACTTCTGTCACCTCAACAGTCAATGCCCAAGCTTGCCTATGTATCCATTTCTCACTGAAAAATCACAACCTCTGAGTTACACAATCGATAATAAAATGACTACACATATTCACCACTTACATTTCTAAGCTTTTGTTTTACTTAGTCAATGTATTATTTAGGTAAATGAAGTATAATTGCTTTCAAAAGGAGATAAACATATTACTAGCAATTAACACATTTCTTAAATCATTAGTATAATATGTTCATTAAAAGAACTGTCTGAATTTGAAGCTCTGAAGTAAGTGAGTGACTTGGGCAAATTACTTAATATCTTTGAACTTTAGGTTCTTTATAACATGGGGCTAATAACACAATATTAAACACAAAGGTAGTTTTAAGAATTCAATGAGCTAAATGCTTGAAACCTGGCATATAGCAAGCATTCAACAAATGTCATTTCTTATTATTACTTCTATTAGCCATTACTTTTGCTACCTAGCTGCATAAAACTTAACTATAGTTTGGCTTTTTGCTTTTGTAAAAAATAGATTAATTGTAGACGTTTTAGAAAAACCTTTAAAAAATAACATATGGAAAGCAATAATGAAAAGTCAAAGTCGAAATAGTGATAGATATATGTTAAAATTGAAAAGCACCACTGGCGTCCTTTTACAGCTGGTTTACCTCAAAGTCTATCAGCTGCAGGTCAGCTATCAGTGTCACCAGCAGGCCACTATTGTAGAGTTCTTGTGCTAGCTGAGCCACTGCTTCTGTCGGGGGTTCTTTTTCATTTGTACCACACAGAATTTCTTTCATTGCTTGCAGTGATTTCGACACTTCTTCTGAAGCCTAGTGACCAAAAAGTATGCTAACAGTTAAAAGAATCAAAGTTTTTAGGCTATAAACAAACAAACAAATAATCCAAAAAACCACTTCTTGGTCTTGGGCTCTGTTTATTTATAACTGATGGTACAGTTACAAACAAACAAAAACAGTAAGCACTGCCTTTTTCATTTTGGAAAATATTATAAATATTATAAAATTTATATAAAAAAGCTCTCTGGTATTTCTACTTAGTCAACATACATTAAATAATCTTTTTTTTTTTTTTAGATGGAATCTTGCTCTGTTGCCCAGTCTGGAGTGCAGTGGCACAATCTCGGCTCACTGCAAGCTCCACCTCCTGGGTTCATACCATTCTCTTGCCTCAGCCTCCCAAGTAGCTGGGATTACAGGTGCCCACCCCCACACCCAGCTAATTTTTGTATTTTTAGTAGAGGTGGGGTTTCACCGCGTTAGCCAGGATGGCCTCGATCTCCTGACCTCATAATTTGTCCACCTCAGCCTCCTAAAGTGCTGGGATTACAGGCATAAGCCATCGCATCCATCCCAATAATCTTTTAAACCACACTCATTGTCTAGTTTTGCTAGCAATTCAACATAAACTTTATTCTTGAAAATTAAATTGATTCCATTTTGAAGACTTATCAGTAGCTGCTAATCTTTATTTAAAGCATTGTGTTAAGGTTTTTCAACAAATTCCTATTCTTTTGATTTTTGAATGGTCCAAGTATACGATTGTAAATTGTCAAAACTCATAAGCGTTCTTTGTCAATTCATTTATTCCTCATACAGAATCACTGTCTTTTTTGTTATCTATGAAACTTAAAAAAAAACCTCACTATATTTTAAAGAATACTAGGCAAATCCATAGAGGCAGAAAGTACATAGATTAGTGGGTATTAGGGCCTGGGGGAGAGGGAAATAAGCAATGACTACTAATGGCTCCAGGGTTTCTTTTGCAGGTGATGAAAATGTTCTAGAATTAGACAGTGGTGATGGTTGCAAAACCTTGTGAATGTACTAAAAACCAATGAATTGTACACTTTAAATAGTGAATTATATGGTATGCTAATTATATCTCAATTTAAATATCTTTTAAATTAATATAGGTAGGAAAGGAGAGCAGACTAATTTAGTTAACAATTTGTCTGAATATTTTAAAAGAAATATACTTTTATTACTTTTAAGTATAATACTGTAATCATTATAAATGAAGAAGGAAATGAGTAGAATAAGGCAAATTACATAAAAATAACTCATGGTAGCATTATGCTACTTTTATTATTTATTTATTTTTATTTGTCTCTAGCTCTGCTTCTTGGGTGACACTACATTTATTTATTTATTTATTTATTTATTTATTTATTTATTTTTGAGATGGAGTTTTGCTCTTGTCACCCAGGTTGGAGTGCAACGGCATGATCTCAACTCACTGCAACCTCTGCCTCCTGGGTTCAAGAGATTCTCCAGCCTCATACTCCCTAGTAGCTGGGATTACAGGCACCCGCCACTGTGCCTGGCTAATTTTGACACTACTTTTAAAAAGTAATTTTTCATATCCTTAATAGCCTGACTGAAGCAATCCTTAATGTACTAGACCGGAAGCATCTTAAATTGTGAGATATATCCACAGAAGAGTGCTTTACACATACATAGAGAGTATGTTTAAGAGAGAGTTAAGAATAATCATAAAGCAGACATCTTTATGACCATCACCCAGTCAAGAAACAGAACATTTTCAGCACCCAGGAGTCACCTGAAGGCTCCTTTCAGTTCAGATGTAAATACTTTTATATCTCTTGTGACAAACATGTCTTTACATTTCTTATTACTCCTGTTTTATAGATGAGAAAACTTAGGCTGAAACAATATAGCTTAGTTCCACTGATTTTCAACTTTATGGACCAGTACATTACCCTTTCATGATTTGCTTCTTTCATTCAACATTATATTTGAGAAATTCATCTATGCTGTTGCATGTAGGCAGAAGTTCTTTATCACTTTCCAATGTTCCGCACTAAATGCCTATACCACAACGTTTTTATTGGTTCTACTGTTCATGGACATTGGGTTGTTTCCATTGAGGGGTTTTTATTAACAACAATGCTATGAACATTCTTGTACTTTTTCCTGGTGCAGATATGCAAGAATACCTCCAGAGTTTACAACTGGGAGTGGCACTGCAGGATTTTAGTACATGCATATCTTCATATTTCACAGATAATAATAAACTGGTTTTCAAAGCAGTTACATAAATGTGTACGTCATCATCCACAGTTAATGAAAAGTCCTCATTGCTCTCCATCCATGTTAAGTCAGCACTTAACATCATCACATCTTTTCACTTTTGCCAAGGCAGTAGTTGCATAATGTGAATTTATTGTGGTTTTAGTTGGCCTTTTCCTAGTTACTAATGAAAATATGTAAAAGGGTTTTTTTTTTCTTTTTTCTCTCTTTTACCATTTAGATTTATACTTGCAAAAAAGGCCATTTTTCTTCTATTTGGGCCAAGATTTGGCTCAGTATTACAAAGTGTGCTAGAATTGGAATAAGCTATTTCTGCACTCCTTGTAGAATTCAAGATTGTATCATTTACTGGAATAGAAGGATACTATGAACTTGTGTATTTCTTTTATAGATATCTTGCATATTGCCATAAACTAGTCACTTTATAGAGAAATCGGATATATAGGATTCAATATCCCTTTGAAGGAATAACTAACATTCCTGTGAGGAAGCCCCATTGAATAAGACCTTAAAACCATATGAAAATGAGATTCACTGTAACAGAAACTATCAGTCAATCTTTAAATAAAAACTTTTTATCTTTCATGTAAATGTAACATTACACACCAGTATAACCTTTTAGATCTTTAAGCTGTGTAGTCCAGAGGGATCCAGTGTTGGTCAGAGTCTCTAGAGAATGAACCTAAAGTTCATCCCAACAGACTAAATAATAATCAGTTTCATAACACCTGAAATCAACTTCAATCTATTTATAGAGGCTCTATGTGCACATCACAGATCATATTTTGAATTCTTCATTAAGCTTTTACATTGGGTTTTGGCATTGCAATGCATGTACTTTCATCATAATGTTACTGTTTTAGCTCATACCTTGTCTGTCTTTTTGTCTTGCTTTTCCAAAATGGCCAAATTGTCTTTCAGGATTTTCACAATTTCTGCTGGATTTTTGTGTGATTTGCTAAACAAGGGCATTTTTTTCACGTGTAGAAAGCTCTTCTTCCAATATGGAATGCTAAAAACAAATAAGCCAACAAAAATTATAACTTTAACTCTTTTTTTTTTTTAACTTTAACTCTTAATATGCTTAAATTTTTATACCAATATGTCTTATACATTTTCAATAATATGAATTCAGTAATCTGAAATGTTAAAAGTGATCAAATTAAAATGAGTTTCAAGCTTTATGCCAAATTTAAATAAATGTAAGATATTTTTGAAACGGTATTTTTAAAGTTTTGCTTGAAAGTTTTTATACAAAGTTTAAAATCTTTCCTACAATAGAAACATAAGGATTATACAAGAAATAATTTTAGAGTCCAAGTTGATATGTAAAACTAGATATTTTGACCAAAGAAAGTGATAATAATAATAAATATATTCTATAATGTTTAGCTATATGTATTCTGTAATGCTTAGCTGCTATTATTACAAGAAGTTCCATGACATAGTGAATGAATTATTTCACTAAAGAGAAAGGTACAGTAGTTTAGATATGATTCTATCTTAAATGTCCTAGACATTTCTGACTCTTTGAGTCAATTATACTTTTTTCCATTATTTTAAAAAATATACACTTATTGTCTGAATGCATAATAATCAATGATCAGATATTCTGCATTAAAGTAGAATTTTAAAAAGAAGCCAAATGCATCCATGTATAGACATACCTAGGAGATACTGTAGGTTCAGTTCCAGACCATTGCAATAAAGCAAATTTCTCAATAAAGCGAGTGTATTTGGTTTTTCCTAGCACATATAAAAGTTACATTTATGCTATACTGCAGTCTATTAAGTTTGCAATAGTATTATATCTAAGAAAACAATATGTACAACTTAATTTATAAAAATATTTATTGCCTGACCCTTCAGTGAGTCCTAATCTTTTTGCTAGTTGGAGTCTTGTATTAATGTTGATGGCTGCTGACTGATCAGGGTGTTGGTTGCTGAAGGCTGGAGTAGCTGTGGCGATTTCTTTTTTTTTTTTTTTTTTTGTCATTAAGAAGTCTTTATTGGATTGTAGTCACTTTCACCCTCCCACCAAATTAAGGGGGAAAAAACAAAAAACAAAAATAAGAAATCCCAGTAAAAGAGTCCCTCAAGATTTCATAAACTACAAATTAAAGCTGCTAGTTAATAAGGAAATGGCAGAATTTTCAGAGCTGTATAATACAAAAGTTCCTTTATTTTAAGCAGATGTTTTCCTCAATGACAAATCTTCCAACACAATGTGAAGTTATGCTACTCGGATATTTGTAGCAAAACCGGTTTTTTTGGTACAAAAACAAAAGCAAGAGACCATGAAAAAAAAAATTTTTGTTCCTCATGACCTATGAGTATACAAATTTTCTAGCAATTTAAAAGGGTAACTATGAGAGCCTGACATTTTTCTATACCCCACCTATTCTGCCTCTCTATTTGTAGAATTTGTAAATGAAAGTAACATCTTACGAGCAGAGGTCTCATTTATCTCCCACTCTCTCCAACTAATCCTACTAATTTTCTCTCATCTTCCTGAGCATCCTCCATGAACAGCATTGCAGGTTGGTTTCAAAAATAGAAAAGAAAAAAGAAAGAAAGTTTTACAAGGGTTTTGTTGGTTAATTACCAGTGGAGTCAGTCCACCAGTAGTTTGATTTCATTGGCTAGCAGCTGGTTCATGTCCAACAGGCCCCCTGGGAGCTTGGTGAGCAGCTCTCGCTCTGCTCCACTCCGTGCTTTCAGGATCGCTGTCAACAGAGCTGGAACTTGCACTCATGTTGTCAACAGCAGTGCTGGCTGGGGGACCCAGCTCCAGCTCACTAGTCTCACTGGCTGTGGACACTATGGAGAGCAGGGACATATGCTGGGTGAGCCGGCCAGAGGGTAGAAGGGAGGCAGCATAGTCTGCTATGATACCAGCTACATCTAGACCTATGATACGCCTTATCAAAGGCGATGAAACCTACATTTGCACTGGCCTCACAGACGCAGAAGGAGCCGTCATCTTTCATCAACAGGTCAGTGCCACACACATCCATCCCTAGGATATTAGACACCTGGATAGCTAGCTGCTTCCCTTTCACTCAATGAGCACATCATCCCCACACCACCGAATGAGCAGTTGCTTTGCATTCTCCCATCTGTTTGTAACATGGTGCCAACCACACAGCCTCCCAGGACAATGACACGTACATCTCGTCCATGAGACTCTTTAACATACTTCTGGAACAGGTATGGTGCTTCATGGTGAATAAGATGGCCTAGACCAGCCAAATGGTGCTTATCTTGAGCCAAGAAAACAGCTTTACCTCTATGACCCCGCGTATTCTTTACTACCATTGGGAACTCCAGTACTTCTGCTTCATCATCATTTTAGCAAAACTTTCATAGCCACCATAAGAGAAAGTATCTAGCAGAGGAACACCATGGCCAGCTAACTCTTGAAATGTCCAGAAGTTATTAACGCAGTTCAGGATGGCTTGAGGTCGGTTCATTAACCGGCATCCCATTTTCTCTAGATGGCGCAAAACAGTGATGTCACTATCACTTTGTACCCAAGGGGTTGGTACTCTACCACCACTTGTGGGTAGGCAGTGATTAGCTGTCCATTGATCTGCAGACCCAGGTTTCCTTGCTCGATTGTCAGCACCACCTCATCCATCACCACAGCCCTAAAGTCCAGTTCCTCCTCACAACATTTGGCCTTCAGTGCTCGTAAAATCTCTTTTTGAGGATAGTCTTCCCTGACGCGATGATCTGTCAAAAACCACAACTTGGCAGCCACAGAACTACACATCTTGATTAGCTCGTGCTTCCTTGCCTGGATTATTTCCTCTTGGATGTAATGTCTGCCGCGCGTGCGCACGCCGGCGATTTCTTAAAAGAAGACAATCAAGTTTGCCACTTTGACTCTTTCATGAAAGATTTCTCTGTAGCATGTGATGCAGTTTGTTAGCATTTTACTCACAGAACTGCTTTCAAAATTGAAGTCAGTCCTCTCGACCTGCCACTGCTTTATCAGCTAAATTTATGTCATATTCTAAATCCTTTGTTGTCATTTCATCTTCAGCAGGAGTAGATTCCATCTTAAGAAACCACTTTCTTTGCTCATCCATAGAAGCAACATTCCTCACCTGTTCAAGTTTTATCATGAGATTGCAGCAATTCAGTCACATCTTGAGGCTCTATTATTAATTCTTGTTCCCTTGTTATTTCCACCACATTGGCAGTTACTTCCTCCACTGAAGTCTTGAACCCCTCAAAGTCATCCATGAGAGTTAGAATCAACTTCTTCTGAACTCCTGAAAATGTTGATATTTTGACCTCCTCTCATGAATCACAAATGTTCTTAATGGCATCTAGAATGGTGAATCTTTTACAGCAGGTTTTTCTATTTAGTTTGCCCAGATCCATTAGAGGAATCACTCACTATGGCAGCTTGCATCTTATGAAATATGTTTCTTTCATTTTTTAAACTTTTATTAGAACAATATGAACATATGAAATGTATTTATTTAACAAGTTTGGAAAGTCAAAATTACTCCTTTGTCCATGGGCTGCAGAATGGATGTTAACAGGCATGAAAACAACATTAAGCTCCTTGTAAAACTCCATCAGAGCTCTTGGATGATGAGGTGCATTGTCAATGAGCAGTAATATTTTCAAAGGAATCTTTTATTCTGAGCAGTGGGTCTCAACAGAAGGCTTAAAATATTCAGTAAACCATGCTGTCATCTAGGCTTTGTTGTTCCATTTATAGAGCACAGGCCAAATAGTTTTAGCATAATTCTTAAAAGCCCTAGGGTTTTTGGAATGGGAAATGAGTATTAGCTTCTACTTCAAGTTACCAGCTGAATTAGCTCCTAAGTAGAGTCAGCTTGTCCTTTAAAGCCAGGCACTCACTCCTCCTTTCTAGCTATGAAAATCCTAGATAGCATCTTCTTCCAATACAAGGGTGTTCCATCTACACTGAAAATCTGTTGTTTTGTGTGGCCACCCTCACCAAGGATCTCAGCTAGATCTTCTGGATAACTTGCTGCAGCTTCTATAAACAGCACTTGCTGCTTTCCCCTGCATTTTTATGTTCTGGAGATGGCTTCTTTCTTTAAACCTCATGGAGCAACCTCTTTTAGCTTCAGACTTTTCTTCTGCATCTTCCTTTCCTCTCTCAGCCTTCATAGAACTGAAGAGAGTTGGGGCCTTGCTCTGGACTAGGCTTAAGGGAATGTGTGTCTGGTTTGATCTTCTATCCAGACCACTGAAACTTTCTTCGTATTAACAATTAGCTATTTTGTTTTCTTACTATTTGTGTTTTCACCAGAGTAGCACTTTTCATTTTCTTCAAGACCTTTTCCTTTGCATCCACAACTTGGCTAACTTACTGATGCAAAAGGCCTAGCTTTCAGCCTACCTCAGCTCTGGATATGCCTTCCTCACTAAGACTAATCGTTTTCACCTTTTGATTTAAAGTGAGACATACGTGATTCTTCCTTTTCCTTGAACACTTAGAGGCCACTTAGAGGGTTATGAGCCGGCCCAATTTCAGTATTGTTATGTCTCAGGGAAGAGGGAGGCCTGAGGAAAGTGAGACAGGGGAACGGCCAGTCAATGGGGCAGTCAGAACACACGCAATATTTATCGATTATGGGCTCCGTTTGTGGTGTCCCAAAACAATGACAATAGTACCATCAGCGATCACTGATCACAGATCACCATAACACATGTACTAACAATGAAAGAGTTTGAAATACTGTGAGAATTAACAAAATGTATCAAGAGATACAAGAGATACAAAGTGAGCACATGCTGTTGAAAAAAAATGGTGCCCATAGACTTCCTCAATGCAGGGTTGCCATAAACCTTCAATTTTTCAAAAACACAGTGTCTTCAAAGCACAATAAAGGTGTAACACAATAAAATAAGGTATGCCTGTAATTGCTCTCTTTCTCCCTGTAATTCTACAGCACTAAGGGAAAGATATAGAACTGTAGGAATTTTAAATACTCCCTGACACCAAAACAGAGTACAAATTATGACACAGTATCATAGATATGATATGACTTTTGTCCATTATTACTCTGCTTGGTTTTCACTGTAACAAGCTAATGCTAATTTACTTAAATTAAAAAGGTTTTCAGGGTTTCCAAGTCAATCTGATGGTTAGCTAGCATTTTCTGATCCACTATCTCCCCCCCCTTTTTTTTTTTTTGAGAGAGAGTCTCGCACTCTCGCCCAGGTTGGAGTACAGTGGAGCAATCAAGGAAGGATTCACTGCAAGCTCTGCCTCTCGGGTTCACGCCATTCTCCTGCCTCAGCCTCCTAAGTAGCTGGGACTACAGGCACCCACCACCACGCCGGCTAGTTTTTTTTTTTTTTTTTTTTTTTTTTAGTAGAGACAGGGTTTCACCATGTTAGCCAGGATGGTCTTGATCTCCTGACCTTGTGATCCACTTGCCTCAGCCTCCCAAAGTGCTGGGATTACAGGCGTGAGCCACTGCACCCAGCCCACTATCTCCCCTTTTCATCTGATGGTGGGTTTGTTCATTTATTCATTGAATAAATAATCTGAGTAATTACTGAGCACAGGTACTTTGCTAAATACTAGGGATAGAGCCACGAACAAGAAAAACACAATATCTGTTCTTTGGAGCTTATTATTAAGTGGAAAAAGCAAACATTTTAGGAGAAATGGGGTTATATAACAGGGAAATAACACACAGTATACTGCCTCAATACAATCTCCTTTAAAAAATTATTTTCGTACTTTCCTATACCTACTTATTGCAATAAGATTAGTTTAACAATGTTTTAAAATTTCATCTGATCATTATTCTTCAATTTTGGGATCCATATTTTGAAGAAAATCAAAACTCATATTCTTAAACTATGCTTGAGTTCCAGCACCCAGACCCCCTGCAAATTAAGGCAGAACTCTCCTGCCTCCCCCAGTTCTTCTCAGACCATGGCCAGCCCCACTCCATTCCTAGACTAAACACCTGCCCCATCACCTGCAAACTCGAGGCTGCCTTTCTCACACTCTGGGCGACCATGCTGGTCACTATATATGCATCTACTCCAATCACATCATTTAGCCCACTGGTGCTCATTTAAGCAATGAGCCAAGTAGCACGCAAACCTTCTACACAAACACAAGACACGTAAACTCCCTCTAGTTGATTGGTAACTGATCTACTGTATGATTCAAAAGAAGTTAATCACCCCCTTCTAGGCGTCATTTGTTCTATCTGTAAAATGAAGTTGTTCTTAGAGTAAGATTGAGCATCAGGGCTCTAGGTTACTCACACTGTCCCACACCCATTCTGAGTCTTTAACCCCCAGTATCCTATCATGATAAAGATAAAGCCAAAGATAAAGTGCTTAAGGTGGGAACAAAAGGAATGGAGAGGCCTGACAATGGTGCCTTGTGGGGATAGGGTGGAGGGACGTAATTTTTCCATAAAGTCTACCTCAGAGTTTTAAGAACATACAATTTCAGCAAAGCAGGCAGTGGGGACAGGAAAAGACACATGTTAGTCCAGAAGACTGACACTAGATAAATGCCTCCTAGGCATTGAAAACCGTGTTGAGACCACGCACATCAACCTGCCCTCAGCATTAATGCTGACTGCAGGCCACGCAGCCCAGAAATGTTAGTGGACTGACAACGGCCCTGTTATACTTTTCCTCTTCCAGGAGTCAGTAAGCAGAATAAACAACAAATAGGTGGTTGTTGTTGTTGTTATTATTAAAAGAACACAAGAAAAGGAAATAAATGCCCTACAGACTTGGGCAAGAAAGGTTGCTTCTGAAATTAATTCTTTATAAAGCTAGAACAGACATAAATTTAAGAAAAGAAGAAAAGGAGACAAAAAGCTCTTTTAGACAAAAAAAGAGCTGGCCAAGGTAAAAGACTGAAAATACACACATATACGCACACATAAACACACACATGCCCAAAATACAGACTGGGAATCCCAAACTGCATAGAGCAGAATAACAATACAGAAAATGGATCTGGGGCAACTTCAAGGTACAAAATTAGTTAGTCTGCATGTATTCATTCAAAAAGTATTTACTGAACACTTATAATGTACTAGGCACTGAACAGGAAATATAAAACAAAGAAGCCTCAAAGGGCTCCCAGTGTAGTGAGAGACACAGACACATCCAAAATTTTCCCAGAAGGCAAGAAAAGGTTGAAAAAACTAAAATGATGAAGAAAAGATATAGAGTGTGTTTATCTATATAGGTATTTTATAGCAATCTGAAGAAAGTGGAGTGTTATCCCCTAACAAACAGGTGTTACAACAACGGAGGGGGGAGGATAGGAAGCCAAAAACAACAAAGGAATTAAAAATGGAACAGAATCAAAGATATAACAGCGTAAACAGAAAAACAATCTAAACTTGATCATTCGAAAGATTTTTCTAGTTGAGATTCATGATAAGACCCAACATTCAGTGTCTTGCGGCTTTTAAAATAAATAAACATTTCCTTCTCAAATCACATTCCAACAAAATGACCTTAAAAAAACAAACAAATGGAAGCATAAAAATCAGGTTGGTTTTGGACTTCCATGAACCAAATGCCCCAAGGCCATGGAGAAAACCTAGAGTTCTGAGAAGGAAAGTCTATAACCCCATAATTAAATCTTTAGCCAATATACCATTTATGTGTGAACAGACAGTGTATGTTTACTAAAAATGGAACAAAAAGATGAGATGGAATGAGGCCCACAAAGAGCTCAACAAAATTAATGCTAAAAAATCAGAAATAGTTCTTGAAAAGGAGCCTTTATATTGTTGGCAGAACATGTGGGAGGGTGAGAATCTACAATTATAACTCATTCATATAGGAATAAAAATAAACAAGGATTCAACTAAAGAAGTTAAAAAGGAAACTGCCCCAAAAATCTCCAAGAAAAGATGGATGGAAATAAAGATAGAAGTAGAAATAACTGAATCAGAGAAGTAAAAGAAAAGGAAGAAAACCTCTGGTAGCTATTTGGTCTGGGTTTCGTCTGGTGATAGATGTGTCTGCTATACTTCCCACATCACCTCACCCCACCAAAAGGGTGGGAACATGACCCAGGTTTGGCCAGAGTATTCTCTGTCCTGGATGCAGCAATTGGCTAGTAAATAGATTGTGACACAGCCAATCAAAATAAAAAAGAAGAAAGAAAAGTGTTGATGAGAATGCTGAGAAAAGGGAACTCTAGTACATTGTTGGTGGGAAGGTGAATTAGTACAGCCACTATAAGAAATGGTGTAGAGGATATGCAAAAAATAAAAATAGAACCACCATATGATCCAGTAATCCCACTTCTGGGTATATATCCAAAGGAACTGAAATCAGTATGTCAAGGAAATATCTGCACTTCCATGTTCATTGCAAGCTTATTTACAATAGCCAAGACATGGAACCAACCTAAGTGTCCATCAAAAGATAAACAGATAAAAAATGTAGTACAGGCTGGGTGCAGTGTACAAAAAATACAAAAATTAGCTGGGTGTGGTGGCAGGCACCTATAATCCCAGCTACTCAGGAGGTTGAGGCACGAGAATCACTTGAACCCAGGGGGCACAGGTTGCAGTGAGCCGAGATTGAGCCACTGCACTCCAGCGTGGGTGACAAAACAAGACTGTCTCAAAAAACAAAACACTGCTTTAAAATAGATTCAAAGTAGAGACAAAAGGTATGGTCATCTTCATTCAATATGGCCAAATTGCTTTCTCAAATTTTTATGCCAATTTATACTTTCACAGCTGTGTAGTGTTAGTTGCAGTTATTGCCCATCCTTCCTAACATTTGGACCTGTCAGAATTTAAAAATTTCACCAGTATGACAGTTGGTAAAAGGTTGTCCCATTATGGTTGGAGTGCAGTGGTGTGATAACCGCTTGCTGCAGTCTTGGCCTGTTGGGTTCAAGCAATCTTCCCACCTCAGCCTCCCGAGTAGCTGAGACCACAGGTATGTGCCACCACGTCCAGTCAATTTTTGTATTTTTAGTAGAGACAGGGTTTGCCATGTTACCCAGGCTGGCCTCAAACTCCTGGCTAATTTTAATTTTATGTAGAGACATGGTCTCTGTATGTTGCCCAGGCTGGTCTCAAACTCCTGAGATCCTCTCACCTTGGCCTCCCAAAGCGTTGGGGTTACAGGTGTGAGCCACCACACCTGGCCCATACAAGCTTTTTAACTTTCTTATTCTGTACATTTCCTAATTCTATACTTTGCCCATTTCATATTTTAAAAAAATTTTTTAGAGACAAGTTCTTGCTCTGTCACCCAGGCTGGAGTGCAGTGGCACAGTCACAGCATACTGCAGCCTCGAACTCCTGACCTTAAGTGATCCTCTCACCTCAGCCTTACAAAGTCCTGGGATAACAGGCATGAACCACTGTGCCCAGCTACTTTGCCCAATTCTTTAAGGTGGCTGAAGAAAGTCATACCAGATGCCAATACCAACTAGTACAGTTCCTCGCTAATAAATATAAATAAATCACATGCAAGAATCATGAGGTGTTTGATGAAAATCAAGAATATAAAAGAGAAATATAAAAATAAATAGAGCAAACCATGGGGGAGATGGTAAAAATTACATTATATTTATATACCCAAAAGATATGCTATGCTATCACATCCATAAAATAAGAACAGGCTGCTATGGAAAAGAAGTAAAGAATCAATGAGAAAACATTCTTGGAACTAAGAACATGCAATGCAATAGAACAGCCGATTGGCAGAAGGGTATAGAATTGAAAAATAAATCCGCAATTTAAAGACCAAGCCATGGAAATCTGAAATGAAGAGTAAAATACAAAGAAAAGCAAAGAACGAATTCAGAGAAAAGTTGGAAATACACAGGGTAGAGCTGGAGAGCCAATACTGATTGAATATAAATTCTTAAAGGAAAAGAAAAAAACAGAGACAACTGATGAGAGAGTAACAAATACATCAACAAATAAAGAGGAAGCAAAATTTCTAGAGCTGAACATGTCTTCAGACTTAAGTAAACTCATGGTTATCACACGGCGGGAATGCAAAAAGGCCTACTTCAAGATACACAGTGAAATTTCTGAACTCTAAAGAGAAATCCCACAAACTTCCACAAAGGGGAAAACTCTAGAGTGGCACCTAAGAACCAGACTGTCAGAGGGGAATCAGGATTAGTAACGTCACACCAAATGACAGACGGCAGTGAAACACTGTTTACATAGTTTCTAGGGAAAAAGCTTTTTCACCTAGAATTCTATATGTTACCAATTATGCAGATGTGAGGGCAAACTAAAATTATCTAAGGACGAAGATGGTGAAGGAATAGGGGAAAGAGAAAGGAAGATGGAGGAGAAGCAGAAATTGAGCGAGACTCTGTCTCAAAAAAAACAAAAACAAAACAAAACAAAACACAGGAGTCTGGTAGGGAAAGAGATAAAAGATAGCTACTGACAGAAATGAGAACAGGAGCTACTAGGAAAGTGATCTAAATTATTTTCAGTTTAAATATGTTCAATGTAGACCCTAAGTAAAATTCTGGCCAATAAAAATCAAAGGCTGTGTTTACAAAATAAAATACCATATCAGATTTTTAATAATAGAAAACTGATAAATATAATAAATTATATCGATAAGTCAAATAAAAATTATCTCAGTGGCATATGGAAAAGGTATCTAATAAAACTAAAACCAAGAGAGATATAAATCTTAGCTCAATTTACAAAATAATGGTTAATGGAGGCATTCTTACTAAGAGGAGGTATAAAACGAAGGTCATCACAATCACTCTATCATTACCATATGTTGTGGTCAATGCATTAAAGTATAAAATATATGCTATAAATATAAATAATATAACATAATATATAATAATATAATATAATATAAATAATAAAAATATAAAATAAATGCTATAAAATTTGGGACGGATGTGACAAAATTGTAATTAACAGACAATATGATTACATACATAAAAATATGAACAACTGAAATTAGTAGAAGTTAGGTAAAGTAGTCACATACATGATAAATATACATACAGCTTTCACATCTAAGCAATTGCCAGCCAGAAAACATAATGAAAAGCATATTTTGTTCATACTGCCAACTAAATATGTACAAAATCTATACCAGATCTGTATTTTAAAAAACAAAACTAACAAATAAAACAGAGAATTAGAAGATGTATTTATAGATGTATGTGTCTGCTTATCTATTCATCCCTTCAGCTAGCCATCCTTTTAATGTTATAGTCACAGAATGATTCTAGAACATGGCTTAGCTAATCTTAATTATATTATCTAAATTATGAGTTTGTGATGGTTTAACTTTCTTCATGTAGGTCTTTTTCTGCATTATTTATAATAAGCACATTTATTTTTTCTGAAATAATAAAGAGACTTGTGGAGAAAACCTACATAATTAAGATAGGAAAGATCGGAGGTTAAAAAAACACACCTTATTTTGTTCTTTAATAGAATAAATATTATTTAAATGTCAGTTATTCGTGAAGTCCACAGTTTGTACAGTTCCAATCAAATGTCCAAAAAAATTTTTTTTGGTATCTAAATTTAGTCAAGAATACTAAATAAGCAAAAATAACAAATTTGGAAAAGGAAGATTCCTTAGGAGGAAATGAAATGAAAAGTGTTATAAAGTACTGTAACACAGTAATAGCACAACAAACAAACACATCAATGAACAATACAGTCCAGATAGACATGTTAATATAAGTGACTTTCAAATTTCTGGATGTGAAATAGTTTCTCTGATTTTAGAAGTGACAAAATAAATTTCAAAGAAAAAGACCAACAAATCAAAGTGAATACAAATATTCCACAAATATACATTTGAATTTCCATAGATAAAATAATTTTTAAAAATTATAGGAAAACAACAAACTAGAGAATTCTGTGATATGAATCTGAAAGATGGAGGCCTAATATCATTACAAAAGATCTCTTTAAGACAATTAAGAAAACCATTAAGGAAACATACACATAAGGGAAAACCATAAATGAGGAATTATAGTTAATAAACACATTAGGAAATGCTTCACCATTCTCTATAATAAAAAAATGCAAACTCAAAGTGAAAGACTATTTTGTCTATTATGTTACTAAGTTTTTTGTTGTTTTGACAAACTCAGTTCTAATGATGGTATTGTGCAACAGGCTCTCATTTCTTACTGGTGGGGATATAAATTAGACAATAATTTGGCAAATATGAATCTAGAACCTTAAAATGTTCACAGCCTCTGGCTTTATAGTAATTCCATTTCTGGTCATCTGTCCTAGGAAAATAAACTAAAATAAGGAACTATCTTTATATGCAAAAATGTTTACTGTAATTTTTTATCATAAAAAACTGAGAAATAGCTCATCTAACAGAGGGAAATAATTGTGATATACCCAGTTGATGGAACATTAGCATATGTCACAGATTTTTTAAACTTTTAAACTTTTTATAATTGTTTTACGTTTTAACATCTTCAAAGCTTAGATGTCTTTTACAATTGTTGGTGCCTTACACTAACAGGCAGGTTCTTTTCTTTCTCGGTTGCACATAAAGTAACCATACGTCCTACAACCAGTAACTTATTAAATTTGATGAAATATGTCTACGAAAATATTTCCAAAGAATGTGAAATAGAATAGAAATGTTAATATAAAAAACAGCATCCCAAATTACGTAGCATAACTACAACTATGTAAAGCAAACAAAACCACAAACACACAAAACCTATGTATAGAAAAAATAATTTTGAAATGTTAACAGTGATTGCCTCTGAGTAGTGTAGTTTGCTCGTGGATGCTTAATTTCCTTCTTCCTTCAAATGTTCTGTTTTTTTCCAAAGCTTGTATAATAGATCACGCAAATGTTTTTATAGTAGAAATGCCTCTCTTAAATGGTATTTTGAATGAATAAACAAATAACTTTTTTTTCTTTAGTTCAAACTGTGGAATATCTGATTGTCATGTCTTTTTTCTTTTCTTTTCTTTTCTTTTTTCTTTTCTTTTCCCTCCCTCCCTCTCTCCCTCCCTCCCTCCCTCCCTCCCTCCCTTCCTTCCTTCCTTCCTTCCTTCCTTCCTCTCTCCCTCTCCTCTCCTCTCCTGTCTTTCCTTTTCTTTTCTTTTCTTAGGTGGAGTCTCACTCTGTTGCCCAGGCTGGAGTGCAACGGCATGATCTCGGCTCACTGCAACCTCCACCTCCCGGATTCAAGAGATTCTCCTGCCTCAGCCTCCTGAGTAGCTGGGATTACAGGCGCTCACCACCATGCTCGGCTAATTTTTGTATTTTAGTAGAGACGGGGCTTCATCCTGTTGGCCAGGCTGCTCTCAAACTCCTGACCTCGTGATCCACCCACCTCGGCCTCCCAAAGTGCTGGGATTACAGGCGTAAGCCACCATGCCTGGCCTGTCCTGTCTTTTCAAAGCATTATTCAAATATGATTCCTTTGGCTATAAAGTTTCATAAAGAGTAGTACTTGACTCAGATTCTGGAGAGAAAGCCAAAAAAGATCATCCAACTCTGCTCCCAGGGAACTCACACCCTGTAGATTTTGTAGTAGATTTTGGCAGCATTCTCTTTCTTAATACACAGTAAAATATTTCATATTCCTAACTTGTGTGTGAGCACCATTGAAGACAGCCCAAAATCAATCACTCAAGTGAGTCATCTGAATATGTTCAGTGACATAAATGGAAAGGAGAGTTGGCGGTGGGGGGAAAGGGGGTGGGAAAGGACCTAGGGGAAGAGGAGAATAGCCACTTGGAGCATTAAATGCCCTTGTTGTTATCCCACTTAAAATATTTCAAAGGGAAAAATGTCTAATATCTAATCTCCAACTATGTTATTCAATAATAATTCAAGGCCAGGTGCAGTAGCTCACACCTATAACCCTAACACTTTGGGAGGTCAAGGCTACAGTGAGCCACGTTTGTGCCACTGCACTCCAGCCTGGGCAACATAGTGAGACTCTGTCTCAAAAACAATTTTTTTTAAACAACGTTTTGAATGTCAAGGGTTTCTCAGGAAAACTGAAGGGAGTGGGCAATTTATCTCTGCAGCCAAAAGAGAAGTCTCAACATTTCCAGAGGTATAACCAAACCGCTAACTCATTTGAAGAAAGTCAACTAAAAAATAAACCTTCTTTTCCTCACATAAGTTTATTTTACAATCAACAATGAGTTAGAGAGGAACATTTCCAAAATGATTTCTTAAGAGCTTGTTAATTTAACTTAAGGCACAGGCACCTTCTGTTAAACTAAAAAAATTAAAATAAACCTATCACCACATAAAAAAAAATTTCAGGGCCAGGTGCGGTGGCTCATGCCTGTAATCCCAGCGCTTTGGGAGGCGGAGGTGGGTGGATCACATGAGGTCAGGAGATCCAGACCAGCCTAGCCAACATGGTGAAACCTCATCTCTACTCAAATACAAAAATTAGCCAGGTGTGGTGGCGCCCTCCTGTAATCCCAGCCACTTAGGAGGCTGAGGCAGGAGAATCACTTGAACCAGGGAGGCAGAGGTTGCAGTGAGCCAAGATCGCACCACTGCACTCCAGCCTGGGTGACAGAGCGAGATTCCATCTCAAAAAAATAAAAATTAAAAAAAAATTCAGAAAAGTTCAGGGATAGTATTCTTTTATCTGTATTCCAAATAGGATTCACAGATAGAAATGAAATCAAATGTACATGGCAAATAATTGCGCCTGTAAGATTCATTTCTAAAAATTAAATGGGATAGAGGTTAGATGAGTGCATACGTATGTCAATATTACTTGAACCGTTCTCCTAAAATGGGTGCATTTGATTATATGAAAATCTTAAAACAAAAACGTGCACCTTAAAGTTCTACTCTATTTGCTACTGTATCCAGGAAGACTCTCCCCCAAAAAATGTAATTTAGAATTGCCTTCACAGAGATGGTTAAGTTACAAACATATCATTATATATGTAATAATACCATATCATTATGAAGCATATTATATATGTCAAAGAATCTTCCAATCAGTATCTTCTATGCTTCAATTTTTCCATTTTAAAATATACATCCTAAATGTAATTACAAAGCACCACAACTGAATTTTGTACTTGAAAACCTATAGATATGAGTGAAACAGTGAAGTACAAATAATGACTTGCATGGATAATCCTTTTTCTCAGTTCAAAATGACTAAGAATAACTTGTTTTTATAAGTTTTATTAACTGAATTTGAGGGAGAAGCATTTTCTAAAAATGGGCAATTTACACAGAAACGGAAAAGTTGCGAGGAGCTTTTTATGAGTCCCATTCATCTGGAAGCATCAGTCAGACTTACATCAGAAGAAAAACTCTTTAATGAGAAACTCATGTCCCTTGTTAATTACTCTTTATTTCTAATGTACAGTAACACTGAAATACATTTTTAAAACTAATTAACACATAATGTTAGGAATATATACAACTACTACTACATTTATTATCTAAGGATCCTAGTAGGCTATTGTAGTTCTAGAAAAAAAAAATAGTAACTTTATTCATTAGGTTCACACTAATGTTTCTGTTGACAGCTCTAGCCATTTGTCAGAGTGAAAATTTTCTGCCTTTGTTAGCTATTAATAAATGTCAATGATTGAAAATTTTATGTTAGAATTTTACAATCTCAATTTATAGCACAGATCTGAACCTAAGTCAGTATTCTCAAAAACTGGTAGCTATCATTAAAGCACTAGATCTTACTGAAATTAACAAATGGTTACTTTTTAAAAATAGAATTATCAAGGGAAACTCATAATTCATTTTTCATTCTTTCTTGTAAGCACATACATATTACACATAAGAAATTTTGTTTAGATGCTGTTATTGATATTAAGGCATGGTTTATACAAATAGAGTGAAATACAACTACTTCATAGCTTCAGTGAGCCCTGTGCCTGTCTATGACCTGTCAATCTATAAAAACATTAACATGAGAGAGTAGAGATGAAAGTGATTTTGCTAAAGTTGTCTGTTATCCCCGAGCTGTTTGAAGTTGATTCGGTTTTTCTGGCTAATTTAATATAATCTTTCACCCTTCCAAAGTTGGAAGAGACTATATGAGTTTCTGCTAGAAATTTGAGACATTTAAGTTACAAAACTGGAAAGTATATTATCTCACTTATAAGCAGTAAAGATCTCTGTTTAAACTAATTAATTAGTGAAATATCAACTTTGACTATAATTAATAGACAGGCTAATATAGTTTTAATAGATTTTTCTTTATTATGTGACTATCAGCTAAATATAATCTTTAAGCCACATTATGAATATATATGTGCATGTAAACACCCATATATATATCCCAGAAATGGAAAACTGTCCAAATCTACCTTCATCCATTCAGTAAATATTCGTTAAGAACCTACTATATACCATTTAGGACTACTCAAAATCATTACTTTTTACATAAGATTTAAAATAGACTAAAGAAAGTATTTCTTGATCAAATGGAAGAGTTTTTACACCATTACAAATCATCCACGATAACCCAAACCTGCATCTACTGTATTGTTTATTTTATTATTATTTCATTACATATGCATATTGCATTACTGACTTTTAAATTTCATATACTGGCACTTCAGAGACACTTTCAGGACCAATAAAGTTAATTTGGATAGACCCAAGACAAGTTTTCCAAAGAAGTCACATTTTTTCATATGGGTCCTAGTAAACATTTACAAAGACAGAATCCTTCTGAGTTAAAGTTGACACCTGACTTTACAATGTCCCATGTACTCAAGATACCTTTGTAAACTGCCTCCCCTCGTCACCATTCTTACTCATTCAAGACAACAACCAAGTTATACCATGGTCTTTTCTTGCTCTCTTCAGAGTTAGACCTATTCTATCTTACTTTTGCTTTGTTCACATCTCACAATTCAATCAATTCTTGTCAGGCCATCTCTTTCTCATAATGAAAAAGGTGTGCCCCTAAGCCTCTTTCCTTTTTTGGATATCTTGGAAAATAACTCATTTCAATTTTGTGAACCAAAGAAACAGTTTAGTCCTCATGCAATAACTATTATCAGGTACCTACCATGTGCCACACACTGGGCTAGACCTTAGGAATGGCTAAGTATGAACTCAATGGCCAGAAATATTCTTGTAGCAAGAAAAAGAGAAATCACTGATTTCAATGTCAGATTAGATCTCAAAAACAGTGCAATCAACCTTGAAAGTTCATGAAAGTACCCAGAAAACCCATAAGCATCCTTCCAAATACCTATCCACCTATTAAACTTGCTTTTCTTTAAGCATTTATATTTAGAATAAAAATAATATCTTATCCAACATAGTTATTTTATATTTAGTTTCATCATTGGAATTGACTTTCTTATATTTTTCAAGGTAGCAATGGTTTTTCTACAGCATGGGTAAAACATATCCCTCAACTATAATAAACGCCCAACACTCACTTGATAAACTGTTTCCCAGGGAAAATGGGTTCTAAATTTCCAACAATCCATTCACAAGTAAACTTCTGAAATACTAAGCATTTGTAAATTGGGAATGCATTATTCTTTATTTCTATATTTACATTCCTATGGGCCTGGGAAATGGTACCATCACTAAGGTAACACAGTGAATGACTAGTTTAAAATAAAAAAATATTCTGAAGAGTGTGAAGCTGTATGCAAATAATTTTCCACCAGTCTAAGAAGGACTGAGCATGGGAAAATCTATAAAGAAATAAAAGTAAGTTTGTGATACTATCTCTATGATGTTTACTTTTAAGTGCAAGATACTAACTAGTCCAGAAAAGGTTTCCACAGACCAACTGAGCTGCTTCTTACACATAGGTCAACAGTCAAAAAAAAAAAAAAAACCACAAAATCCCACACAACAAAACCTGTTCTACAGGTTTCTGTACACGTAGAGGAAATGTTAGAGAAAGTACAGCCATTTTATAGTCTATCTAGGGTACAAGCCCCTTTAATGTGTTTACTAATACTCTGCAGAAGTTCTCATTTCAGTTGTTTTGCCTTAAAGGATTCACTTGAATCAAGAACTAAAGACATATATATTTCTTGAGGCTAGCAGAGGGTAGATTAGAAACTGCTTAGAGTGGTGCATCTTCATGCAGTGACTCAGTTTCACAGTTAACAACATACACTTTCTTCCTCCTACAGAAGAATGATTACATGCCTCCATCCATGGTCTTTAAAAAGATATATATAATTAGCATACACTCTCCTATTTTAAGATTATACAAAGAAGGTTTTATTGGAATGTGAATAGATATTTTTAAGAGTTTATTTTTCCTTGTTCTATTGCTTATACAAGCACACACACACACACCCCAGGTTATATTAGCTCTTTAACAGAATGAGATTATATAAGAGGAAAGCTTGGTATAAACTGTAATAACAAAATAACTGCTTTTTATTCCTTACTTAGAAACCCAAATGCATTCATTGATTTTACATAAAGCAGGAAAAATCAGGTGTCACTTATTGGGTCTAACAGAAGCAGTCAATATTTAAATTATATATCTTTCTAAATACTAGTATCAACATTTTTATTTAAAATATAAGAGAATGCTGTAATTTATAATACAAAACACAGTGATAATTTAAAAATTACTAACAATAGACAGAAAGAGATAACTTTCAAATTTTCATGCAGTTGAAAAAGAAACATGAAAAATGGCACACTGTACTGCCACTATTTTATTTTTGGAAACTCTTTGTAAATAAAAACCCATTTCCAAAATAAGATATTCCATGAACACAGAATAGTTGGTAATGGTTCAAGTGCCTTAGGCAACAGAGAAGTATTGTTTTGTAGTTTTTTTAAACCTCTCCTAGTAACAGCAATTCATTATGCACAAAGAAACAAGGTAACAGCATGGTTTATAATGAATATATAAGTAATAACTGCAGAACCTCAATTAAAACTAAAGTTTACCATATTCGTTCCATTTCTATAAACCAGTATAGATAGCCTTGTTGATACTCACCAAATGTTACAGAAATGCCTAGGCTTTTCTAAGCAACAAAACGTAGACACATGGTGAGGTGCTGAAGACAGCTCTTTCTTGAGCTCAAAGCACTTTAGATGAAGTAACCTTTATCGTCCATTTAATAGAGGTTGCCTCCTATTACCAGGCGTGGCAGAGAGAAGAGTTTCCACAATTCGGTCTTGACTTTCTGTCCCTCTTTTTGAAGAGTAACAGTTACCACCGGAAAACGTTACCAGAAAATGATCACTTGAACACTCACATAGAGCAGCTGTAAATTTCCACTCTCTTTGCTTGCTCTCAGATTCCAAGCCTTGCTTGTCTCTTAATCTGTCACGGGCAGTTCTGTTTCTGGTCAAACCAGCTTGCTTATGCGTCCTCCACTCCCTCTCTAACACTTGCTTTCAGATACGTACCACAGTTACAGCTCCCTCTTTTACTTCCTCCCTCCCCAGTCCTGTAACGTCACAAGAATGCATGTAAAGCTGAGGCAAAATAAATTCTTGGGCCAAAAAAGAAAAAAGTCTAGAGATAAACAATTTTTTTTTTCTCATCACTTTTTTCTGCCTTAAGTCTTATACTTGTTCATAAACGGGGTTTTGTCAACTGATTAAACTGGCTTGACCATCTTGTTTAAAAATGTAAATAAACGTTCTTTTAAAAAAAGGCATGTTGATAGTAATAATAACAAATTCACCTGCTAATATGCTAGCTCCTCAGGGAAGATGCTATTCCCAATTATAAGAAAGTGGAGCAAGTAAACACACAAGTACTTGTATTAGAAACTTAATTTTAACATTTAAAAAGCAAGGAAGGTTTTAGAGTACTTATAATTTAAACCGTGTGATTTTATGAAAACTTAATGTATTTCTTAATATGGTCTATTTTGAAACTTAAACCAAAATTTGCAGTTATAAAAGGGAAAATTACAAAGAACATAGAAAAATATTGACACCAAAAACAATAGAGCAGCTTAATCATGTATGTGCAAACCAAATGTAATTATTGCCATTAGAAAGGTATTTTTCCCCCTAAGCATTACCGGTCAGAATGCATAATACCTCTTATAAGAATTACAAAGGCTAAAGGCTACAAAAAATTATTAAAGTTATTATACACATATAATTATAGGGTAAAGTATCTTAAAATTATGAAACTCTCTGTAAGGTTTGGGGATGAGGAATTAGGTTAAAAGCTGAGTGTGGGCTCATGGCTGGCAGGCTTAGATGGCATTTGTAGGAGTCTTTGGAATTAGGAGGCAATGTATGCAGCTTGGAATACGTGCTGGCTCTGTATGAATGCTAGTCAGATCCTGCTTTGGAGTTCTGTTCCAGTTCCTTAGTCCAAAACACTTTTAGGTCCTCCATCTCCCACTATGTCCCTAATCAAAAGTCTTGGGCCCTTCTACTGACGGATCTCCCGAGTACAGAAGGAACAGAAGTAGTTATTAGACCTATTATTAAGTAATACATTCTTATTCTCTGCAGAATTAAAATCTCTCTAAGAATATAAGCTTAAGTAAGGTGAAAGGTAAATATCTATAAATAGTTGTTTATACCCCTTAAGAAAAATAAGTCAGTAAAAGTCGGCCTTAAAATATAGATGTCTTGATCTGGTTTATTTAAAGTAGGATTAAAATTTAACTATATTATACAGTTATTTGGTTATTTCTTAGCACCTATTAAATAGCTATCAAAGATGACTAGAAATTAGTCTGCCAATTATTCTTTCAATTAGTAGTTTTATAATTTTTAGAGTTTTATTTCTTCTTTTTAAAGAGATGTTAAATGGAAATAATTCTAAATCACTCAGGGTATGAAGTGTCTAGTATCTTGGGTTATACTCCAAGAGTAGTAGTATAATTAAAGAAATTCAGAATTGATAAAAGTGGTTCTTAGGATAATGGCAAAGTTAATTTTTTTTTTTTAATACTTTAAGTTCTAGGGTACATGTGCATAACGTGCAGGTTTGTTACATACGTATACTTATGCCATGTTGGTGTGCTGCACCCATCAACTCGTCAGCACCCATCAATTCATCATTTATATCATGTATAACTCCCCAGTGCAATCCCTCCCTCCTCCCCCTCCCCATGATAGGCCCCAGTGTGTGATGTTCCCCTTCCCGAGTCCAAGTGATCTCATTGTTCAGTTCCCACCTATGAATGAGAACATACGGTGTTTGGTTTTCTGTTCTTGTGATAGTTTGCTAAGAATGATGGTTTCCAGCTGCATCCATGTCCCTACAAAGGATGCAAACTCATCCTTTTTTATGGCTGCATAGTATTCCATGGTGTATATGTGCCACATTTTCTTAATCCAGTCTGTCACAGATGGACATTTGGGTTGATTCCAAGTCTTTGCTATTGTGAATAGTGAATGGCAAAGTTAATTTAAAATTGGGAGACTCTGTATCAATCTACAATGTATTCAAAGGCACAAAGTCAAGTCAAGGACTTTAAAACATACAATTACTAAGATTATTTATGATTGATTGTATATTGAATTCCTATTAAATACCATTCCATGTTTCCAACAGCAAGAGTGAAGAAATCTCATAATCTACAGGAAATTGGGTTGAGTATTCAGAAGGATATTGCCTCAGTAGTGGAACCAAATTAGGTTTACATTAAAGGTTGTTCTGGTCCCTCCTAATAGAGATTAAAAGTAAGCCCTGAAAGGATCATATTATTTCCAAATAACTGCAACCCAGAGTAAAATTTTAAAATATTTATATAAATTTTTTGAAATCTAGCACACAATAACGTAAAATTCACAATATCTGCCATCCAGTCAAAAATCACCAAGCATGCAAAGCAGCAGGAAAACATAATGCATAAGAAGGAGAAAAATCGATCGTTAGAAACAGAGTCAGAAATGACACAAATAATAGAATTAGTATACAAAGACATTAAAACTATCAAAAATATCTTCCATAAGTTCAAGAAGGTATTAGAAAGATAAGAATGTTAAGGAGAGATATGGCAGATATAAAAAAGATCCAGATCAAATTTCTAAGAATTAAAACTACAATTTCTGAGAAAATATTTATTCTGTTTTATGGAATGAAGTGTTGCCTAACTCTAGAATCACAAATAAGGCCAACTAAGATCTTTGAACAACAACAACAAGAAAAAACCCCTATAAACTCTGGAATGAAAATTATACCAAATGAGATGAATAGCAGACTGCACCCTGCAGAAGAAATGATTAGTAAACTTGGAGACACAGTGACGGAACCCATCAAAATAAAGCATTGACAGAAAAAAAGTTTAAAAAAATAAAAATGAACAGAGAATCCCTGAACTATGGGGAAACTTAAAAGAACACAATGTATACTATATATACTATATATAGTATACATACATATACTATGTATAGAGTATATATATACTATATAGTATAGTCTTTGGGCCTTGAATAAACATCAGCAGTAGCCAAGAAATAGTTGTTACAGGCCTTGGGCATAACCCAGTACTGTGGTGGCTTCAGGTGTGACCCAGCATTGACCCAGTATAGTCCTGGCAGTGGTGGTCACAAGAGGGCTCCCCTTCCCTCCCCCAACTGTAGGCAGCTCAGCAAGGAGAGACAGAGAAAGACTCCCTTTGAGGGAAAGTAAGGGAAGAGAACAAGAGACTGTCTGGTAATCCAGGGAATTCTCCTGGATCTTACCCAAGACCACCAAGGCAGTATCTCCTTGTATCTGCAAGTCACAACATTACTGGGCTTTGAATATCACCTAATGCAAATATGGCTGTAGTGACCAAAGACTTAGATCACAATACTCAATTCCCTTTGAAGATTTGGAAAACCTTCTTAAGAAGGACAGATACATTCATCCTTGAGAAGTCTGGAAAAAAAAAATTAAAAAGACAAGTACAAATAAGCCCAGAGTGTGAAGATTAGAAGAAATACCTAACTCTTCAATGCCCAGACACTGACAAACATCCAGAAGCATCAAGACCATCCAGGAAGTCATGACCTCACCAAACCAACTAAATAAGGAACCAGTGACCAGTTCTGGAATGACAGAGATATGTGACCTTCAAGAGAATTCAAAATAGCTGTTTTGAGGAAGCTCAAAGAAATCCAAGATAACACACAGAAGGAATTCAGATATTATCAGATAATATAACAAAAAGACTGAAATAATTAAGAATCAAGCAGAAATTCTGGAGCTGAAAAATTTAATTGACAAACTGAAAACTTCATCAGAGTTTCTCAAAAGCAGAATTGATCAAGCAGCAGAAAAAATTAGTGAGCTTGAAGACAGGCTATCTGAAATATACAGAGCAGTCAAAAGAAAAAATAATAAAAATAAGGTAGCATGCCTGCGGGATCTAGAAATAGCCTCAAAATGGCAAATATAAGAGTCATTGGCCTTAAAGAGGAGGTAGAGAGAGATTGGGGTAGAGAGTTTATCCAAACAGACAGCAGAGAACTTCCCAAACCTAGAGAAAGATCAACATTCAAGTACGAGAAGGTTATAGAACACTAAGCAGATTTTGCCCCCAAAAAACTACCTTGGGACATCTAATACTCAAACAATGAAAGGTCAAGGATAAAGAAAGAATCCTAAAAGCAACAAGAGAAAAGAAAATAATAACATATAAAGGAGCTCCAACACATCTGGCAACAGATTTCTCAGTGGAAATGTTACAGGCCAGGAAAGAGCAGTAAGACATATTTGAAGGTCTGAAAGAAAAAACCTTTTATCCTGAAATATTATATCCAGTGAAAATATCCTTCAAACATGAAGCAAAAATAAAGACATTCCCAAACAAAAGCTGAGGGATTTCATCAACCCAGACTTGTCCTACAAGAAAAAGTAAGGGAGTTCTTCAGTCTGAAAGAAAAGGACATTAAGGTACAACAAGAATCATCTGGTCATCTGGGCCAGGCACGGTGGCTCACACCTGTAATCCCAGCACTTTGGGAGGCTAAGGCAGGAAGATTTCTTGAGCAGAGAAGTTCAAGAACAGCCTGAGTAACATAGCAAGACCTCATCTCTACAAAAAAATCAAAATTAGCCAGAGTTGGTGGCGCATGATTGCACCACTGCACTGCAGCCTGGGTGACAGAGCAAGACCCTGTCAAAAAAGAAAGAAAGAGGGAATGAAGGGGAAGGGAGATTGTGCCATTGCACTCCAGCCTGGGCTCGAAACTCCATCTCAAAACAAACAAACAAACAAAAACTAGAAATCCAGATTAGGGTCAGATTATGGAGAGACTGAGTGCTAGGTGAATGAGCTAAGTAATCTGTGGACAAAACGGAGCCATGATGTGATCAGAACTTTCCGTAATAAATGTGAATTTAGCAGTGTATTAAGAAGAATCAAAAGGGGAAAGAAACAAAAGCTGATGAAATTAAAGGTAACTCAGTAGTCTAGGATGACAGTGAGGGTAACCAGACAGTGGGAATAAAAGGACTACAAGAGTATAAGAAAGAATAGGTTTGGCAACTGAAAAAAATGTGAATAGTAATTGAGAGACGAGTCAAGATCACAATGGGTTCCCATGCCTGTGTGAGAGTAAGCAGGTTATACCTTTAAAACATATAAGAACCACAGGAAGAAAAGTAAATTTTATGAAATAGCCAGTTACTTGATCTATAACAAGTCCGAGATGCCAGCAAGACTTCTGGATACAAATGCCCACAGGCAGCTGGACATACGGAACTAGAACTTTGAGAGAAAACAGACCGGAGCAATATATCTGGGGGTCATCCATCCTGCCACTGCAGTACGAGAGAGACCAAAAAGAGAGCCAAGGACAAAACTTCAAGAAACATCTATAGGTATTGGTAGAAAAAGGGCAACTGGCTGGGTGTAGTGGCTCACCCCTGTAATCTCAGCACTCTAGGAGGCAAATCACTTAAGTCCAGAAATTCAAGACCAGCCTGGACAACATGGCAAGACCCCTCATCTCTACCAAAAAAATATATACAAAAATTAGTTGGGTGTGGTGGTGCACTCCTGTGGTTCCAGTTACTCAAGAGGCTGAAGTGGGAGGATCGTTTGAGCCCTGGAGGCAGAGGTTGCAGTGAGCCGAGATTGCACCACCATGCTCCAGCCTGGGCAACACAGTGAGACCCTGTCTCAAAAAAAAAAAAAAAGAAAAAGGCAAATAAAGAAACAGTGGTTAAAGAGGGAGAGGAGAAACTGAAAAGTATGCTATCGTATGACCAACGAAAAGGGACCTTCGGGAAAAAGAAGCATTTAAAAGTACTTACTACCCAACCCTGTAGTCTAATTTCTAAGTCCCACTTTCAATTCTTACAAAGCAAAAGTATTAGTGGGAAAGGGGCCTTTAGAGAACCACTTGGCACAGAGAAAGGGACTTTTAAGAATTCATATTCCCTAAATTCCTAAAGACATAGACTGGTAGTCAGCAAGACCAAAGACAGGCATAGACCATCAGAGCATACAGCAGTATAGAAAAGCATGAGGCAGGCAGAGGACTCCAAGCCAGCCCTTCTGGGAAACTCGTAACACTGGCTCTGATCTAGGTAGCATACATAGCCCAAATCTCCCATGCCATGCCTAGAACACTGTATGGGAGATTGGAGACTTAGTAGTACCTGATGCAACAATAGGATTAGGATTATAAGAGGTTAGGGATGAGGTAATAGAGAAATGAACATATATTACTGTTTCCAAGTGTTGGATATAAAGAATAGAAGGACAGCTTGAAGGGCTTAATAGAAGAGGTTTTTGTTTGCTTAAAAACAAACAAACAAAAAACCACTTTCAACTCTTGGTAGATTGAGTGGGACAGACAGGAGGAAGGTAGAAGACGAGAAGGGGATAATTATTGGGGCATGATCTTTGAGATTACAATGGAAGGGATCAAGAACATAAGTGGAAATAATATATATTTTTCTAAAATGAGAAGGAGGAGAAAGCATGAGTAGAGACTGCCCAGGGAAAGAGGAATGAAGTTAGGAAGCACATGCTTACCTCAGTTTTCTCAGAAAAGCAGGACTCACCATCATCTGAACAAAACAAAGGTAGAGTAAGAGAATATGTGTTTGAGCAGACTGAAAATTGGTCTTACCAGAAAACCCACATGTGACTGGGTGCAGTGGCTCATGCCTGTAATCCTAAGCACTTTGGCAGGAGGTAGGAGGATCCTTTGAGTCCAGGAGTTCAAGACCAGCCTGGGCAACATAGGGAGACCCTCTCCCTATTTAAAATAAAATAAAATAAAATAATCCACATAAATACAGTAAGAAGAAAAGCTAAAAGGTGTGACTCATGTACACCAAATCCTGTTTAACAGTTAAAATTCCGCTTATATCCATACAATTCCACTTATATCTAAACAATATAACAACACTAAGTGAAATACTGTACATGCTATGATTTTCCACCAACTGCCCAATTTAAGGAATAACAAAGGATGAGGTTAAGAAACAGATCTTGGAGTCCCGAGATTCAATATATAGCTAGCATCATAACAACAACATGGGCTTAGTGCCATAACCACAGGCAGATGGTGATACTAATAATTCTCATATTTCCCCGTCCTTCTTTGCTGGATCCATGTTCTGTTTTCTCCACAACTGGTGCTTTCATGAAAAGTTCTTGCTCGAGTCAGTTAAGAACACAAGATACCTTTTAGTAAAAGAACAATTCCCACCCTGTTGAGAACTGATGCACATTCTCTTTTTATGAGGTGTGTCATACTCCAATTTTCCAAGTTTTTACACATTTTCACTTTTCTACAAATTTCTGAAACAAGAACTATACAAAAATTGTATGTTGGAAAATCATATTATTACTGTTATAAATCTTTAACAGTACAACTTGTAAGCTGGTGCTCTGAAGCCAAGAAGAAAAACAGGATCTAAAGAGAACACAGAAAGAAAGGACAGAGAAAGAAGCAGGCTGAGTGAAGGGGCAGAAAACCTTGAGTTATAAATAACTTGGTTTAAAATGTCAAGGGAAACTAGTCTCAAAGTGTCTCTTTCTACAGAGTTATAAAGCTTTTTAATAATGAAAGTACTTCAGATGGCAATTTTCAGAGTCAAAGCCATTTATGGCAAACAAATACATAGCATTGGTAATATAACATATTCAGGTAATTTACTGAATGGAAAAATCTCTGTGGAATTCATCCAGTAATTATAGTGGATTCTATTTATAAAACATATTTTACCACAAATCTGAAGACTTATAAAACATGATCTAGCATAGGAGAAATGATTATACTCCTTTAATAACTATTAATCACAGAAAAAGTTTTAATAACTGTAACCACAGAATGGCATCTTGTTTTACAAATAAAATACAAACCAGTGTACTGTTCTAGCTATGCTGATTCTAGAAATGTCTTTTTACCTTTTAATTTTAAATTAAATGTCCATTAAAAAAGTATTTTTTATTTCCTGTGCTTCCCTAATTGTTTTAAAATCTCAGTCCGGTGCAGAGACTTGTATCTGCAATCCCAGCACTTTGGGAGGCTGAGGCTGGTGGATTGCTTGAGTCCAGGAGTTTGAGACCAGCCTGGGCAACATAGTGAGGCTTCATCTCTATCAAAAATACAAAAAATTTGCTGGGTGTCGTGGTGTGTGCCTGTAATCTCAGCTACTCAGGAGGCTAAGGTGGGAGAATCTCTTGAGCCTTGGAGGCAGAGGTTGCAGTGAGTCGAGATTATGCCACTGCACTCCAGCCTGGGCAACAGAGAGAGACCATCTTGAGAAAAAAAAAAAGACAATCCCCCGCCTTCCTCTTCTCTAATTCCACTTCCCAAGGCTAAACACTATTCAAAGCGCTATCCTTCCAGACCTTTTTTCCAGGCATACATAGATATATGTATTTGTTTGAATACACACCAAGGTAATTTTTAAATGAGATAATACTATACACACTGCATTATAATTTCTTTCTTTATAGTAGATCTTGGATTTCTCTACATTTGGTAGCTCTATTTCATTCTTTTAAAAGTGCTGCTTGGTTGCAAAGTAGATGCACTTGGCACCGAAAACTTAAGTATATCCCGAGGATGACCCTGAATGCAGTTCACAGTTCCGAGCTAAGGAATCTAGGATAGGTTGGAGATCCATTCCTTATCTATGAGGAACATTTGAGCCCCCAGCCTGGCTCATGGAACACAGGGCATAGAGGGGATCGAGATCCTTTGTTTTGGGTTAAATGAAGGTTACCAGGTGGAGGTTGTTAGGGAGAAGGCATTAAGTGAAAATGCTGTGTAAACTGCATGACTGTTGCAAGCAGTTGTTTCTCTTACCCAGCCCACTGCCACTGGACTCTCTCCCCTGTATGTAAACTCCTCCAAAAACCCTCTGTCTCCTTTGCTGGCTCTGGGTCTCTTTGGCCTCTAGAATCTGGTGCCATCCCCACTGGAGTTGACAGGGGTTCAGCACAAATTGGTGTTCCTTAATATTGCTGTACCACAGTTTGTTTAACCACTTCTCTATATATAGACATTTAGGTAGGTGAGGGTGTTGTTTTTTGTTTTTGTTTTGCTATCTTATAATATATTTTAAAATTAGTCACTGATAACATAAACAAATCCGAATTTAAAAACACAATGTTAATTCTCCTTGGAAAAAAGCTATAAAGTGATTATTGTATTATTCTAATAATACAGGTAAATAAAATTTACCTTTGCCATTTAAAAAAATGGGAAAAAACACAATTACTTTTGCACAAATCTAATAATGAGCACTTTTTTCATTTTAAATATTTTGGTTTCTGAGAGTTGATAAACATGCAAAAGCTGTCATTGGTTTCAATATAATGTTATCAATAATTCTGAATATTTACACATGCAACTAATTTTCAAATTAACTGCCCATTATGGCTTTTGGATATGCACTGGATACCCAGTGTGTTTGAGGGCTAAATCTCACTAACTCTCCACTATTACTCAATTACATTAAGCCAGCAGTCTCCAACGTTTTTGCACTAGAGGATGGTTTTGTGGAAAGCAATTCTTCCACGGACCTGGGGGTGCAGGGTTGGGATGCAGAGAACGGTTTTGGGATGAAACTGTTGTATCTTAGGTCATCAGGCATTAGATTCTCATAAGGAGCCTGCAACCTAGATCCCTCACATGCACAGTTCACAGCAGAGTTTGTGCTCTCTATGAGACTCTAATTCAGCCACTGATCTGACAGGAAGCAGAATTCAGGTGGTAATGCTCACCAGCCAGCCACTCACCTCCTGCCGTGCTGCATGGTTCCTAACAAGCCATGGACAGGTACAGGTCTGCAGCCCAGGGGTAAGGGACCCCTGCATTAAGCAACTCTTAATTGGTGTTTTCAGAAGCCTAGTGTGGTACTAGGTTCTCTAAGGAATTCAAAAGAGGTCTGTGACAAAAGATCTGTCTTCAAGGAGCTTGTACAACTTTTGTTTGGGGGGGGAACCCCTTAGCTATCTACACAAAATAATTACACCTGAATACAAAGTTTTGAAGAAAATACAAAAGAAAGAAGAAACATGCAAGGGACTAAGGTATATTTTACCTTATTTTATCATAAGGTAAAATATAGAGATTACCAAAGTGAGGAAAGAAAACAAGTAAGCGAAAGAAATGGGACTTTTTAAATTGTACAAAAATCATAGACTTTATAAATTCTTCTAACAACATATTTCCTGAAGACTTGTTAGCAAATACCTAAGAAATGGGAATTCAGATGCACTTTGAAAAAGTACTAGGATTTGGATATAGTGAGATAGAAAAAGGAACAATATTCCAGCACAGGAAAACACTTTTAGCAAAAATTCGAAGACTGGAATGAAAGTAGAAAAAGGACAGAAAGGTAGGGAAATGGGGGAAGAGAAATTTGTGGTTAAAGGGGAAATACATAGGGAAGTTTTTGAGGTGGGGTAGTGGATAGGGAGGGCACATATATTTGTTGTCAAAGGAATAAGCCTGGAGAGAGGTAAAAAGCTGTTCCCTGCACACCTCACCCAACATGTTTTGGTCCCATTTCAACCAATACTCACCCTCTTCACGGCTTCTACAAGAAATCCAGATGCACCAAGTATTTCCTGGCTTTCGTAAGTTTTTATTTGTGAAGTCACAGTGAAGTGTCACAATACACAACATAGCATTTCTCAAGAGTTCCTATTCATTTCCTGCTGGATCTTCCCTGTGCCTTTCAAGTTTTTCTTCCCTTTTTTAAACAGAAAATTTAAAGTCTATCTCAGCTTCTAGTTCCAAATATGTATTCCTAACTCATCTTAAACCTCAACAAAACAGAGTCTTCCGATGGCCAGGACATAACTCCTTAAAAGACAATTTAACAACCGTCTCCAAACACTTGAACAAACCCTTTGTGGATTCAACATTCATCACAAATGAATTATCCAGGCTTTTCTTTGAAACAAATTCTGCATTTTCTATACAATTCTTCATGCTTACTAAAAGATTAACAATTTCTCCATTGGGATAGAGTCAAAACTGCAGATGAAAGATTTGCCTTAGTAAAAAGAAGTATAACTTTTATAAAAAACAGAATCATTCTTTTCAAGAAATAGAGGTAGCAACAGTTTTTTAAATTAAATAAGAACTAGAAGAATGTAGTGAGACAGAATCTCATATACCGCTGAGTAGAACAAAATCCCCAGGAACCTTTCTTGAAACAATTTACCAGAATACTCATGCTTTTTAACATACTAATTCTACTAACAAAAAGCTATCCTGAATAAATAGTCAGAGATGGCTAGATGTTCAATGATGTTATTGCAATGTTATTTACAAAGGAAAGCCAAGAGTATCTACAAAATGGAAATAGTTGAATAAATTACATTATGCTACCATCTTAGAATATTACAGAGATATAAAAACATTTTAAGTGCCATATATATTCATATAATAAAACATGTTAAGTAAAAATCAAGAAATAGGACTAATAATTCAAATTCATTTTAAAATTATATCTATATATACACAAAATTATGTGTGTGTGAAAAGACTAGAAGGAAATACAACAAAATTTTAACACTAATTTTCTCTGGGTAGTAAGATTATAGTTTTTTTTTCTTCTTTATAATTTGCTGTAACAATCAAATTTTCTACAATAGCATTTATAAGTTGAAATTTTGTTTCAAAAAGGAAGCAGCTTTGTTTCCCCATTAAGTAGGCATTTAAAAAAATGTGGGCTTGCTGGGCAGTGCGGCTCATGCCTTTAATCCCAGCACTTTGGAAATACGAGGTGGGGGTGGATCACTTGAGGTCAGGCATTTGAGACCACCTTGGCCAACATGGTGAAACCCCGTCTCTAATAAAAATACAAAAAACTAGCTGGGTGTGGTGGTGGATGCCTGTGGTCCTAGCTACTTGGGAGGCTGAGGTGGGAGAATCACTGAAGCCTGGAAGGTTGAGGCTGCAGCTAGCCGAGATCATGCCACCGCACTCCAGTCTGGGTAACAGAGCAAGACCCTGTCTCTCAAAATTTTTAAAATAAAAATAAAACATGTGGCCAGGTGCGGTGGCTCACATCTGTAATCCCAGCACTTTGGGAGGTCGAGGCGGGTGGATCATGAAGTCAGAAGTTCGAGACTAGCCTGGCCAACATGGTGAAACCCTGTCTCTACTAAAAAATATACAAAAATTAGCTGGGTGTGGTGGTATGCGCCTGTAATCCCAGCTACTCGGGAGGCTGAGGCAGGAGAATCACTTGAATCTGGGAGGCAGAGGTTGCAGTGAGCCAAGATCATGCCACTGCACTCCAGTCTGGGTGACAGAGCAAGACTCCATCTCGAAAAAAAAATAAAAAAATAAAAATAAAATTTAAAATGTGGGCTCTGATTATTTATAATCTATACACTCTACACTATGGTACTGGTGAAGCCTACAGACTTCTGAGTTTCCATTATAACCTCATGTTGAGTAAAGTTTTAAGTGCACAGGAAGGGTGCTGATTTGGACCTCATACAGAACAACTTTAATGACACTACAATGTGAGCTAGTGGATGGCGAGGTTCATCTAAACTGGGTTGTAGTGAGGGTAGAACATGTCACTCTGTTACTGGTTTTAGAACAAGTAGAGACCAGTGGCCTATAATTCCAAATAGAAGAACTATTGCCCCTCTACAGAATGTGCTTTCAAACCTTAGCCCAACCCACAATAAAAAATATGGTTAACACAAAAACCCCAGTAACAAGCTAACATCCATGCAAGTAAAGCAAAAGTTTCACAACTGCTCTTACCACATCTGGTGCAGTCTGATATTGTCTATGCCAATTAATTTAATATTTTGAAAATGTGGATTGCAGCTCACCAAACTGATTTTATGACCCTCTAGTGAGTGGAAAGCCACAGTTTGAACAATGCTGACAAGGAGACAGTGCTCTTCCCCTGGACCTGTAGGAACTATGTAACGGAGTATCCAGTCATGAAGAAAACTGGCTCTGGAGCCTCGTGCCTGACTTCACTTACTGACTCTGCAACTCACAAGGTGCCTGGACAAATTAGTTAACCTCTCTGGGCCCCCATTTCCTCATGTGTAAAGTAGAAATAATGTACCTATGTCATAGGATTATTATAAGGATTAAATGAATTAATATATACATATAAAGTACTCAGAACAGTGCCTGGTACAGAGTGAGCACTGTATAAATATTAGCTAAGATTATTATTATTATTAATGTGCCTGCTGAGGAGGAAAAACACACACTGAGAATTAGGTAACATGTAAGAGAAAGTCAAGAGGTCCTACATATCCTCATGCTCTTGTTAGAAGCAGAAAAAGAAAACTGATAATCTCAAAATCTTCTACATAGAATCAAGCAAATGTTAGTCTATATTAATTTGGTGTTTCTCTTTGATGCCTAAATAGATATTCAAACTAGATCTCACAGTTTATGTTGGCATATAAAATCTCACTGGCTTTTACCTGAACCCAATCCACTCTTGATTAAGATAATGGTCGGATAGTAATCCATTCCTGATTAGTGTTGAATAGTTAATTTTGAGATAGTAAGCACTTTATATTCCAATTTTTAGAATAGCCTCATTGGGGTATCATTTACATGCCACAAAATTACATTGTTTTGTGTACCAGCCAATGATTTTAGGGGATTGAGGAGAGTTGTGTGATTCAATTTCAACACTGCAATTCAATTTCAGAACACTTCCTTTACTCCTATTTGTATCATCTGCCTACTTGCAGTCTGCTTATTTTAAATGAGGAAAACAATCATGCATTTCCAGGCCATCCAAAAACGCCAACTAATTCCCACAAATATGACTAACATATCCAACTTAACTATTTAACACTACTGTATCAGATAGAAATTACATTTTCCTTCTACAGTGAAGCCAACATGTCCTATAATGAAAATAGCCAACATGTCCTATAATGAAAATAAACAATATAATAATATGTTAATTGTATTAAAATATTATCTAAATTGGACTCAGGCACCTGGCAGAAGCAAATTAACAGAATCAAAATAACAGAAGCAAATAACAAGCAAAAACCTTCAGGGAAAGGGAAGAGAAAATAACGATAAAACACACCTTTGGGAGCTTAAGAAGATGAGGAGATTCTATTAGGGGAAAGACTGAAATAAAACTGTAACAGCCTCTCATGTTCTCCCAAGAAGTTTTCAGCAGTGCTTACAGGCAGAATTCTTATCCCATGTTTTCAATCCAGAAAGTAAAATTTGAGTAAAAAAAAAAAAACCCTGCAAGTCATTATGCTAAATACTCAGAAAGTGAGAATACCCACTAGGATGGCTATAACGAAAAAGACATACTAAGCACTGGCAAAAATGCAGAGAAACTGGAACTCTCAAACATTGCTGGTAGAAATGTAAAATGGTACAGCTGCTTTAGAAGCAGGTCAATAGTTCCTCAGAAATTAAACTCAGTCACCGTATAACCCAGCAATCCCATTCCTAGGTTTATATCCAAGAGAAATGAAAACATACACCCATACAAAAACTTATATATGAATGTTCAGAGCATTGTCCATAATACCCCAAAGGTAGGAAAAAAAACCAACAAATGTCCATTAACTGCTGAGTGGATAAATGTGGTACATTCATAAAATGGAACATTATTTGGTGAAAAAAGGAATGAAGTTCTGATACATAATACAATATGGGTGAAAACACTACACTAGGAAGCCAGTCTCAAAAGGTCACATATTGTATGATTCCATTCATATAAAATGTCCAGAATAGGCAAATCAGAGACATAAAATAGGTTCATAGTTGCCTAGAGTTAGGAGAGTTGAGAGGAAAGGGGAAGTGACTGCTAAAGTTACAGAGCTGCTTTGCTGCTTTGCAGGGTGACGAAAGGGTTCTAAAATAATTGTGATGATAGTTACATGACTGTAAACATACTAAAAACTACTGACTTGTACACTTCAATGGGTATTCTAGAATTCTAGAATATATTAATTCTATCTCAATAAAGCAAACACATTTTATTTTTTTTTTTTGAGACAGAGTCTCGCTCTGACCCAGGCTAAAGTGCAGTGGCATGATCTCAGCTCACTGCAACCTTCCCCTCCTGGGTTCAAGCGATTCTTCTGCCTCCTGAGTAGCTGGGATTACAGACATGTGTAACCATGCCTGGCTAATTGTATTTTTACTAGAGCCCGGGGTTTCACCATGTTGGCCAGGCTGGTCTCAAACTCCTGACCTCAAGTGATCCACCCACCTAGACCTCCTAAAGTGCTGGGATTACAGGCATGAGCCACCACACCCAGCCAAGCAAACATATTTTAAAAACATCATTTTGCCATGTGCTTTTTACTCTTTCACCTCATGTATATTTGAAGAGAACCATATGTTTTCAATTAATTTACATTTTATTCACCAAAATATTTTGTTTGTTTTTTGAGACAGAGTCTCACTCTGTTGCCCAGGCTGGGTGCAGTGGTGCGATCTCGGCTCACTGCAACCTCTCCCTCTAGGGTTCAAGTGATTCTCTTGCCTCATCTTCCTGAGTAGCTGTCATTACAGGTACATGCCACCATGCCTGGCTAATTTTTGTATTTTTAGTAGAGACACAGTTTCACCATGTTGGCCTGGCTGGTCTCAAACTCCTGACCTCAAGTGATCCACCCACCTTGGCCTCCCAAAGTGCTGGGATTACAGGCATGAACCACCCTTATTCATCAAAATATTTTCAAAGAACTATCTGATAAATATCAAGTCTTTCAAAAGATCTTCAAAAGCTTATTTTCCTCCTTTCGATCATAAAGTTCTATTCCACTGAAAAATAAGAAATTCCAGCCTGTGCAACATGGCAAAATCCTGTCTCTCAAAAAAATACAAAAATTAGCCATGTGTGGTAGCATATGCCTCTAGTCCCAGCTGCTCAGGGTGCTGATGTGGGAGGATTGCTTGAGTCAGGGAAGTCAAGGCTGCAGTGAGTCAAGATCACACCACTGCACTGCAGCCTGGGCAACAGAGAGAAACCCTGCCTCAAAAAATAGGAAGAAGAAGAAGAAGAAATGAAATTCAAAATGTAAAATCTCCAGTACTTGAATCATAGTTTTCAAATTCAGTTTTTGTACTGTCAATTGGCAAAACAACAACAAAAACCCCAAACTTTATTGTTTTAATCTATTTGGTTCATACTTTGCAAGAGATGCTGGATCTAGAAAACTTTAATCAGGGATTTTATGACCTTCCCCTCCCCAAACCCCGCCAAATCTGAATAAAGAGCTCAAACTACTTTTTTTCCTTCTTTTATTCCATATCATATAGAAGAATGCTACAGTTGCAAGCTATCTCTAAAATCCAGGGCCAAGATCAGCAATCCCAGTACTAAAGTCAAAAGAATCAATAAACAGTAAATAGGATTAATTAAATTCATTCTGTTTCCATTTGTCCAGTTTTTAAACACATTATTCAATCACAGCCATCATAAAATAAGAAATATTAAACATATTAACTTTAGATTAGAGGATGACAACTTTAAGGAAGTTGCAGATATCCATTTAGATATCCATGAAAGACAATTATAATACTCTTTAATGTACAAGATTTTATTATAATTTCTATAGCACTGTCAAGAAAAAAAGGAGGGAAGCCTCAACAAACTGACAAGGAGGCTAACAAATTTAAGTGTCTTGCCATATTTATCTATGTAAATAAATTCAGTTCTGAAAAATAATGCATAAATATACTTTAATGAGACAACTCCATTTATCCTCACCTTGTTGACTTTTTCATCTTATGTTTCCCAAATCAACTCCTTGGCTGGTTTATTAGGATTTTGCAATTATAGTTACATACTTTATGAATGTATTAGAGACAGCTAATTGCCTTCCAATATCCGTTCTCTACTTTTTCTCTAACAAAATGCTATTTATTTCATCATTTTGCCAAACAGTACAAAAGCTTAATTTTCCAGGCTCTTGCCTCAGCCTCCGGACTAGCTGGAATGAGAGCTAAAGGTGTCAGTGTGAGTTAGTCCTGGACAATAAAATGCAAGTAGGGGCTTCTGGGTAGACATATTTTTCTTTATTCTTCTAAGTAAAACCAAAAGCCATGTACATTATATTTATCATATAAAATGTGTTAGCTTTATTGAGATAGAATTAATGTATCCTAGAATTCTAGAACACACATTGTTCTAACATTATTAGAAATGCTAAGCATCAGTAGTACTGTTGGAATTACGAGAATTTGAAAGATAGCTGCATATAAGGTCAAGAATCAATAAGTAGAACTACAAAGCAGAAAAAAAAGTATTACATTTAAAATAACAGTAAACTCTAAGGGACTTAGAAATAAATTTAGCAAGCGAAGAACACATCTGCATGAAGAAAAAAATAATAATCATATATAAGGGCAAAGAATAAGATCTGAACAAGTGAGCAAAATATCTGTGAAGGATATTTAAATTAAAACCAAAAGGATTCTGACAGGTGGAGAGATGGTAAGCTGGCTAGGGACCTCAGGACCCAGGAAAAAACATGGTAATGATATCCTGAATTTTCTTATTTTTGCTTTCTATATCCCACTCTGGATACTGGTGAAGCCAGCAACCCAGGAACACCAAGTGCAAAGAAACTGCCTCCCCTCTCTGCCTGCCCCCGCAAAAAGACTGCTTTCTCTAGCCAAAGAAACATGAAAGGGGCACCAAGACAGAAAACTTTTAGGCAATAAATAACTCCAGACAAACACTACAGAAAAAAGTGAAACTCCACCTCATCCCCACCAGCAAAAACCAAGTGGAAAGCCTGGACTTCCATCCCTGTCCAACTGTAAGAGGAGGTACCCCAATCTCTTTCCCTAAATGGGGAACAAGGGGAAAGTTGGGACATTCATCCCCCTTGAGCATGATCTAATATCCCCCTTCCCCATCTGCGTTAGTGGAGACCACTGTAGGAGCCTGGACTTGCAGCCCACACATCAGTTGCAAGGTGCTCCTCCCCCCACTGCAGGAGTGGTGCCAGAGGGGACTTGTTGAGTGCCAGACTTTCACCACCACTTAGCAGTACCAAGGCCTCCACTCCACATGGTGTCAGTGGAGGTCCATCAGAGAGCAGTAATAAGGCACTCCTCTACCTCCTAACGAGCAGGGTACCAGTGGAGGCCTAGTGGAGAGCCTGAACCTCCTCCTCTACCCAGCAGTAACAAGCAAACCCCCTCCCCCAGGCTGTCAACTGAGAACGAAGAGAGAACCTGGACGTCCAAGCCCATCTGATGGTAATGAGGCAACCCTGTCCACCCCCAGCAGTAGTGTTAGAGGGTGCCTGCTAAAACACAGATTTAAGTAAGACCCAGAGTCTTATAATACACAACAACAACAACAACAACAACAAAACCATAATACACGAATGTCCAAGTTTCAGTCAAAAATCACTTATTAAATCACAAAGAGATTTACCATTTGTTTGATGTGTGTCGGGGAGGGATAACCTATTATACCAAGAACCAATAAGATCTCCAATTGAATGATTAAAGACAATCAAAAGATGTCAACACTGCGATGAAACAGCTTGACTGTGCAACAATTTTCTTTTCCTCTCAAAATCTTCTGACCCTTCAGATTAACATTCCACTGATACTGCACTTACATGGTAAATGCCTTTACTAATTTGTAAATTATAAACTTTGTGATAAAGGAACGAGTCAAGTATTTCCAAAGAATTTTAGCCCAAGGAAAAGTCGGCATTTAAAAATTTATTTCTGGCCGGGCGCGGTGGCTTACACCTGTAATCTCAGCACTTTGGGAGGCCCAGGCAGGTGGATCACTTGAGGCCAGGAGTTCAAGACCAGCCTGGCCAACATGGCAAAACCTCGTCTGTACTAAAACTACAATAAGTCAGCTGGGCATAATGGCATTTGCCTGTCTTCCTAGCTACTTGGGAGACTGAGGCAGAAGAATGGCTTGAACTGGGAGGCGGAGGTTACAGTGAGCTGAGATTGTGCCATTGCACTCCAGCCTGGGAGACAGAGCGAGACTGTCTCAAAATAAATAAATAAATAAATAAAATTTTAAAGTGTATTTCTCCCTTAATTTTTTTTTTTTTTGAGGGATGAGTCTCACTATGTTGCCCAGGCTGGTCTCAAACTGTTAGGTTCAGTGATCCTCCCACCTTAGCCTCCTGAATAGCTGGGACTGTAAGTGCACCCGGCTTCCCTTACTTTTTTATTTCTTAAACTTACCATTGATTAGAAGCAACTAGAATGAATTCCTTGCACTTCTCAAATTTATTATTCTCTAATATTCGTGTGCAATACTTACAAGAGTAAGAAAGACCAAAAGCATTTTAAAAGTCAATCTTTAAGTATTAAAAAACACTGGAAAGACTCATCAAAAATAATTGATGAATGAGATGATACTAAGTCAATTTTAAGAACACTAGAAAATGTTAATCTTATATTCTCAGTATACAGACTTTTTCCAAGTTATACGTAAAAACTAGGAAAAAACAAAATCCACAGACCTAATGCAGAAATGTGATATGGCTTCACTGAGGATAAAAAGAGGAAGAAACAGATGTGCTACTTGTGAAGGACTATACCATAGATCAGTGATGCTCAATCATTATTATCATCAGGATCACCTGGAGGGCAGGTGAAACGGATTACTGGGTCCTGTCCGCAGAATTTCGGATTAAATAAATCTAGGGCAGGTGTGAATTGGCATATCAAACAAGTCCCCACGGGATGTTGATTCTGCTGGTCCAGTGACCACATTTTGAGAACCACTGCCTTAAAGAGATGATGTCTGTGCAGATCACAAAATATAATAATAAAGGTCAGCTTTTGGAAGCCGAACTCTAGTGAAGCAAGCAGAACTGCTGTACCTAATGCTGAATTAAGATTAAGAATTAGGGTCAGGGGCAGTGGCTCACATCTATAATCTCAACACTTTGGGAGGCCAAGGTGGGAGGATCACTTGAGGCCAGGAGTTACAGAGCAGCCTGAGCAACAGAGCAACACCCCCATCCCTACAAAAAATAAAATAAAATAATTTATTTAAAAAGAGTAAAAATTAGTGGGAGAGAAAGGGAAGTCAACCCTAAGTTGCTGTAAAGGTAAAAGTTCATAAGAACCAGAAAATAAAAACAAATAAGCAACTCTCTTCCCATACATGACAACTTTATTAATGCATTTATTCAATATTTATTGAACAAGAACTATATGCCAGGTACAACACATGGAGAACACAAACATAAATAAACATTAACTGCTAAAGAGCTCATCATCTATAAGGTGAAACAGAACAAAAAGCAATTATAGACCTAGAAAAGTTAAGGAATTCAACTAAAATAACAAATACAGAAAAACCTTTTCGGCAAATTTGTAAGTTTTAACTTCAATGGAATTCTTACTCTTTGGTGACAGGAAAGAAAAAGGGAGAGACTTCACTCTATTAACAATAAGAATCACTAAAAATAGAATAACGAGTCCACACTGACATAAGTAATTGAATAATAAATAAATGGAAGAGAAGGGACAACCTCCTACGCAGAAGAATTCCAAGTAATTAGCAGGTGGAACATAACTCCCCACTCCCTGAGTGTGAGTTATAGATTATGACTTCTTTCCAGAGAGCAGCATGAAAAGAGAGGTGATGGAAACTTGACTGTGGAGAAACCTCACCAATACTACCTCAGCCTAGTGATCAAGGTCAGCATCAACAGTGGTAAGTCACATTGACAGTATGTGATGAAAATGGCACTGCACTTCTGAGATCTTCCTCAAAACTCATAACCCCAGTCTAATAAAGAGAAAAACATCAGACAAGTTCAAATTGAGGAACACTTTTAGAAAGCACTTGACCAACACTTCTGAACGCTGTGAAGGTCATAAAAAAAAAAAAAGGAACGTCTGAAAAACTGTCACAGCCATAAGGAGCCTAAGGAGACATGATGACTACATGTAACGTGGCATTCTGGAACAGAAAAGGCTCATTAGGCAAAAACCAAGACCATTCGAACAAAGTATGGACTCTCGTTAATGATAATGTAAAAATGTATCAGTATTAGTTCATTAATTGTAACATGTTAATATGTAACAGTTAATAAACTGGTTGTAGGATATATGGGAAATCTCTGCACCATCTTCGCAATTTTTCTGTAGATCTAGAATCGGTTTAAGAAATAAAATCTATTTTAAAACTTAAGAATTAACTTCTCAGAATACTAATTTAGTTTTTAAAAGTCACAAAATTCCAATGATGGAAAATAAAGGAATACATGAGTATATCACTGATTAAATAAACGAATAAATAAGCATATGGAGATTTGCTCCTGGCAGGAATTTCTAAATAAGTTTAATGTATATTTTATAATGAGAGAACGGGAATATCAAATTATGTGTTTTTAAGTTAACGGTACTGAGTTCATTTCACCAGAATTACACCATTATAAAGCTATGATTGACAAAATCCACAAGAATGCATTAAGCAGAAAACACGGCCAAAAATTTTTCAGTAGTAAAACTAATTTAAAATGTAATAAGCACAAAGCAATTCCAATTAAATAAATACTGAAATAAGATGTCAGTATAGAAAAGAATGAACCTGAATTAATATTTCATAATGCACATGGTAATACATTTCAGGAGGTTAAAAAAGTAAACCTAAGAAAAGCTGAAAAATAACTAAACAGGAGAACATTTTTTTATATTACCTTAGGAGAAAAATTTGAGTACTGAAAAAAAGACAATCAATTTGAACATTGAAAACTTTTATTTTTATATGAAACATAAAAACTTTTTATGCAATCAATAAAACAAAAATTACAGGAATAAATGTAACAGACTAGGAGAAATCATTACAAAGCTTGCTACCCAAAATATCCATATACAAAAATACAGGCATATGTAGAAAAATACATATGTCTATATACACATATATAGAGATGAGTATAAAAGTTCAGTTGTGCATTGTCAAGGGAATAATTTCCAAGTAGGAATACAATAAATGAATCAAGACAGAGCAAAACGCATAGCTCTGGTAGCAAAATTATTTGGTAAACTATGCAAAAACAGGCACAAAGCTAAAAATATTTACTATTTGGCTTTTTACAGAAAAGGTTTGCCAACCCCTGGGCTAAAGAGGCAAGTTAATTCATTGACCTACACAATTTTTGGTGAGGTCGAGAGAGTCATTACAGACAATCCTTTTCAAAAAAGGAGGAAAATGGAAAGTACATAGAATCAGGTTACTAAAATACAGAGGGAAATGTTGGAAATCTGGAAATTCGTTAAGACTCAGTCCTATTTCCATCGGGAAATGATTCTCCATGGCTCTGGGATCCGTCTTCCAAGTTCAGCCCTCTGAGTCACTCTTTCTTTTTTATGAAAGGTAGCACTCTTCTTTCTTTTTTATGAAAGGTAGCACTTGCTTTCTGCTGAGTAATTTTCTCATCATGCTTCCTGCTTGTAGAAGTTTGGGGGTTCAAAGGCATCTTTTCATTTTGTACTCTCTGTCCCCTTTAATCCAAGCTAGTAGTGATCCTCAAAATACATTTCTCTTAAAGCTTTGTGGGTCTCCTAGGAATCTCACTGGGGTTCTCTGCACTAAACAAAAGCCACATGCACAAATCTTTTTCAGATAAGCCCTCCTCTACCTTGAAATTCTGCTGAAATGGCTGCAGGATAAGGACCATTCCCTTAAGCTTTTTGGAAGCCCTATTGTTTGATTGAATGGATTGGTGAGTCACACCATTAGTCTTTCTTTAGAGGCCCTTTTATGTGACTGAAAAGTATTCCGAGGCAGAAACTTAGATCTTTCTTAAATATTAACAAAGGATTTTACAGCTACACTCTCAACTTTGTCCTTAGTTTTCCTGACAATGCCTTGGATCTGATCCTTGTTCAAGAAGGAAACTAGAATATTTCACCCTAAAATATGCTTCTTCAAAATATTTTTCTTTTTTTTTTGAGACGGAGTCTTGCTCTGTCACCCAGGCTAGAGGGCAGTGGCGCAATCTCAGCTCACTGCAAGCTCCACCTCCCAGGTTCACGCCATTCTTCTGCTTCAGCCTCCCAAGTAGCTGGGACTACAGGCGCCCGCCACCACGCCCGGCTAATTTTTTGTATTTTTAGTAGAGACTGGGTTTACCGTGTTAGCCAGGATGGTCTCGATCTCCTAACCTCATGATCTGCCAGCCCTGGCCTCCCAAAGTGCTGGGATTACAGGCGTGAGCCACCGCGCCCGGCCAATTTATTGCTCTTTATTGAAGATTTTCTATAAACTGGGATTTTAAACCACTCTAAGCCACTCTTGAGTTACTTTTCTCTCATGTGACCTGCACTGCAACATTACTAAATGTGCTTGTTTCTCTCTTGTTCATTTGTTTTTTGCTGCAGGAGTCTGTCCCAACTACGAACTTAGTAAGTTGAGGAAAATTATTATTTCTCCCTTTCACTTAGAAGAAGCCATTTCTTAATTTTAGCATCATTTACTGTTTGGAGAGGTGACATGGTCAAAACCATCAAGTCTCAGCTCCGTCAGGTTTATCAATCCTTTCTTTAGCATACTTGCTCCTCTCACTCTTTATGCATAAACCAGGTGGCACCTTCAAGTCTAGTTGGAAATCTTCTTAGCTACAGTACTCAGTTCATTATGCGCATTCTAGTTTCTACATTACTACAGATGACAGTGTTGCTTTATAAAGTTTATGCTACTACATTAGAAGGATCCCCTTTCCTCCAGTTTCTAACAAGATTCTCCCCACTTTCCTTTAAGCCCTTCCTGGCAACCTCACCAAAAAACATGAGACTACAGTTTCTCCAAGATACTTTAGGTTTACACTGACAGTGTCTTCAATGTCCATTCACCTTTCATCCACTACCAAGTTCTAAAGCCATGCCCACTTAAAATATTTGTTGCTGGGCACCACGGCTCCTATGGGATTGTTCCCAAAGCAATCCCAGCACTTTGGGAGGCCAAGGCAGGAGGATCACTTAAGCCTAGGAGTTTGAGACCACCCCTGGGCAACACAGTAAGACCACATCTCTACAAGAAACAAAAGAATTAGCTGGGCGTGGTGGTGCACACTTGTACTCCCAACTACTTGGGAGACTGATACAGGAAGACTGCTTTAGCCCAGGAGGTCAAGCCTGCAGTGAGCTGTGATAGCATCACTGCACTCCAGCCTGGGCAATAGCACAAGACCCTAGCTCACAAAAAAAATTGTTGACATCACTTGTCTTACTTCATTTGAACTGCTATATCAGAATAACATAGATGGGTGGCTTATAAACAATATAAATTTATTTCTCATAGTTCTGGAGGCTGGGAAGCCCAAGATGCAGGTGCCAGCAGATTTAGTGTCCAGTGAGGGCCCACTTCCTCGTTCCCAGATGGCCATCTTTTCGCTGTATCCTCACATAGTGGAAGGCGAAACAAGCTCTCTCAGGACTCTTACAAGGACACTAATCTTATTCATGACAGCTGCACCCTCATGACTTAATCACCTCCTAAAGGCCCCATGTCCAAATACCATCTAATTAGGGATTATGTTTCAACACAGGAATTCTGTGGGGACACAGTCTACTGCATCAATCAGTCTCTAGTGCCAGTATCAAATTAGTTGTCTACTGTGTAACAATTATCCAAAACTTGTAAGCTTAAAACACATAGCTTAAGATTTATTATTTCACATAGTTTCTGAGAGTCAGGAATCCAGGAGTAGTTAGCTAAATGGTTCTGACTCAAATGTCAGCCTCAGGCAGGGATGCAATCATCATGAAGTTTGACTGGAGCTGGAAGAAGGACTATTGGCTACTGGCTAGAGGCTTTGGTTCTTTGCTGTTTGGGCCTCTCCATAGGGATGCTCACTTGGCTAGCTCCTCCTGGAGCAAGTGATCAGCAAAAGTGTGATAAAGATGGAAACTGCAATGTCTTTAAGAATCTGGTCTTAAACTTAACATTTTGTTGTTTTTTTATTGGTCACACAGACCAGTCTTGGCACAGTATAGAAGAAGAATGAATCCACAGGGCACAAATACCAGGAGGTGGTGGGGGCCATCTTGGAGGCTGGCTGCTACAGTGGCTTGGCAATTCCAGGAAGAGTCTCATTTACAACATCCAAATAAGGAAGGAAAGAAACAGGGAGGGAAAGAGGGGAACTTCTTCACATAACTTCTCTTTTCTTAGGGGGAAAATATTGTTCAGGGAGCTCTCCAATAAACTTCTATATCTCTTTGGCCTGAAGAGGATAAAACAGTTACCTACTAAGTACAAAGGAGTCTAGAAAAATGCGTATCTGGCATTTTCTGCCTCAATCATAAAAAGAAAGCAGGAAAGTAGGAGGTTGGTATGACTTTTGCATAGACAATCAATGGTCTGCCACAAAAGTTAAGTAAAAAGCATAGCAAAGATAAATGAGTCAATGATTAAAACCACATATTTTGAATATATATTTCTAAATTCCAGAAATTAAATGGTTTACCTCAAAGATATCTGAAAATTTGTTTTTGATACAAATGTAAACAAAAAATGCTAAATTAATATTCCTCACTATAATTATATAGCAGTTTATAATATCCAGACTGTTCATATATGTATTCTTTACAATAGTCTTGAAAGAAAAATAAAGCAAATATTATTATGTTAGTCCCACTTTACAGATAAGAAACATGAATCAATGGTATGACCATAGCTTATTGCAGCCTTCAATTCCTGGGCTAGAGTGATGCTCCTGCCTCAACCTTTCTAGTAGCTGGCCCTACAGGCATGCCACCATACTGGCTAATTTTTAAAATTTTTTTTAGAGATGAAGTCTTACTATGTTGACCAAGCTGCTCTTGAATTCCTGACCTAAAGCAGTCCTCCTGCCTCACCCTCTCAAGTAGCTGAAATTACAGGCATGAGTCACTGCACCCAGCAAAAAGTTATCATTTTTGACAACACTAATACTATAGTAATTTGCTTAACCCACTATCACTGACATTAGGTTATTTCCCATTTGTCACTCCCATAGTCAATCCTATCAAAATATTTTCATGCATTATTTTTCCCTCCTTACTTAGTTTATTTCATTAGGAAAAAATACCACAAATTGGTTGACTGGGTCAAAACATACATACATTTTTAGAATTTTGCTATATGCCGATTTCTAAAAGCAATTTAACATAGTTTAGTTAACTAAAGATGCTATCAGCATGAGTATACCATGAGGTTCACCAAAACCTCACCATCCCCAATACCTTGCTGAATTCTTGCTTATTTAGAATGAAATAAAATGCTCTAATGTTCTCTTATTGTTTTAATTTGCATCTGATTACCTGTGGGATCAAACACTCCTTTTTGTGTTTTTTACTTTCTTCTTATGAGAACTATAAATTTTGTATCTGTATTTAATTTACTAGAGTCTTGAGATTTCTCTTATAAAATTTAATAAGTTCTTTATTTCTCATAAACATGCTGTTATTTGGTTCAAATATTTCTTCTAATGTTACCTTTTTTATTTTGGTTTTACCAACATTCGTTTGTACAAAAAATGTTATATAATAATTCTATTCTATAAAATGTTCTTCAGCGTTTTGGTTTGTTTTTTTCACTCCAAAATGGAAAAGTTACCAGCTCTCCACAAAGTTGATAAACACGCTACCAGCTATAATACTTATTCTCCTTTTAATCAGCCTGGGGTTTATTTTGATCTATGATATTCAATTTAAATTTCGTTGCAGAATTCAAAAATTGTACTTAACTAAAGATGCCCTTTTGCATGCTGCTAACTGCTATAGATAGTTGGGCAGATTAAGATAACCCAAATAATATGGAACTACTATAAATAATACAAATGCTGTGAATTTAACTATAAAATCTGCTACAGGAAATCAGTAAGGCATGTGTAAACATTACCTTAAAGAGACAAAACAGCTCCCAGACCCACACAAGGTGGTTATAACCTAATTGAAAGTGCTCTAACATTCTCTATTTTAGAAGATGAATGGGTCGTTCAGAAGGGGCACTGGTCAGTCATTGGCGTATAGGGCAGGGAAAAAAGTTACTGAGTTTTTCTCCTTTTTCAATTAATTCTTCCTACTAACTATACATTTCTCTTTTCAAGAATCATTTTCAAGAGGTTTTTAGCTTCCTGTGTTTGTTATGTGGTACTCCCGCTCTCCTTTATTTAAGAAGTTAATGATTTTAGTTATTTCTTATTTTATCCTAGAGATTAAACTTTTTCTCAAGTACACTCCGGGTGAGTTGTCTAGTCTCAGGGTCTGGATGTTTCTGATCTGGAGGTGAGACTGGTATTGATATGGCTGCCTAAGGCTATCTTTGCTGATGTTATCAAATCTTTGAATCCTAATTCGTAATTCCTGTTAATACTGCAAGTGTCATACCTGTTCTCTTCATATTTTCATAGAATTGCACTGAAAGGCTTAATGGTCATATAATCCAAATAGAAACTCAATCTGCAAGCCTTTCACATGAATTATTATCAAGACATGCTCCTCTATTCACTATTTCTATTTTCTGGCTTTATTTCTTTAAAAAGTGTTCTGTTAAGAAATAATTAACAATAAGCTGCACATATTTAAAGTGTACAACTCAAAAAGTTTGGACATATGTGTATTTACCCGTGAAACCATCATCACATCAACATAGTGAACCTCCTAAATCTTTCCTGACCTTCTGAATTCCTTTCCTCCCTTCCCTTGCTGTCCCCTCTGCATTTGATATGCTTCCATTGCTATACTTATATTTTTCAGAATTTTTAATAAGTGTAATATATTCTTTTTTGTCTGGCTTATTTCACATAGCATAATTGTTCTGGGGTTCATCCACTTTGTTACAAATATTGCTGAGGAGTATTCCATTGTATAGATATACCACAATTTTGTTATTCAATTAGCTGTTGATAACCACTTTGGCAAACAGTTTTAGCAGTTTCTTAAAAAATAAAAAAAGGCTGAGCGTGGTGGCTCATGCCTGTAATCCCAGCACTTTGGGAGGTCGAGGTGGGCAGATCACTTGAGGTCAGGAGTTCCAGACCAGCCTGGCCACCATGGTGAAACCCCATCGCTACTAAAAATACAAAAATTACCTGGGCTTGATCACAGAAGTAGCACACTTCTGTAATCCCACCTACTTATGAGGCTGAGGCAGGAAAATTGCTTGAACCTGGGAGGTGGAGGTTGCAGTGAGCCAAAATTGCACCACTGCACTCCAGCCTGGACAACAGAGTGAGACTCCGTCTTAAAAAAAATAAAAATAAAAAATAAAAAAATCTACCTACCATTCCATTCCTAGGAATTCACTCAAAAGAAAAGAATGCATATGTCCATATAAAAACTTATGCATGAAGATTCATAGGATCTTTATCTGTATTAGCTAAACATTAGAAACAATTCATCTCCATCTACACATGCATAGATAAACAAATTGTGGTATATTCATAAAGCGGCATACTACTTGGCAATAAGGAATAAACGATTAATATACATTACAGACAATATGGATAAATCTCAAAATACCTAAGCTGAGTAAAAGCAAAACAAAAAAAATGAGTATTTATTTCTTGCCAATTCTTTTTTTAATGCACCTGGTCACTTTACAGCCTCTTACTCTTTATGTTTTATAATTCCTATTTTATTTATTGAACATATTAAACCATGTACATATGTATGTACATACATACATACATACCTACAAGCTCTCGATCTGTTGCCCAGGCTGGAGTGCAGTGGCGTGACCATGGCTCACTGAAGCCTCGACCCCCGGGCTCCAGCAATCCTCCCACCTCAGCCTCCTGAATAGCTGGGACTATAGGTGCACACCACCACACCCAGCTAATTCTATTTATTGTAGAGACAGGGTTCCACTATATAGCCCAGGCTGGTCTTGAACTCCTAGGCTCTAGCCCAGGCTGGTCTTGAACTCCTGGGCTCAATCGATCCTCTTGCCTTAGTCTCCCAAAGTGTTATAAGTGTGAGACTGTAAGTGTGAGCTACTGCAACTGGCCATAAACATATTTATTTCATGTAATGTGTATTTCTAATAATTGAAATCTCTATAGATCTGTTTCAGTTGTTTGCTGTTTCTGCTGACTCTTGCTCTTAGTGTTTTGATTTTTTCCCCCTTGCTACATTTTGTAATTTTAAAAAATGTGAATGAGCTTACTTGTTAGAATTTTAACTACAATTATTTGACGACTGCATTGATAGTACATTCCTCCATGGAATTCCTCCAAGGATGATTTTTTATTGTTTTTACCAGGTACCTGAGAGTATTACAGACTGAGGTCCAATTTAAATTAAAATCCTCCACTCGTGGAGTTTTAGAAACTATAAAAATGGTGTAAATTAAGGCCCCAAATTCATGTGAATGTGAGCTGATAACCAAGAATTATTAGGGAAGATTGTAAGTCTACCCAGAACTGAGTATCTTTGCAAGACAGTCTCTGATCAGGCTTCTTACCTTATATGGGACCCAGGGATCTTTTTCTCTAGTCCTCATCCTGCTCCTTACACAAAGCTTCTATGCCAACAGAAATCCATGGATGCCCTCAAAGTATTCAGTGACTTCAGCACCTGCTTATCTCACAGGATATATTATACTTGTTTTGTTTCTAGCCCCAGAAAGTTCCCCTTATTTTCTTAATGGGCTCATCCATTCATGTAAAAGGATATTTTTTATACTGAATCTAGTACTTCACATGGTTGGTGGAGGGAGGAATTCAGGCTCTCTAGTCTATCATACTGCTACAAATCAGTCTACCATTTCTGCAACTGCTTTATAAAATTTAAATATAATATTATATTTATTCCTGATACATTTTATTTTGGTATGTTGAGTATAGTCTACAGGTCTGTCAAGAGCACTTAAAATCTTGATTATCATAGTAGCTTACCTTAGAAGTTGTATATCATTTGCAAATTTGTTTAAACCTTCTTAGCCTTCACCAAAGTCACTGATCACCACAGCTTCTGTCAAAAAGAAAAGCTTTAAAATTAATCTGTAAAATCTTTATAGCAAATCCAACATATTTTCTTATTGCTCTCAGTTATATATTAAAATTCCAGTTGCAAATTAAATTTCCATTACAAATTACAAATTAAAACTCTCAGTTACAAATTAAATTTCCATCATAATCAAATACTAATACATCAAATTAAAACAGGTAAATTTTCATATCCCAATAACTTCAAGTGGCAGACCTTTCAAATAGTAGTATTGAACTGAATGAAAAATATATTTATCATCAAGGTAAACCAGTAGAAGTATAAAGCGTTGGCTTGGGTAAAGGGGGCTCTAGTACCTCTGAAATCTCCAACAGCCCCCACCTTCAAAAGGAAGAAACATAATTTATTTAAACTAGTATCTTAAAGGTCGGTGTTTACAAAAAGGCTGTGTGAAGGCTTTCCTGACTGAAGGATACTTTCTTCCCCTTAGATATTCAGTAAAATTTTAGCTCTTTCATATTTCTATTGCTTCATAGCACAAAACATAGACGGTCACTGAAGGGTCATAAAGGGAAGCTTTGATAGGTTTCTTGCTTTTAATGACATCATGAAAACCCATACCTGCTAGATTTTTTTCTTTTCTACCTCATCACTTTTAGTTCACACCTTTACTAATTTCAGTCACCAACGGCAATTTCTGTAAAATCTATCTCCATCACAAGAGTGTGTATGTGTGTGCTTGTTTCCCCATCAGAAATAAAAGAAAACTTACACTTCTCTCCTTTAGCGCATTGCTCTTGCATGAAGAATGAATAAACCACTGATTTGGGGTTTGCATCTTTTCGTTCTGAGCAGCAACTTAGAATCTTTGCTCCTGATATTCTTTCTTCTCAGTATTTGATGGATATCCTGCAATAACGTAGGAAAAACAGCACAGGCTTTGGAGTCACATCAATCTGGGTTTAAATCTCAATCTTCTACTTAGTAACTGGCTAATCTGAAGCAAATTTTTAATCTCTCTGACCCTAGTGGGAAAATAAGATGGGTCTCAATGTATAGCTGCAAGAAACAAATGATATAGCATCTACACAGTGTCAGCAAAGTGCCCACCATATAACACAAACTCTATTATGTTAGCTTTCCTGTGTAATTTTATGCTTCATTTTCACTTTACTCAAAGGAATTTCCAGACTAAATTTTAAGTTATAGCCTTGATAAATTTTATGGTTTTGTCCAACAATTATCAACATTTTAGGCCAGGTGTACTGGCTCACACCTGTAATCCCAGCACTTTGGGAGGCCGAGGCAGGAGGATTGAGCCCGGGAGTTTGGGACCAGCCTGACCAATATAGTGAGACCTTGTCTCTACAAAAATAAAATTTTTAAAAAATTTAAAAAATGAAAACATTTTTCAACACTTAATGCTTTCAAAATAGCAGCGCATCAATAATACTACTACTGAATATATCCCACCAAAAAAGTACATTTCAGAATCTATGTTATAGAGTCACTAGAATTTGTTCCTTTTCGTGTGTGGTTATGTCACCAAAATGTGATATAGTCATGTAAACTTATTTCAGTTCCTTTTCAGATTTTTCTTTCATTCTACCTTTTTATTTAATCCCACTTTTGAATATGTACACATACATGATGATTTAGGGTTAAAACTACAGAAACAACTTCTATTTAGAGAAATCTCTCTTCTGTTGTTGGCACCTTTACCCTGCTCCTTCCTTTTGCGGATAGACTCCATAATTTTCAATGCCTTTGTTTTTTCCACTTCCTAATGTATTCTACAGATCATTCTCTGTTGGTATATAGAGACTTTCTCCCTTCTTTTTTATGACCTCTATGGAAAGAGGATGACTTGGAAGGGGCACCATCTACCTGGAGACTGTTGCACTGTCTGGATACACCTCAGTTTATGCAATCAGTTCTCTATTAAGGGACATTTTGGTTATGTCCGATCTTTTGCAAATGCAAGTAATATGCTGCTGTGACTAACCTCCCTTTGACTATTCTCTCCCACGCAGTTTATGCTTATGTATTCTTACCAGCACTGTATCAAAGTACCTATTTCCCCACAGTCTACAGGGCATATTGTGTAACTTTTGGATTTTGTTGAGAAACGCTTTAGCATAGTTTTAATTTGTATTTTTCTTTGTATGACTGAAGGTGGAATATCTTTTATTTTATTTTATTTTTGAGATGAAGTCTTGCTGTGTTGCCCAGGCTGGAGTGCAGTGGCACGGTCTGGGCTCACTGCAGCCTCCGCCTCCCAGGTTCAAGCAATTCTCCTCCCTCAGCCTCCCCAGTAGCTGGGATTATAGGTGCTCACCACTCTATGCCCAGCTAATTTTTGTATTTTTAGTAGAGGTGGGGGTTTCACCATGTTGGCCAGGCTGGTCTCGAACTCCTGACCTCAAGTGATCTGCCCGCCTTGGCCTCCCAAAGTGCTAGGGTTACAGGTGTGAGTCACCACGCCCAGTCTGGAACATCTTTTATATGTCTGTCATGTGCATTTCTTTTTCATATCTTTGACCCATTTTCCTACTGGGTTGATGGTCTTATTCGCCTGGAATTTTAGGAAGTTGTTTTCACCAAGGAGGTTAGTTCTTTGTGATGTAAGTCCAAATATTTTTCTCCATTTTGTTGCTTGCCTTTTGACTTCGCTCATGGCATTTTTCACCATTTAAATACTTTTTTATTAATATAGTAGGATTTACCATGGTTTTTTTTTTTTTAAGAATGAGTCATAGTTATAAAATCCTTGGTTTACACTTTTATAGACTTTAAATTTGCTGTTCCATGGCTGTTTTGCTTTGTATGTTGCTGTTTAGAAGCCTGTTGCTAACCTCTCCTTTCTGTCTGGAAGCCCAGAGGAATTTTTCTTCATCATTTTGAAAGTCCAGTTGTTTTACTAGGACATGACTTGGAACTAACCATTCTGGATCAATTTTCCCAGTACACAATGAGCCTTTTCAACACGTAGATTGGAGTCATCTCTTATTTCCAGAATGTTTTCATGGATTGAAGCTTAACTATTAGCTTTGCTATTGTTTTTTTCTTCTTAGGAACTCTACTTTTACTTATCTTCTATATTAATCACTTTCTATTACTTTTTAACCTTTCTTCATTTAATTTTCATTCTCTTCGTTGTTTGCATACCTTTTCTCAATGCTCCTTATATTCAGTCCAGTCTTTTCTATGTACCTTGGAATTTAGCTACATTTTTTTCTTTATTTTATTTATTTATTTTTTTTGAGACAGGAGTCTCTATATTGCCCAGACTGGCCTCAAACTCCTGGGCTCAAGCCTCTCAAATAGCTGGAACTACAGGCATGCACCACTGCATCTGGCTTTAACTTCATTTTAAAAGCCAATTTTTCTTCTGATTCATTTTATTTCCTGGGTTCAGTAAATTCACTTTTCATATCTTCCTCTTTTTGTCCATTTGTTTTGCAGTTTTGAATTTGGATTTGAGACTTTTTATCTCTACAAATGCTAGTTTAAGGATATTTTAAATTCTTGTGCTGTAGTTTTGTGCTGTAGTTTTCCTTAGTGCTATAGTTGGATGTTTCAGGAAGACTTTTCATGAGCTAAAATTTTTTAAAAACTTTTTTTCTTATTTTTTGTAGAGACTAGGTCTCACTATACTGCCCAGACTGTACTCGAACTCCTGGACTCAAGTGATCCACCCACCTTGGCCTCTCAAAGGGTTGGGATTACAGCCGTGAGCCACTGTGCCCGGCCCAGTTGAAATGTTTTGACTATCGTTTTGTTTTCTAGCTAAAGTAACTTTATATAGATGTTGCCTGCCATCTTCTGTTCACCTTGAAGTATTTTATTTTTCCTAAACCAGATATAGTTGTGTACAGGTAAAGCAAGGAATTTAGATGATTTAACTGGATTTCTTAGTCAATAGTACCTAATAAAGTGTTTTTTTGTTTGTTTTTAATTAATGACTCCTTTTTGGGTGGCAGAAATGATTATTTTCTATTATGTTTCACCAAGATTCTTAATTTCTACTACCTCTTCTCTTTATCATCAAGGCTCCAGGTAGATGGTGATCCTTCCAAGGCACCCTCTTTCCTTTCCCCAGAAGCAGTACTTTCCCGAGACTGCCTCTTTGGTCTCATTTTCCTTCAAGTCTCTTATTTCGTCTAATGGATCTCACACCTCTTCTCACTTCTCTATTCAGGGTGGGGCTTTCTCTTTCTCAGAATTAGCTGTATTCTGCTACCCACTAGGTCCCGCAACCTCTCCTCTTTTTTAGTTTCCACCTCACTCGCCACTTCTCCATGGATTCTGCTAGACTGCAGTGTTGATTTCCCTGCATGCCCACAGACATTTTGCTAGCTATTAATGTATGCTTACGTATCAATAAATTTGTATGGCTCTTCTCTTGTTAATCTACTGTTAGTTCAGTTCAGCCAACTCAGTTATCAAACCTTCAAAAGGGAAATTTAAGCTTCCCTGCAAATTGCTGGTTATTATTTAATATTATTATTACTTTGACACAGGGTCTCACTCTGTTGCCCAGGCTAGAGTGCAGTGGTGCAATCACAGCTCACTGTAGCCCTGACCTCCTGGGCTCAAGAGATCCTCCGACCTCTCAGCCTGCTAAGTACCTGGGACTACAGGTGTGTGCCACTATGCCCAGCGACTTTTTTTTATTTTTTATTTTTTTTAAGAGATGAGGTTTCACCATTTTGCCCAAGCTGGTCTCCAACTTCTGGGCTCAAGCAATCTTCCTGCCTTAGCCCCGCAAAGTGCTGTGATTACAGGCATTAGCCACCATGCCCAGCTGGTATTATTTTTATTAATGTTCTACCTTGCACTTAAAAGTATGTTTAAGCTTCTACCTGTCAGTTTCAAGGGCTATCTTTTTGCTCCTAGCTAATTCCTAAGAGGCAAACAACCTTATTCTACTTCTCATTCACCCTCCTCTTTTCCTCCCATTTTTTTTGTGGGTTATTTCTACAATGTCAGACCATGCAATATTTACATACTATTTTATCATCATTATCCCCATCTTTTAATCTTGATGCTACACACAAAATATATTCAATTTGCTCACCACCAGATCTTATGTTGAAGATTTTCCAATCATTTCCTGGTTGTCTGAAATCTGTTCTCTAGTATACCCTTCAGAAGGATTCATGGGAACAATTATAGCCATTTTCCTTGAACTATTTCATATTCATAAATGTTTGTCAATGCCCTGAATTCTTGAAGGGTAGTTTGGTGAGATAGGAATTATTTTATTTCTTTGAATAAATACTTTCTTAATACCTGACATAAAATGTTGCCACCAAAAATCCAATCTGATTTTCTTTGCAAGTGATCTGCTTTTTATTTCCCTCATCAATGCAAAAAGGGTTTATTTTTTAAAATTCAGCAATTTTACAGGACCACATCTCAGCGTTAACTGTTGTGGGTTAATTTCTCCAGGTTTACAGGGTGGCTTTCAACATATGTTACATTTAAACCTACTTTAATGTTAAGCGTTCTTGAATTATATTCCTAATAGCTGTTCTGGTCCATTGCTTTGGCTTACTTTATGTGTAAAATAAGTAACATAAAATTTACTCTTTTAAAGTATTCAGTAAGTGGCATTAAGTATATTCAGTGTTACATAAACATCACCACAATCCTTTGGCTTACATTTGGGGAACTCCATTTATATTTATTCTGGCTCTCTTTGCCAGTCTTGTCACCTCTTGACTCCCTTTAAAAAATCTTTTTATTTTCTTCATTTTTCTATTTTTCTTATTGTACTTTCTGCAATGTATATGCTCTCTTGGTTTCTTTCTAATGTAATTACCATTTTAAACTGTCTCCTTTTTCTTAATCTTTTATTGAGTTTTGTCTGCTCTCATTGCACCATAGAAGGTCTAGCCATCTCACTTTTTTTTTTCCCTGAAAACATGGAAAACGGTGAATTTTATTTACTTTTTTATAGTTTCAAGTTTTCTTTTAGATTTGGGGGTACATGTGCAGGTTTGTTACATGGGTATACTGTGTAATGATGAAGTCTGGAGTATGACTGATCCTGTCATCCAGGTACTGGGCATTGTACTCAACAGTTAGTTTTTCAACCCTTATTGCATTCCTTCCCTGCATAGTATTCCACGGTTTATATGTAACCAGTCCATCCCTGATGGACACACAGGTTGATTCCACATCTTTGCTATTGTGACTAGCACTATGATGAACATATGAGTGCATGTATCTTTTTGGTAGAACAGTTTCTTTTGGATATACACCCAAAAATGGGATTGCTGGTCAAATGGTAGTTCTGAGTTCTTTGAGAAACCTTCAAACTGATTTCCACAGTGGCTGAACTAATTTACAATGCCACCAACCGTGTGTAAGTGTTCCTTTTTCTCTGCAGCCTCGCCCACATACATTGTTTTTTGACTTGTTAATAACAGCCATTCTGACTGGTGTGAGATGATGTCTCATTAAGGTTTTGATTTGCATTTCTCTGGTGATTAGTGATGTGGAACATTTTTTCATCTGTTTATTGGCTACTTGTTCTTTTGAGAAGTATCTGTTGATGTCTTTTGACCACTTTTTAATGGGGTTTCTTTTTTTGCTTGTTACTTCCTTATAGATTCTGGATATTAGACCTTTGTCAGATGCATAGTTTGCAAACATTTTCTCCTATTCTATAGGTTATCTGTTTGCTCTGTTAATAGTTTCTTTTACTGTGCAGAAGTTCTTTAGTTTAATTAGGTCCTACTCGTCAACTTTTGTTTTTGTTGCAATTGCTTTTGAGGACTTAGTCATAAATTCTTTCCCAAGGCTGATGCCCAGAATGTTTCCTAGATTTTTTTCCTAGGATTCTTAGAGTTCTTAAATTTAAATCTTTAATCTATCTTGAATTGATTTTTGTATGTGGTGTAGGGTAGAAGTTCAGTTTTAGTCTTCCACGCATGGCTAGCCAGTTATCCCAGCACCATTTCTTGAATAGGAAGTTCTTTCTCCGTTGCTTCCTTTTGTCAATTTTGTTGACAATCAGATGGCTGTGGGTGTACAGCTCTATTTCCGGGTTCTCTATTCTGCTCCATTGGCCTATATGTCTGTTTTTGTACCAGTACCATGCTGTTTTGGTTACTGTAGCCTCAAAGTATAGTTTGAAACAATCTACACATTCAACAGCACTGCATGTGTAGATTGTTTCGGGCAGTATGGCAATTTTAATGATATTGATTCTTCCAATCTATGAACATGGAGTGTTTTTCCATTTCTTTGTGTCATCAATGATTTCTTTCAGCAGTGTCTTATAGTTCTTGTATAGATCTTTCATCTCCTTGGTTAGAGGTATTCCTAGGCAGAGTGAGTGAGTGTGTGTGTGTGTGTGGTGTGTGTGTGTGTGTGTGTGTATGGCTATCGTAAACAGGACTGCATTCTTGATTTGGCTCTCAGCTCCAACATTATTGGTGTAGAAACGCTACCAATTTTTGCACAGTTTGTATCCTGAAACTTACTGAAGTTATCAGTTCCAAGAGCCTTTGGTGAAGTCTTTAGGGTTTTCCAGGTATACAATCAGACCATCAGCGAAGATAGTCTGACTTCTTTTCCTCTGTAGATGCCTTTTGTTTCTCTTGCCTGATTGCTCTGGCTAGAACTTCCTACCTATCTCATGTCTGAGCTATTCTTATTTCTGATTTATGTGGTTCTTTCAAAGATTTCATCTTTTCCTTAAATTCTCTTAGCTTATTCTGAAATATTTAGATTGTCATTTTCATCTGCTTTGTGGCCACATTTTTGGGGTATGTTTTCATAATCTTATGTAATGTTTTATAGCTTATTTTAATGATTTTCTTATAATAATTTAGTATATATATTCCATTTTGCCATATATTTATATAACTATATACTAAAAGGAGGTTCCAGGCTAGGTACGTTGGCTTATGCCTATAATGCTAGCACTTCGGGAAGCCAAGGCAGGAGGATCACTTGAGTCCAGGAGTTTGAGACCAGCCTGGATAACATAGAGAGATGCCATCTCTACAAAAAGTTAGCCAGGCATGGTGGCACGTATCTATAGTGTCAGCTACTCTTTAGGCTGAGGAGGTAGGTTCACTTGAGCCTGGGGGGTCAAGGCTGTAGCAAGCTGTGATCATGCCACTGTATTCCAACCTGGGAAATATAGCAAGATCCCATCTCTAAAGAAAATAAAAAGGAGGTTCCTATGTTACTGTATGGACATGCTGGAGTTTTAAAAAAAATCTATTTCTTAGTGGAATCTGGTTGTTTCCAGTTTTGGCCAATTACAAATAAAATTGCTATAAATATTTGCAGAACAGCCAATATAGGTTTTCATTTCACTTTTCATCAGAAAAGCACAATCATCAAAGGGGAAATCAAAACTACAATGAGGCCGGGCGCGGTGGCTCAAGCCTGTAATCCCAGCACTTTGGGAGGCCAAGACGGGCGGATCACGAGGTCAGGAGATCGAGACCATCCTGGCTAACACGGTGAAACCCCATCTCTACTAAAAAAAACTACAAAAAACTAGCCCGGCGAGGTGGCGGTGCCTGTAGTCCCAGCTACCCGGGAGGCTGAGGCAGGAGAATGGCGTGAACCTGGGAGGCGGAGCTTGCAGTGAGCTGAGATCCAGCCACAGCACTCCAGCCTGGGTGACAGAGCGAGACTCCGTCTCAAAAAAAAAAAAAAAAAAAAAACTACGAGATACCCCTCCATACCTCATATAAAGGCTAAAAATTTTAACTGATAATGCCAAGTGCCGACAAGGATGAAAAACTACTGGAACTCTCTCATCTTGCTGGTAGATTTCAATCTAGAGTGGGCTTGCTAGATCATGTGATAAGGATATGTTTAATTTTATAACAAACTGTCAAATTGTCTTCTAGGTGGCTGTACTATTTGCAGTCTCACCAGCAAGACTAAGGTTTCTCCTTGTTTTGTATCCTTGCCAGGAAATGTATTGTTTGTTTTGACATTCTGAGTAACAGGTTGTGTACTAGTATCTCACTGTGGTTTTAATTTGCGTTTTTCCAATGATAGTGGTTTTAATTTGCATTTTCCCAATGACTATTCTATACTTTTTTCATTTAACACAAAATGGTAACCACTTTCCTATGACATTCAGTAGTCTATGCCACTACCCTTTGAAAACGTTCCTTTTAAAAGACTGAAAAATATGATGATGGGATGTGTCATAATTTATAAAACCATTCTTCTACCATTAGATATGTTATTTCCAATTTTTCACAAGTACAAAGTTACACTGTGATTATAAAGCTTTGATTCTATCTCTACTTCCTTACAAGTTTCTTAGAAAAGGTCAAAAGGTATATGAACTTTTGTTTCTTGATGCATTTTGACAAACTGCTTTCTAAAAAAGTTATACAAGTGTAGTTTTGCACAAACAGTGACTAAGGATTTCTATCTCCCTATATCACATATTATATTATTTTATAGAGGTTTAAGAAATAATTTCATTATTTCTTTAATTACAATTGTTTTTCATGTAAGCCATTTGTTCTTGTTATCATAAGCATATTTATGTAGTTTGTTCATTTTCTATCAGGGTATTGATGCTTTCATTTGCTGATTTCTAAGAGATGAGCACATTCTCCAAAGGTATAGATTACACTTTTCATGTAAAGCCTAATAGGCCTACTCTGGCAGCTTCTCACTCCATTCTTTATTCAACTTGAAATATACTTCAAATGAGCAAACATTTATCAAATGTCAACTGCATACACTTTGTTAGACTCCAGAAGGAGTCCTGCCTCCCAAGGAGTTATTTTGTTTCTCACATTATGAAATATGCATACATTAAGAATTTGAGTACAGCAAACCCTTGAACAATGGGGATTAGAGGTACACTCCCTAGCCCATGCAGTCTCCTGCTCCCCCAATAACTAATAGCCTACTGTTGACTAGAAGCCTTACTGATAACATAAAGAATCTATTAACACATTTTGCATTTTGCAAAATATAGAACATTTTCCCATCTGCAGGTGTAGCCGCAGCTTCATGAATTTTCTTTTTTCTTCTTCTTCTTCTTTTTTTTTTTTTTTTTTTTTTTTTTTTTGAGACGGAGTCTCGCTCTGTTGCCCAGGCTGGAGTGCAGTGGCCAGACCTCAGCTCACTGCAAACTCCGCCTCCTGGGTTTACGCCATTCTCCTGCCTCAGCCTCCCAAGTAGCTGGGACTACAGGCGCCCGCCACCTCGCCCGGCTAGTTTTTTGTATTTTTTAGTAGAGACGGGGTTTCACCGTGTTAGTCAGGATGGTCTCGATCTCCTGACCTCGTGATCCGCCCGTCTCGGCCTCCCAAAGTGCTGGGATTACAGGCTTGAGCCACCGCGCCCGGCCTCTTTTTTTTTTTTTTTTTTACAATGATCCTTATGTTGGATTCATTTATCTTGAAATGGCAGGCAAAAGCAGCTTCGGACCTTAATCTACAGTACATATGAAGCACTTAAACTGTTTCTTTTAATGTCATGACTTTTCTCTGCTTCCTGCAGGGACTTCCAGCATCACTAGAGGTACTTTGTATGGGTCCCATGGTGTTATTCAAGGTTTATGGTATTGCACTAATCATGAAAAATACGTGAGAACTGCAAGATCACTTTACACTGCCATGCACAATTTACTGGAGAGATGAGCTGCTCACATGGAGATGATCAGCATCACAGGGCTTTTCAAGCAGATACTCACAGCACTTCACTTCACTACAACAGCAACCAGAGTGACCTACAAAATTATTATGGTAGTACAGTAAGTACCATAGTCATTTACCATGTACTGCAGTCATTTATGCAGTTATGGTTTAATACTGCATCCTTACACTTTACATTTCCCTCCACTACTAATGGTGCCAAGTACAATCTGCATTTGTGTAAGTTTTGGTAAATTTTAATTTTTTTATAAGAGATTTGTGTATATTTTATGGTAGTAAATAAAATACACCAATATCTACATATATTTTATGCATTCATATCTTTTTCTTAATTTTTTCAATATTTCTAGGCTACATGGCTCATCTGCGAGTTTTTTCAAACTGTCACAAATCTCCAAAAAACATTTCCAACATATTTAATGAAAAAATGTTGTGTATAAGAGGACCCAAATAGGTCAAACCCATGCTGTTCAAGGGTCAACTGTATCAAGTAAAAAAAGATTGTGATTGAATGAAACCTGTCTATATTTCAAGGAGGCGGTCAGGTGCAGTAGCTCATGCCCGTAATTCCAGCACGTTGGGAGATGGAAGTGGGAGGATCACTTGAGCCCAAGAGATCAAGACCAGCTCAACACAGGGAGACCCTGTCCCTACAAAAAAAAAAAAAAAAATTTTTTTTAATTGGCTGAGCATAGTGGCACACATCTGTGGTCCCAGCTACTAGGGAGGCTGAGGTGGGAAGATCACTTGAGCCCAGGAAGTCAAAGCTGCAGTGAGCCAAGATCGCATCACTGCACTCCAACCTAGGTGACAGGGAGACTTTGCCTCAAAAACAAACAAAAAGGAGGAAGCTGTTGATCTAAGCCTCAGTTACTTTCAAAAGAATGTGGTCTGGACGCAGTGGCTCATGCCTGTAATCCCAGCACTTTGGGAGGCTGGGTAGATCACCTGAGGCCAGGAGTTCGAGACCAGCCTGGCCAACATGGTGAAACCCGTCTCTACTAAAAATAAAAAGATTAGCTGGGCATAGTGGTGGGTGACTGTAACCCAGTTACTCAGGACGCTGAGGCAGAAGAATTGCTTGAACCCAGGAGGCAGAGGGTGCAGTGAGCTGTGACTGCACCGTTGCACCCCAGCCTGGGCAACAGAGCGAGACCATGTTTCAAAAAAAAAAAAAGTGAGCCGGGCGCGGTGGCTCAAGCCTGTAATCCCAGCACTTTGGGAGGCCGAGGCGGGCGGATCACGAGGTCAGGAGATCGAGACCATCCTGGCTAACACGGTGAAACCCCGTCTCTACTAAAAATACAAAAAACTAGCCGGGCGAGGTGGCGGGCGCCTGTAGTCCCAGCTACTCGGAGGCTGAGGCGGGAGAATGGCGGGAACCCGGGAGGCGGAGCTTGCAGTGAGCCGAGATCGCGCCACTGCACTCCAGCCTGGGCGACACAGCGAGACTCCGTCTCAAAAAAAAAAAAAAAAAAAAAAAAAAAAAAAAAGTGATTTTTGGCTGTGGGAACCATTTCTACAGAGAGAAATGCAAAGTACAAAGTAGGCCCCAGGACTGCAAGTAACAATATAGGCCATAAGCACAGTATTTGAAAGGCACAAGTTACCCTCCTCTCTCCACAATATAACTATCAGGAACCTAATAGAACAATTAAAAGCTCATGAAATCCTAATAGCAGTGATATAACTGTTACTTAAAAGTTTTTCCTGTGACAATGTAAAAATGACCTTTAAAAAATTAAGGTAGTGAAATAAAATCCTACTCCTACTACCACTTGCAAATATTGGGTCCCCTACCATAACACATTTTACCCTTCAATTTAAGCATGTACTATAAAACAGTAGGATGTGAAGCAGTCATCTTGGTCCACAAGATACAGCTGCATTAAGAATGGCAGAGCAATATGCTAGGGGCATGGGACCCTGACAACTGTGTGTAGGAAAGCCATCTGATCAGCTCATATTTTTCCATTGGAAAAAATTGTTATTAAGGCCACAATTATTTTTAAATTTCTCCATCACAGTAGCCAAACCTCTATCTTAAGTAACAGAAATTCCAAACTGAGTAATGTGGGCTTTGTGAATAATACAATGTCATATAAAATGTTTGGTTTTTTAAATACAGAATGCTTTGCAAATTTGCATGTAATCTTTGCAGAGGAGCCATGCTAATCTCTGTATAGTTCCAATTTTAGTGTATTTGCCGCTAAGGGAGTACTAAGATTTTTTTTTTTTATTTCCTGGCTCCTAGAAATGATAAAATGTTTTTTATTTTAAAACTCTTTTTTTTTTTTGAGACAGAGTCTAGTTCTGTGTGCAGTGGCACAATCACGGCTCCCTGCAGTCTCAACCTCCTGGGCTGAGGTGATCCCACCTCAGCCTCCCAAGAAGCTGAGACTGCAGGCACATGCCTCCATGCCTGGCTAACCTTTTGTATTTTTGGTAAAGACAGCATTTTACCACGGTGCCCAGCTGGTCTCTATCTCCGGGGCCCCAGCAATCCCCCAGCCTGGGCCTCCAAACTGCAAGGATTACAAGTGTGAGCCACCACAACTGGCCTAAAATGTTTTTTTAAAAAGGAAAAATAGAAGCTAAATTAAGGCAGTGACCGTGAGAGTAGAAAGATGAAAAGGAAAGGCATTTTGGAGACTGAAGCTACCCAGCTGGACAAAAGAAAAACGTAAGGATTTGAAGTTTTAAATCTTAACCACATAGAAGATGCTTGTACCCACTTTGGGAGGCTGAAGTGGGCGGATCACTTGAGGTCAGGAGTTCGAGACCAGCCTGGCCAACATGGTGAAACCCTGTCTACACTAAAAACACAAAAATTAGCTGAGTGTGGTGGCGCACACCTGTGGTCCCAGCTATAGGCACAAGAATCACTTGAACCTGGGAGGCAGAGGTTGCAGTGAGCTGAGATCACACCACTGCATACTCTAGCGTGGACAACAACAGAGCAAGACTCTGTCTCCAGAAAAAAAAAAAAAAAAGATTTTATGTGCCTTCAAGAAAACAATGGCAAATAGAGCATTATCGCTTGAGGACTCACCTTAGTTATCTAAATTTTCTGCCTTCAAAATTTTTTTGTAAAGACCAAGGATTACGAACCTATCCTTAACATTATTTGTATGTTTAAATTGGATACAATAAAAAATTTAATCCAAATTGAAAGTCAAGTTTTCCAGGAAGCAGATTCAACAGTTATTTTTCAATTAGGCTAAAAAAAAAAACAGGTATATCCATACCTCCCAATTACTGCATTCTTTTACTGACTCATTGAACAATTATATTATCTAATATATGAAGTGAATGAGATACCAATGTTTTAGCATTTGTATCTAAATGCTAAACAGCATTATTATTTAGTACTGACCTCCTACTGTTATTGATGTTTCTTACCCAGAATCTTTTAGCTGATCTTGATAACTTTTCCTGACATGTACTTTAGCTACCAAATCAACACCACTTTATCGATACCTGAATTCTTACAACTTAGGTTTTATAAGGTTCTTCAATAAAAAAAGGAATTAAAAATTTGTTTTATATTTATTTTTGAGTTTGGGATCTCACTCTGTTGCCCAGGCTGAGTGCAATGGTTGGCTCCCTGCAGCCTCAAACTCTCATCTCCGCCTCCTCAGCAGCTAGGACAACAGGCACATGCCACCACACCCAGCTATTTTTTGGCTTTTATTGTAGACATGGGTCTTGCTGTTCCCCAGGCTGGTCTCAAACCCCTGGCCTTAAGGAATCCTCCCTCCTTAGCCTCCTAAAGCACTGGGATTACAGGCGTTAAGCCATGGAGCCCTGCCCAAAATTAATTTTAAATTCATCAGTTAGGCCCGGTGCAGTAGCTCACACCTTTGGGAGGCTGAGGGTGGCAGATCGCCTAAGGTCAGGAGTTCAAGACCAGCCTGGCCAACATGGTGAAACCCCATCTCTACTAAAAATACAAAAATTAGCTGGGCAGGGTGGCTGGTGTCTGTAGTCTCAGCTACTCAGGAGGTTGAAGCAGGAGAATCGCTTGAACCAGGGAGGCAGAGGTTGCAGTGAGCGGAGATTGCACCATTACACTTTGCACTCCAGCCTGGGCGACAAAAACAAACAAACATCAATTATTTTGCTGTTTGTTTTGTTTTTTGGTATTCCTGATGGGAGATGTCTTTATCATGTATTGTTGATTCGGTTGTTCATCAGTTAATGCTGAATAACTGAAATCTAAGCTCAAGGCAATAATATATCAGCTTTCTTTTCATGCAAGTCAAAATGCTGAAATCTACCACAAAATATTGGCCTTTCATCAGCTTGCTCTTCAGATTCAATACATTTTCCCCTCAAATGAAAGGCAATGCATGCCGTCCACTACAATGCAAAAAAAAAAAAAAAAGGGAGGAAGGAAAACAAGGTTAAGTCCTGTCTTCTTCCTCCCACCCAAAAAGAGCTCAGAAATTAAGGTGCTTTCCCTAACAAAGCCTCCTCCTGCTCCATGAAGTGACCAAGCATGTCATGGCAGACCCAGAGATTTATAACATATCGTTATCGCGGAAATCAAGATTTGACAAAATTCTTCCTTCACGTCCCGTTCCGCAAGACCACCACTTTCTAGCTTAAAATGAAGAAAAAAAAAGACAGCTGCAGGAATGCTTGGCTGCCCGCTAAAGATCAATCTTGCCCAAACGCAGAACTTGACCCCCACTATTACCAAAGGACGGTCTCAAAGAGTAACCCCCGCGAAGAGCAAACAGTTTAGCAGCCGCTCCCTCGAAAATGACGGAAGAGGAGGTCTCTTTTGAACCTGAGAATAGTAGTGAGGCACTCCCCTTCCATTACTAGCTTTGCTTCTTTCTCAATCAGGCAGTTCATCAGCTAGTCTCCTTTGTCAAAGGGGGTTGATGGCCAGAATCTTTATGAGACAAAGATTACTAAAGAGCTCCCCGGAACCAAGGAATGAATGTTAAGGCATCAAAGACCCCGCCCAGCCCCCACAACGACCAACCAAAACCTGGGATCCCTACTATTACCACCATCACAACCACCACCACCACCACCACCACCACTCCTCGCTCTCTCTAGCCAGGGCTGAGACTCAGGCCCAGGAAGGAAACCTATCCTTTCCGCAAGTGAGAAGGCGCTGGGTCTCCTCCCTTAGGCCTCTCCTCTACCCCAGTGTTCTCTCCGGACCCCTCCACTATGGCGAGACGCTATTTCAACCCCCAAGAAGCCCAGTCCCAGCCACACACAAAATGGCAGCCCCACACCTACCGGAGGAAACAGCTGCGCCACCACTCCAGTGATGCCGGCCTCTCGACTACGAGTAACTCCATTGGCCCAGATAGAGAGCGCGAGACAAGCCGAGAACGCTAGCAGCCAAACGAGAGGCGGCGCGCTCGGGCGCCACTGCGGTGCCAGCGGTAAGCGCGCCGAGTCTCTGAGGCGTGAACCAGTAGGGAGTGCGACCAATCAATGGGCTCCAGGCTGGGTGGTGGGACGGCCGGCGTCCGACTCCTCCCATGTAGTGATCGCTTTAGGAGGGTAGGCCTGGTCCCTGGCGGAGGTTCCGCCGTGCCTTATCCCCGGTGGAGGCGACGGGACTGTTGTGGTTGAGATGAAGGCTAGTAAATGGTGAAGTACTTCCTGGCCAGAGGGCACCTGCGCTCGGGAGGTCTGGGCGGCTTGGCGTCAGAGGAGAGTCCCACCCGCCGAGGAACCGAGCCTCGCCAACGGAGCTGGCAGAGCTCACTCCTCAGGTCAGGCGGGCAGCGTAGAAAACGCAGCGGAGCCAGGTGAAACCAAGGCACCGCCGTGGGTGACCCCCGACAGTTCCTCTAGCCGGGCGGTCGGAGGACCTGTAAACGCCGCGGAGTCCTTGGCCGCCCGAGCAGGGGCTAGACCCCAGCCCTTGCAGCCTCCCTTCTCCCGGCACCCGAGTACAGTCCTGGCGGCAGAAGGGGCCGCGGGCGCACTGAGTTCTCAACCTCCATTTCAGCCTGTCTGTCTGTCTCAGGGTGCAGCCTTTATGAGGTGATTCCTAAGCTGCTGGGAACGTGAGGCTGTCAAAGGGGCCGCAGGAAACGGACAGCAGTATAAAACCCAGGAGCAGAACTTGAAGGTTTAACCACTAGCCCATTTCACAGGTAAGATTACACGAGCCCTTAAATACAGCAAGTTCAGTCATTCATCCAAGATAACTGAGTTCAGATTAGATAGTAACACTTCTAACTCGCTATCAGCCACAGCCCAATAAGTAATTAAGTAAGGAAAGATATGTAAGTAACTGTGCTCTTTGACATGTGGAAAGCTGCAGTGAGCTCTGTAAATATTAACGTATGAGGCCAAAGAAAGGAGTAACTTTGAAGAGGTCAAATGGAGTAACCAAAGCATAGGCTCTGAAACCATGCTGCCTGGTTCCTTATTTTGTGTCTGCCACTTACGGTATGACATGCCTTAGCTTCCTCATCAGCAAACGAGCTGCCAATTTAACTCACATGACTGTTAGGGGGATTAAATAAGAACACGTGAAATACTTAGAAGCGTGACTAACCCGTGGTTCTGTCGTTATAATTAAAACGTAAGGAGCCGATAGAAAATGGTCAGTGTGTTTTTAAAGCCTATTTTTAGAAACGGAGAGGGACCATACATTGAAGCAAAGCAGACTGGCTTAATTATTATGCCAAAATGAAAAAGAAGGGGAAAAAACTTTTTTAAGCCCATTTACTCTCTGAAATATTAACACCAGTTGTCTCTGGATGATGGGATGGTGTTTAAATTTTCTCTTTCATACTTTATTGTGTTTTGCAGATTTTCTCCAGGAAACATGTTTCACTTTTGCACGTTCAGTTGTTTTCAAATTTTCAGGTGTGAACGCTGTTGAGAGCTGCTTAAAAACAAAGATATGGGCCGGCGCGGTTGCTCAGGCTTGTAATCCCCACACTTTGGGAGGCTGAGGCGGGCGGATCACCTCAGGTCAGGAGTTCAAGACCAGCCTGGCCAACATGGTGAAACCCCCGTCTCTACTAAAAATACAAAAATTAGCCGGGCGTGTGGTGGCGGGCCCCTGTAATCCCAGCTACTCGGGAGGCTGAGGCAGGAGAATCGCTTGAACCCGGGAGGCGGAGGCTGCAGTGAGCCGAGATCACGTCACTGCACTGCAGCCTGGGTGACAGAGCAAGACTCCGTCCCAAAAAAAACAAAGCTATGACCGTACGCGGTGGCTCACATCTGTAATCCCATCACTTTGGGAGGCCGGTGGGGCGGATCGCTTGAGTCCAGAGTTCAAGACCAACCTGGGCAATATAGTGAGACCTCATGTCTAAAAAAAAAAGTAAAATAAAACTATTACTGAATGTGCTTAAGTGGAAGTATAAATTGGTAGAACCTTTCTGGAAGAGAGTTTGACAATATGCTACAAAAAGCTTTAAAATGAACAATTCCTTTTTGAACATTTATATATACTTAATTTTTAAAAATTAAGTACACTTTTATTACAAAATTGATACCTTGTAGATGAAGAACACAATCCAGATTTTGACCTTGAGTTTTTTCTTGCGTGTCAAGGTTATATTTATCTCATAGAAACAGTTGAGTAGCTTCCCATATTTTTCCTGCTTGGAAGTTCGTATATAATAAAAATTCTCCGTTCTTTGAAAGTTTTGTAGAAGGAATGTTCCCTCACTCCTCTTCCTCCCTACTCCTGCTGGAGACTTTGGTACAGAGCTGTCAAGTGTTTTTTAATACTTACACCTTTTAATACTGTTACATATTCTATATAGGTGAATATATACGTTTGTATTTTTTTAGTGGAAAAATACCATAGTACATAATTCTGTAGCTTTATTTCTTGACATTGGTTTTGCAGCCTGTACATGTTATTTATAGGTCATTATGTTATTTATGGATCGTTTCTTTTAGCTGCTGCATAGTGTTCCAGTGTATGACTGAATTGATCTGTTAATATAAAATATTTCTCTTTGTCTCTTTTACTGGTCTTTTTGTTAAATCCTATTTTGTTTGATGTGTGCTGTATAGCACATTTTATTGCCATTCTCTTGAGAACATTAGGTTTCCAGTTTTTTGCCATACAACAATGCTGCAAGGAAAATCTTTGTGTTTTCTTGTGCACATGTACTATTTGTCAAGGATATTATATGTAAAAGTGGAATTGCTTGGTTTTAAGCTGTGAGCATTTTTAGTTTTAATAGGTCTTGCTAAATTTGCCTCCAAAATACCTCTACTAATTTACACGTTCCACAGGTAGTTTATGAGAGTTAAGTTTGTCTACAGTTTCCTCCCATAAGAAGTATTTTCTGTTGGGTGCAGGGTTCTATACATTTTTTGGATTAAGCTTGTTAATTTGTCATTTAAATCCTTTATACCCTGGTTTTTTGCCCACTTTATCTGTCAGTTTCTTGATTTGTTACTTTCTTATCAAATTGTGGATCTGTGCATTTTCCTTTTATTTAAATTTTGCTTTATATATTTCAGAGTGATATTATTTGTACATAAAAGTTCATGAATATTAAATCTTACAGTGAATTGTTCTGTCAACATTGATTTTCATATTCAACTCTTATTTAATATGAATGTTTCTTCTTATAGTTGCAGATATGTCTTTTTCCAGTCTCTTCATTTTCAGCCTTGCTGTGACATTTTGTGTAACTTAAGTGGGTCTCTTATTTTAAAATATCATATCTAGGTTTTGCTTGCCATCCAATCTGAGAGTCTGTCCTTTAATAGGTAATTCACCTTTATTGTGATTACTGACATATTTTGACCTTTTTCTTGTCATTATTTAATATGCTTCTCTTTGTATCTTTTATATCTTATTTTTCCACTTGTTTTTTGAGACACAGTCTTGCTCTGTCGCCCAGGCTGGAGTACAGTGGCATGATCTTGGCTCACTGCAGCCTCCACCTCCCGGGTTCAAGCACTTTTCCTTCCTCAGCCTCCCAAGTAGCCCAGATTACAGGTGCGCACCACCACACCCTGCTAATTTTAGTAGAGATGGGATTTTGCCATGTTGGCCAGGCTGATCTCAAACTCTTGACCTCAGGTGATCTGCCCACCTCAACCTCCCAAAGTGCTGGAATCACTTTTATTTTTAACTGGGGTTAGCCCCAAGTTTTCTTTGTTCAGTTTTTTTTTTTTTTAGTAGATTAACTTTACATTTCAACACAGTTCTTAAATTTATGTGTTCCTAACAAAGTGTACATTTAGTCAGTATCGATATGGCCCCTGTAAAAAGAATTTAGCATGCTTCTGCTTTGCTTTCTGTCATCTTGAAATAATCCCTTCCATCTCTCCTCCAAAAAAGAATATAGTGTCTCATTATATCTTTAAGAATTTTTTTGTTATTAAATTCAGTTTATGTTTAATATTAATGTGTTTTACTCATTTATTTGCTCACTAATGCTGCTTATACCTCAGTGCTTTCTTATAGGTTCATTTTTCATCATCAGATATTTCTTTCAGTCTCTGAGTGACTCTGAATGTCTGTAAATGTCTCTTTTTTCATCTTTAGTATGGAAAGATAGCTTGGCTGGATATAGAGTTCTGGGTTCATACTGATTTTTCTTTAACATTTTGCATCTGACATTTCTGATGAGAAATCTTATTACTAGTCTGATACACCTTCCTTTTAGATAGTCTACATTTTTCTGGAAACATCTAAGACTGTGGTTTTGATATTCTGAAGTTATTCACAGTTTGTCTAGCCATGTGTATTAAGAATTTTATCCTGGTTGGTACTCAGTGGATTCAGTTTGCTTATGTGTTTTCCAGTTCTGAGAAATTCTTGGTCATTATTGCCTCCTCTCCATTTTCTCAGTTTTGTGCCTCCTCTTGTTTCTTTGCTCTGGGTTCTTGGTGAATTACTCAAATCAGTCTTCCAGCTTATTAACTGGCTCTTCATGTGAGTCTGTTCTGTCATTCAGTCATCTATTGAGTTTATTTCAACAACTGTTTTTATATCCAAGATATCTAATTGACTTTTTTTCAGAATTGTATGTTATTTCGTGGATGAGATTTCCTTCTTTAGCTCAGTCTCTTTCATAGTGTAGACTTCTTCAGATGTTTGAGGACTCTGAGTTGTGCATTCATCTCCTCTGAGAGGATTCCTGCCCATAGTTTTGCTGCTGTGATTGTGGTTGCCATCATCTCTATAGCTTCCCATCTGTTTCCTTTCCCCAGAAGGGCCTCACAGACTTGGCCCTTAGAGAGTTCCCTTTTTGTTTTCAGCATGGCTATATATATATTTTTTAAATCTCCTAACATTTCCATGGTTTGGTGTAGAAGTGGCGGAAGAATTTACTGTATCTTGTCTAACATCTTGAGAATTTAAATTGTTGATCTATTTTTGACCTGTTATTCTATGTCTAGATATGTTATCCTAGGGAAATTGCCAGAGATATGTATAAAGTATATTTATTTTATCATTATTTATTATACTAAAAATTAATCTATAAAGGAAAACAATCTAAATAATTGAATATAGAGGTTTATATTACTAATCAATATTTTATTATAATTTAATTATTAAAATATTTAATGTACTATAATGTATGGGTTATTGACCAAAGTATGTCGTACAGCCAGTCATATTAAAATATTAATGATGGAGGAAATACAGGAAATGTTTTTAATGAAAGATTATAAAAAATTATATATACTACAATCCAAATTTTGTTTTAAAACTACATTCTGAAGTAATAACAATAATTGCCAATATTCCTTGAATCTTTCATATGTCAGGCACTATACTATGTAATTAAGTCTTGTCCTCAGAACAACCTGTGAGGTAGTTAGTATTATCCCCTTTTTAAAAGTTTTTATAAAAGACTTACAAAATGGAGATGGTTTAATTGTCAGTAATGTAAATACTAACAAATATATTATATATGGGTAATAGGATTGGTTGGGCCTTCTCTAATATTTCTAATTTCGATACTTTACATATTTTTTCCAGATAACATATGTTTTTTGTAATGGTTCATGCTGTTTTAGAAGATCAAGCTGTTATAGCAATATCTTACTTCCTTATATATCTATAGTCCTTTACAAATATGCAGTATTTTTTATTGTTTTCCTTACAGAATATTTCATCCATTTGTGGACCAAAAGATGGAGTTGTTTTTTATTTTTACAGAGATAATGTTCATGATCTGATACCACTACAAATGTTCACGTGATGAAGATTCATGGACTTGTCTTTTGGTTGGACTGTCACTCATTTCTGAAAGTTTCTTCAGCCACAATTTCTATTTGAAAATTCAAGTACCAAAGGATACCGGGTTTAGAATGGTATAATGATGTATTCTGTCTGAGGATTGCAAATTTTATAGAGACCACAGTTGGATTCCAGTGATATTCTCCAATCAAAGTGATTTGATAAACCTAATTTTGAAGCATTTATATTTATAAACGACTTCAAGAAATGGGAGAAAAAAATGGTAGGTTGAAGAACACATTGTTACACTTTATGTTTAAAAGTATAAAGACAATGTAAGCTGATGTGGAATTGTCAAGCTTTTGCATTGCAAGGAACTTTTCTAAATTAGAGGGAATTAAGGGTTTATTCTCATATAGCCACCAATTTTGACTGTCTTTATCATTAATTGTGAAAAAAATTAACTTGTTTTTGAAAACCTTTTTTTTTCTTCTCTTTTTTGAGATGGAGTCTCGCTCTGTCACCCAGGCTGTGGTGCAGTGGCGCAATCTCGGCTCACTGCAACCTCTGCCTCCCAAGATCAAGTGATCCTCCTGCCTCAGTCTCCTGAGTAGCTGGGATTACAGGCGCGTGCCACCATGCCCAGCTAATTTTTTCTATTTTTAGTAGAGACGGGGTTTCACCATGTTGGTCAGGCTGGTCTCGAACTCCTGACCTCATGATCTGCCTGCCTTGGCCTCCCAAAGTGCTAGGAGTACAGGCGTGAGCCACTGCACCTGGCCAGAATACTTTTAGTGTTACAGAAAAATTGAGAGGATTGCAGAGTTCCAGTAACCTAGTACCCAGGTTTATCTGTGATTAACATTTTACATTTGGATACTACATTTGTTACAATTAATGAACCAATATTGGCATATTATTATTAACTGAAGTCCATAGCGTGTTCATGTTAGTTTTTTACCTGATGTCTTTTTCCATTCCAAGATCCCGTCCAGGACACCACATTACATTTACTTGTCATGTCTGCTTAGGCTCCTCCTAGCTGTGATAGTTTGTCAGACTTTTCTTGTTTTTGATTTTTTGGGGATTTTGTATCCGAATATTTTGTAAGATGCCCCTCTGTTGGAATTATTGTCTGATATTTTTCCATAATTTGCCTGGAGTTATGGGTTTTGGGGAGTGTGATCTCAGAGGTAAAATGTCATTTTCATCACATCACATCAAGGGAACATGCTGTCAGCATGATTTCTCAGAGTTGATATTGAGCTTGATTAACGGAGCTTGAGCTGGCTAATGTAGGTGGTGTTCTCAAATTTCTCCACTGTGAAGTTACTCTTTTTCTCCTGTTCCCTGCTATACTCTTTGGAAATAAATCACTACAGGCAGCCCACACTTAAGGAGTGGGGATTTTTGCCCTCCCTCCTGAAGTGTGGAATATCTACATTAATTATATTTGGAATATTTCTGCAGGGGAGATTTATCTCTATCTCTTCTTCCCCATTTATTTATTCAGTTAATCATTTATATCAGCATGGACTCATGGCTATTTATTTTATACTTTGAGTTACAAGTCAGTACTACTTTATTTATTTTGTTTTTCAAACTGTCCCCGGTTAGGCTATTGGGAGCTCTTTTAGTTGGCTCTTTTTTTGTTGTTTTTTTTTAGATGAAGTCTCACTCTGTTGCCCAGGCTCGTGTGCAGTGGCGCAATCTTGGCTCACTGCAACCTGTGACTCCCGGGTTCAAGCAATTCTCTTGCCTCAGCCTCCTGAGTAGCTGGGATTACAGGTGTGTGCCACCACGCGCAGCTAATTTTTGTATTTTTAGTAGAGACAGGGTTTCACCATATTGGCCAGGCTGGTCTCGAACTCCTACCTCTGGTGATCCACCCGCCTCAGCCTCCCAAAGTGCTGGGGTTACAGGCGTGAACCACCATGCCCTGCTCGGTTGGCTCTTGTTTCCCTTTGATATACCCTCATCAGTGTAGGTATTTTTTATTTGTCTTTGTTTTATAGCACTTCCCTAATATTTTTTGGCACTCAAAGACTGCTCTAGATTCATCTTGTGTATTTCTTGCCCATCTGAGAGTCAGCCATTTCTTGAAAAACCTGTCGATATTTTTATCGGAAAAAGGTATTAGAAACCAAGATCTGGGTAATAGGTGTATTTGTTGTTACTGGAGTGTCCTTGTTTATAGGCCCTTTCAGCTGGCAGAGCAAGGAAGTGTGTGTCTATATACACACACACACACACACTAACATATATACATAGCTCATGGCTATAAATATTTCTATATGTAACTGTTTGTATCTGCCTTAAGCTAAACATGAAATTATGCTGATGTTTCCAACTCTATTACCACAGGAATTATTCTAGTCTCCTCTCCTTATCTGTATGCTCCCACTCCAGTATTAAAAAACTTAGTTCCCATCACCCACCATCCATTTACTTAATCGTTCAATTCCAGTATATATACCTTGGCTGGGCACCGTGGCTTATGCCTGTAATCCCAGCACTTTGAAAGGCCGAGGCCAGGAGTTAGACCAGCCTGGTAAACATGGCAAAATCCTGTCTCTACTTAAAAAAAAAAAATAGTAATACAAAGTGGCACACGCCTGTGTATAATCCGAGCTATTCCAGAGGCTGAGGCATGACAATTGCTTGAACCCAGGAGGCAGAGGTTGCAGTGAGCTGAGATCATGCCACCGTATTCCAGACTGGGTGACAGAGCAAGACTGTCTCAAAAAAAAAAAAAAAAAAGAATTTTAACCCATCCCCAGGTGGGAAAATACTTTATCAACTCGAGTACAGTAAGTAAGTATGTGCAGTTACTTTTACCTTTATTTTTACAGACTCCACTCATTTCCAAGGTTACTTAGATCAATACCTTTTCCACCCAGCCCTTGGTGAAGTTATTTATACGTTTGTAATACAGTTAGATTCTCTTCATAGTCTGCATTCCTTATTGAGATCTGTGACGTCCTAAATGATTTTTAAAATTTGCGTACGTTAAAGTTCATTGTTTACTCTTTAAAATTCTGTGGGTTTTTACAACTGCATAATATCGTACATCTATAATTATAGTATCATACTCAATAGTTTGAGTGCCTTTAACATAGTTACAATGTGTGGATTGTTATACAGATCATAGTACTGATTTCACCAGGCTGTGATCTAAGCTGGTGGTTCTCAGTTTTTTTTTGGTCTCAGGATGACTTTATACTCTTTAGAGTATTTAAAACCCCAAAGAGCTTTTGTTTATGTGGGTAACATGTGTTGATACTTACTGTAATAGAAATTGAAACTGAAAAGTTTCAAAAAATATTGTCTCATTTTTAAGAAAATAATCTAGCATGTTGAAAATATAAATAAAAACTATTTTCTAAAGCAAAAATATTAGTGAGAAGGATAACGTTGTCTTACATTGTTAGAAATATCTTTAATAACTGGCTTGTTAGATTCTCATATCTGCTTCTACATTTAGTCTACTGTGATACTTCCTTTGGTTAAAATGAATAAAAGACAAGCTTCACACAAGACAAGAAGCTGAAGAAGGAAGAGTATTTTAATAGCCTTTCATCTAATTGTGGATATTTTTCTTTGTTGACTCCAAAACTTAACAGGTAGTCATTCCTTAAAGGTTAGTTGCAATGTGGAATCTGACATATCATTGAGTTTTTTTATACTGTTACATTAAAATCCATTGGTCTATCTTGCACTTTGAGTAGGTCTTTTACCATGTTTGATTTTACATCATGCATTGACCACTTGTAAAATATTGGTTCAGGGAATTATGCAGATCTTCCAAATGTTGACACATTTAATCATATAATTTTAAAATCACATTTGTTATTATTGCTACTGATCTCATTTTAAAAGTGGTTAACTCTTCAGAAACTTTCAGGTTTGCCATGGCAGATACAAGGTTTTCAAAATTCTCATTTTCGTCCTGTAGCTTGAATTTTATCATTAGCAACAAATATTGTTAGTTTTGTCCTTCAAGTGATAGGCTGACTTTGCTCATATGCCAGACACCCAAGTCTGGAAAACTATAGTTTTATCAGTGGTTCTTTTAAGTAAAAATGGTTTTCATTTAAAAACAAAAAAACAGATAGTTTAGCTTATAAGTTAAACAATCCCACTAGTATTTTTTCTTGAGACAGCCGTTATACTATAATGGCTGTGCAAATGATTGTAATCATTTATGTTGTTTCATTAAAGATATACTTAGATGAAATTGGTGGTGAAGATCACAATGACTTACTGATAGTTTGATGCCACTACCTTAGTTCACGCTAAGGCACTAGCAATTTTACTAACCAGTGCCTTTGTACTATCAGATTATGTCAATACAATAAAAACAGCAAACGTCCTAATATTATTTTTTAAATAGTTTGTCCTTGTTTATTCTCTGAAATAATTTGAGGAGTCCTAGGGGTCCACAGACCACATTTTGCTAATCACAGGCTCAAAGACACCTTAGAGTTCCTCTAGACCAATACCCTAAAGCCCCTTACTATATGTGTTTCTGTGTACTGAGGTCATTGTTAATGTATTTGGTAAGTATTTCATAAATACTTGTCTAGCAAATGATTCAGATCAGTATTATTCATGATCATTGTCTGTTTACAAAGACTGTCTAAAGTGAGATTGGTAGACGTAGTATAACTATACCCTTTACTTGGCTTCCTTCATGGCAAGACTGCTACACTTCTTGCCTCATAGTTATAGTCTTGCAATGAATAGTCATAACTGGCTAAAGAAAAAAGAGAGTTTGAACAGATAATGAAGTTATCAGATGGTATTCTTCATTTCTGGGGCCAAATAGCAGCAATATTAGTATCCTGAATTGATCTTCAATTCAAGTACCTGCTCCAGTATTCCTTGTAAATATCTTCTAATAAAATATACTGAAATATTTACAGTTTTAGGTTATAATGCTGAGCATGCATACAGTGCACAAAGAAGTGAAGATCAGGAGCAAGAAACTAAAATTGCTTATATTGTAGTAACTATGTCTACAGTCAAAATCAAAGCCACCCAGATGATTCTTGTGATACTCATTTAGTCTCCTTGTGCACAGAAGTTGTTAACTGGATCTATTAGTTTCATTTATCAGAAAGTTTGGTTATCTCTGATCAAGAAGGAAGACATGAGGAACAAGTGACATTTTAATGAGAATTAAACCTAGCAATATGAGATAATAAGGATGTCATAAGGAAAAACATGTATTTAAAACCCAGAGCAAATAAATATGAATTGCTTAGTTACATTCATTTATTGTAGAGGCAGATTCAGTATTTTCTTTGATTGGCTTTGTTTTTTTAAATTGTATTACCAATGTCCTTTTTATTAATCAGTTCCAAGATTGAGCATTTACTCTGTTTACTTTTTAAATAACTCATTTTAAGTATTTCCTACCAGAATAATTTAGTAGCATTTATTGGCATTTCTAAGACTTTTTTTTGTTTTTTTTTGTTTTTTTTTTTTAAGAGTCTTACTCTATTACCCAGGCTGGAGTGCAGTGGCACGATCTTAGCCCACTGCAACCTCTGCCTCCTAGGTTCAAACAGTTCTCATGCCTCATCCTCCCGAGTAGCTGGGACTACAGGCATATGCCACTATGCCCAGCTAACTTTTTTGTATTTTTGGTAGAGATGGGGTGTCACCGTGTTGGCCAGGCATGTCTCAAACTCCTGGCCTCAAGTGATCTGCCTGCCTCAGCCTCCCAAAGCGCTGGGATTACAGGCATGAGCCACCACACCTAGCCTCTGAGACAATTTTAAATGGAAAAAAAAAAAAATTTCATTGAGTCCTGATTGCTGTCTTTTAGCATCACTGCTTTTTTTTCAGAACAGGACAGAATTATATGTGATTCCAGAATGCTTTAATGTTACCAAAGGCTATTTTTAAATACTTCTAAAATGCTTGAAAATACTTCAAAATACATCTCAATGTCCACCTCTAATAAAGATAAATCCCTAGTAAGGGGTGTTGGCTCATATCTGTGAAGGGAAATGTAATAATAATCTATGAAGTGCTTTGAAAAATAATTTTGCCTAAAAGTGATTTTTGTTAATTATCGGTGAAAAACCTAATGATTTTAGGCACCCTGAGAAAGCCCTGCTTCACAAAAATATTTTTCTCATTAAGCTGATTGTTCTCTAAAATTCCACAATGAAAGATTAATCCCTTTTGCTCACTGCAGCCAAGAACTCCTGCGCTCAAGCAATCCTCTCACCTCAGCCTTCTGAGTAGCTTGGACCACAGGCATGTACCACCTCACCTGGCTGATTTTTTTGTAGAGATGAGGTCTTGGTATGTTACCCATGCTGGTCTTGAACTCTTGGCCTCAAGTGATTCTGCTTTCTTGGTCTCCTAAAGTGCTGGGATTACAGGCCTGAGGCCCAGTTTGTTATTTCCATTTTATAGATGTGGTCACACAGTTAATAAATGGATCAGAACTGGTATTCAGACCCAACTACACTCGAACTCCAAAGCCTAGGTTTTTAATCACCACTCTTCTTCTTTCCTTGGCTTCTGAGATACTGCTCTCCTGGGTTTCTCTTCCACCTCAGTCTCTATAGTTCCTTTTCCTTGTATTGTTGATGTTCTACGTAAGACCCTTCTTATTCTGTATGTTCTTCCTATGGAATTACGTCTACTCTATGGCATCAGCAAGTATTTGTATGTTAATGACTCCAATTCGTATTTCTGAACCAGATCTTACTCTAGAGCCTATGCATCCAGTTTATTCAGAGAGCCTCTTACTGCTTGAATTTGCCACCTGTCCGTCTACCTTTATTCATACCTTAATGAATAGCATTATTGTCCATATGATTGCCTGAGGCAAAAAGTGGAAATCATTCGTGACTTCTCCCACTGCTACCTGAGTGATCTTTCTGGAAAACATAACTAATCACATCATAAGATCCTTATACCTCTTGGGTAGCTTTCCATATAAAAGTTGTTTAGCATGGCACATAGGGCCTTCGATGTCATGCCCCTACCTGCCTTTTAAGCACCAGTTCTCATCCATTTTGTCCTCTCACATTGCTCTTGTTTAAAATCTTGAAATCTTGTTTGAGCTGTGCTATGGGGAATTAAAAGTAAGCTTAGTCTTACGTAGTATACATCAGGCCAGAGTATTAGTAGGAAAACAACACCCCTCCAGAGGCCGCTGTGTTGGCAGCAGCACTAATTAGTCAGAAGTCCCCTTTGGGAAAGGTGACTTTCCCAGCAGAAATTGAGACTTTGATACCTAAGCCCCTTATGCAAATTCTCCCTTCTTTGCCAAACTTGGAGGTTCTGGGTTTAACTTGTGTTAAGGAAAATGTATTTTTTGTAAGCCATCTGGACTCTCTACTCATTAATCCTCACTGTACCTACTCCAGTGACCTTTCTAAAATGTAATTAAGGCCCTATTAGTTAATTTTAAATAATTTTATACATTGTAACATTGTATAAATGAATTATGCTTAGCATTTTAGGTATTTTTGTTACTTTTAAACATATGAGATTTAGTTTTTGCCTACTTATAATTGTTTTTCTTATGTTTTCAATTTTGAAAGGATTGTTTCTTAAGAAAATTTCAAAGTATTAGCTTACTGGGCATCAGAAATGTTGGCTCATTTATGTAACTTTCTCTGTAAAACTTTAAACATTAATTTGCTTCATGCAATTAAACATATAGAAGAGTTTTTTTAAAAGCAATATTGTTGGACATTCAGTTATTTCAGCAGCCATTGAGTTGTCTCATTCTGAAACAACACTCAGTGGAGATTATATCCCTAAGACTTTTAAAAGTGTATGTATAATCTATACATATACCCCACAACCACTCTCCAGTGAAGTCTTTCTTCTGTTTTCTAGTCAAGAAAGTGTCACTAAAGTTTTTAATATATATTTTAAAAATTAATAGAAATGGGTGAGATACTTAGATCATATTGCTTCTAGCTCTTTGTAAGGAAACATTACTAAAATATTTTCCTCAAGGAAAATGATAGACCAGATGAGTCTTGATCTTATTTAGAAACCAAGTAGATTGTTCTATAACATGTTCCTTAGATAAATTACAGTATTTTTCTATTAGCTCTTAGGCTAGTCACTTATTTTAATTTTAGGCGATGCAAAAACTTTCTGGATGGAGCTAGAAGATGATGGAAAAGTGGACTTCATTTTTGAACAAGTACAAAATGTGCTGCAGTCACTGAAACAAAAGATCAAAGATGGGTCTGCCACCAATAAAGGTATGAAGCAATAAAAAGTTTGAGTATGTTTAATACTAAATATTTCTCTCTGGCAGTATAGTGTCATTCTATTTCCAATATTGCTGTTTGTAAAAGTAGGTGGATATAATTACTTTTGAATAATACCTACTGAATTTCTTTTTATCTCAAACTACTTTTTCCCTCGTTTATCTTTTTTTTAGGGGAATGTTGCAAAAGTAACATAACATTTGACACTTACAGAAAAATATAACAAGGAAAAATTATTCCATGTTCAGAGACAACTAGTTTTTTCATATGTATGTGTAAAAGTACATATAACTTTATTTTGCCTGCTTTAAACAGAACTTACTCTACCAGTCTTCTGAAAGCAACATTTGTGTTCTACATAGGCAGTTAGTTCAGTCATCCAAGTTTTTATTTTTTCTATTTGTTTGTTGTCAACCCTGGTTGGTTATAGAACGTAAGACTTTAAGATGGAATCATCCTCAATCCATCAGGACATACGGTTTCGAAGCAAATTTTTCTCCAGATTATTTTTAATACTTTCTAGGTGTTCTTATGACATTATTATTATGTGTTTATCAAAAAAATTGGCACTGTTTTTCATTTTAATGTTCCTTCTCAATCCTCCATGAGTCAGATAAGTCTAGGTTCTAATCTAGTTGTACTACTTCCTAGCTGAATGTCCTGGAATAAATAGCTTAACCTCTGAGCCTCAGTTTCTTTTGTCTCTAATGCAGATAGTACTATTAACCTCTCAGGGAGTAGTGAAGATTAAATGAGATAAAATATGTAAATTGTTCAGCACAGTAGCTGGCACCATGAATAAAGGTAATGGTGATGCTGTTTTTCTGTCTTTAACAGAATACATCCAAGCAATGATTCTAGTGAATGAAGCAACTATAATTAACAGTTCAACATCAATAAAGGGTATGTACATCTCTATTCCCAATGTAGAGTATTCTCTGATATTTTCTTGCCATGAAGCAGGATAGCCTTAATAGGTCGGGCTAATTAAAGATAATTTAAAATAAAATCTAACATCCACATTTCTAAGTTACATAAATCACAGTTTCCTCTGTTAAGTGAAAAGTCCTACCCATCTAGAGACAGTAAATGCACATCCAACTAAGCATCCTAGGAAAAGAATTAACAAATACGTGTCTTCTTTGGGGAGGAAAAATTTCTCTTTTAAAGAGGGCAAATAGAATTGTAACTTTAAAACACTATATATCTGCTTTCTGTGAAGAACAATACTTGAAAGATACATTCTTATATAGATAAGATAGTGGGTAAATCTTTTATTTCTAGATTGCTTTTGGACCATCAGACTTCCAAGCTCTAAATCAGTTTAGAAGGATCAAAGATAATATACTAAAGAAAAACTGTTTCTCTTCTCTCAAAACTTCTGACACCAAATGTGGGTTTTCCATGCTGTGCAATTCTCCAGTATTCTGTGGACGCCAATTCATGTTGTGTTCTAAAATTTAATTCAGTTCTGACACTAAGTGCTACCCAGAGTTAGCAAGATCCCACAGATTAAGGGCTCATTGCCACCAACTTGCTCCCACTTCAGACACTGGTCACAATCCCTGGGCCTCCTGTACTTCTGACTGACTTGGCTACAAATCAGAGGTTCCCACAACCCCCTCCTCAGATTCCATGATTTGCTATAATGGCTTATAGAACTCACAGAAGCACTTACGATTACCAGTTTATTTTAAATGATATTGTAAAGGATACAAATGAATAGCCAGGTGAAGAGGTACACAGGGCAAAGTCTGGAAGGGCCTGACAACAGGAGCTTCTGTCCCTGTGGAGTTTTGGGGTGTACCACCCTCCCAGTATGTGGATGCATTCACCAGTCTGAAAGGTCTCTGAACCCTGTTGTTCAGGGGTTTTGTGGAGGTCTTATTACATAGGCATGACTCAGTCATAAGCCCATTGGTGATTTGCTTAATCTGCCCCTTTCTCTTCCCTGGATATGGGGGTAGAAAGGGTAGGGATGAAAGTGCCAACTCTTTAATCATGCCTTTGTCAGAAGTGCCTTGGTCTTTCTGACAACCAGCCCCCATTCTGAAGCTGTCTAGGGACACCTCACCTCTCAATAGTAATTAGCATACAAAAGACACTCTTACCACTACTGGAGATTCCAAGGGTCTCAGAAGTTCTTATGTCAGGAACTGGGGACTAAGACAAATATTATGACAGAAGATGCTCCTCTCACACCTGTTACTTGAAATTAGAAGGGTTTTAGGAATTACGTCAGGAGCCAGGGCAGAAACCAAATATATATTTCTTATGATGTTACATGTACTAAGACTGTAAAAACAACTGAGAAGTTATTTTAACAGGATCAATCACCATTCCATAAATCTTAGTCTATCACACATTTGCTGAAGTTTTGAGGAAGTACAATGTTTACTAGGTTTATATTAATGCTGTTAGATGTTGTCAATAAATTTTAATGATTTTTGTCTTTTATAATTTGGAGTCTTAAGGCTTTTAAATCTCAGAAAATATAGTCTAGCATCACCAGTCTATTTTAAGTAAACCATTTGGTATTCAAAAGTATCCTCAATTTCAGTAGCTATAGTATAGCTTTGGAAGAGTAGTTTCTTGAAGAAAACAGTCTTCCTTTCACAGTATCCTTCAGTAACACTCAGAATTGTAGGGGAGGAAAAATTTTATCTCAGTGGCTGGGGGATAAGGGCTGTAACAAAAGATAGAAGACAGATTAACAGGAGAAGAGACATAAACAAATGTGTTAATTTTTTTTTTTTTTTTGAGACGAAGTCTCGCTCTTTCACCCAGGCTGCAGTACAGTGGTGGTATCTCGGCTCACTGCAGCCACTGCCTCCTGGGTTCAAGCAATTCTCCTGCCTCAGCCTCCCGAGTAGCTGGGACTACAGGCTCATGCCACCACAGCCAGCTAATTTTTTTGTGTGTTTTAGTAGAGACAGGGTTTCACCGTGTTGCCTAGACTGGTTGCGAACTCCTGAGCTCAGGCAAACTGCTTGCCTCGGCCTCCCAAAGTGCTGGAATTACAGGCATGATCTACTGCGCCTGGCCAACTTTTAATTTTATATGCGGGAATTAGGAGGACCAGAGAGATCTTAGGGTGAATACAGGAGCATCTTTATTGAGTGCACTCAGACCCAGCAGACTTAACATCCAAAAACTGGGCCCAGAACAAAGACAGCACTTGACTTTTATACACAAGGGAGTGGGCTACCCAGAAACAAGCTTACAGTGGCATGAAGCGTAGTGGCATGAGAGCAATGATACAGAGGCAGAACAAAGATAGTTAATCAAATTGTGACAGGTTCGTGACTCAGGATTACACATGACCATTGCTTTGCAGCCCAGATGTCTGTTATCTAGGTTTTTCTGTAGTGCCTAGCTCAGCTTATTCCATGACCTTCACTATGGTGCCCAGGTGGCCGTAACTCAGGCCTGCTCAGACAGCTCATGACCTTCACTCCACTATTTAGATAAAACAGAATACTTGAAGTTACTAGTTACAGAGAACAGGAATCTATACACTCATACCATAAGAGAAGGGAAAATTTGTTTTTCTCCTCCCTATGTTGAGGGAGTGCTGGGAGAGTCCCAGAGCACTTTCTTTGTGTCCTGGCTTCTTAGATAGTATTATCAAGACCTTTTCTGGGTCTAGGCTGTGCCTGTTGCTGCCTCTGGGATAAGTCGTCCTAAAACGGGAAAGCTTATTTCTCTTTCTTTTTAATTTTATTTTTCTTTCTTTCTTTAATTTCCTGCCTCACAGGAGCATCACAGAAAGAAGTGAATACCCAAAGCACTGGTGAGATTTGAGAGCACATTATACCACCCTAATAGGTGAAAGGGAGGGGCAGAGGAGCACTTCTGGAAGAACACATGACTTCAAAGATAAATGGGCCCTACAAGAATAAGTGGGAGATTTGTAAGAGTGTCTGAGTATAGTACTGACTGCCTCTGTTCTCCCTGATAAGATGAAATCATTCCTGGTTGATGAAACTTCTGGGAGGGGATTTATGACAATTGAGTTCCTTTTTGGGAGGATCTATTTTTAGACAGATAAGGGAACTCCAGAGAAAGCCTTTTCCTATATTCATTCTCAGATGTCTGCAGTTCAAAGTAATTTTTATGCTACTATATCTCATCTGGACAATCTTTAACGGATTATATTTAGTTTTGCAGGGGAGAGGCTTTTAACCTCACTTGTTACCAAGAAAAATGGTAATAACTAATTCTAAAGATTTCTTTTCGGCCGGGCGCGGTGGCTCAAGCCTGTAATCCCAGCACTTTGGGAGGCCGAGACGGGTGGATCACGAGGTCAGGAGATCGAGACCATCCTGGCTAACACGGTGAAACCCCGTCTCTACTAAAAATACAAAAACTAGCCGGGCGAGGTGGCGGGCGCCTGTAGTCCCAGCTATTCGGGAGGCTGAGGCAGGAGAATGGCATAAACCCGGGAGGCGGAGCTTGCAGTGAGCTGAGATCTGGCCACTGCACTCCAGCCCTGGCGACAGAGCGAGACTCCGCCTCAAAAAAAAAAAAAAAAAAGATTTCATTCTGAAGAAACTTTTTTCCACAAAAAATCAGTTGGTTTTTGTTTGGGGTCTTTTAAGGAAATAATTTTATCAATAGAAATGCTGAATATTATAATTTCATATTTTTATATAGTTTGTCCCTCTGAAATGTAACAAATGCATCAAGATAAGAGTGTATTTATTTGCTAGTGGTGAAGTGTTTTTAAGTAAACAGTTGGGGAGAGTTATGTAATTGACATTGTTGGCAAATGTAAGGATTGAAAACCTTTGGTAATAAAGTTTCATGTAGGCTGGATGCGGTGGCTCAGGCCTGTAATCCAAGCACTTTAGGAGGCCATGGTGGGAGGATCACTTTAGCCCAGGAGTTTGAGACCAACCTGGGCAACACGATGAGACCTCATCTCTACAGATAATAAAAAAAAAAATTAGCTGGCTGTGGTGGTATGTGTCTGTGGTCCCAGGTACTCAAGAGGCTGTGATGGGAGGATCGCTTGAGCCCAGGAAATCAAATCTGCAGTGAGCTGGGATCACACTACTGCACTCCAGCCTTCCAGCCTAGGCAAGAGAGTGAGACCCTGTCTTTAAAAAAAAAAAAAAAAAAAAAAGTGTAATACTAGCATTTATTTTAAAAAGAATGTTGAGAATGAGAGAAGCAAAAGAACTTTGTGTTGAGGTCAAAACAAGCTGTCCTGGATCCAACCTAGACTCCCCAGGCTGTCATCAAACTGCTAATTACGTTTGTTTTTCTTGATGATGTGTAACTCTCAGTATTTCCTCTGTCTCCATATGAAGGACTGGATAGTATTTTCTTGAGAGAAATTATTTCCCTTTCCTCTTTTATCTAATGACTAAATCTCCATGTTTTTGAGTAAATCCTATTTCCAACTATGCTTATATACATTTATTTTGCTCATATTTGTTAATGTAGGTTTATATAACATGCAAATAAATTAGCTGGAGGAAAAGTCAAACTCTTAATTCGTAAAATTAATTTCTAATCAGTTATAGCTGTGAACCTAAAATAATCAAAAGGGTCAGAATCTGAATTTTTTTTTTTTTTTTTTGAGATGAAGTCTTGCTCTTGTCCTCCAGGCTGGAGTGCAGTGGCGCAATCTTGGCTCACTGCAACCTTCACCTCCCGGGTTCAAGCCATTCTCCTGCCTCAGCCTCCTGAGTAGCTGGGATTACAGGTGCCTGCCACCATGCCAGGCTAATTTTTGTATTTTTAGTGGAGACAGAGTTTCACCATGTTGGCCAGGCTAGTCTCGAACTCCTGACCTCAGGTGATCCGCCCGCCTCAGCCTCCCAAAGTGCTGAGATTACAGGTGTGAACCACCGTGCCCAGCCCAGAATCTAATTTTGAGAGAGTTTATTCAGGTGCAAAGCATAAGGGTAGCCATCCGAGGACTGTGCTATACCAAAGAATGGTGATAAATGCTTCTGGTGTGGGAAGAAATGAGGATTATTTATATAGGCAAAACAGAGGTGTTGAACAGGATTACAGCATTTTTGTGCAAAGGGTAACATACAGATATTTGATTGGCTACTTTTGGTTACACTCTAAGCGGGTTGTCCAACATTCTGTTGTAAACAGGTAACAGTCACAAGGGTCTCTTTCTCCATATCATTTAGACTAAGTTTGAATAAAGAATAGGGAGTCTTGGCTAGGCATGATGTCTCAGGCTTGTAATCCCAGAACTTTGGAAGGCTGAGGTGGCAGGATCACTTGAGTCCAGGAGTTCAAGACCAGCCGGGCAACATAGTGAGATTCTACCTCTACAAAACAATTTTAAAAATTAGTCGGGTGTGGAGTTGCCCATGATCACATCTATGTACTCCAGCTTGGGTGACAGAGCAAGACCTTGTGTCTTTTAAAAAAAAAAAAAAGAATAGGGAATCTAGTTAATGTGTAACATCTCAACACAGAAGTCAGAAAGCAATGATCATACACCAAAGAAAAAAATAATCGTGTTACATGAGTCATCTTTCAGGGCTTAACTTTTCCCTTTGGCATAATAAATTTGGAAGGTCCTAAATTTTTATTTTATTTGTACATAGCTCTCTTCAACTATCAAATTTTTATGTATTCATTTATTTTAGAGATAGGGTCTTTCTCTGTCGCTCAGGCTGGAGTGCAGTGGTGCAAGTATAGCTCACTGCAGCCTACAACTCCTGGGCTTAAGCAGTGCTCCCACCTCAGTTCCCAAATAGCTAGAACTGCGGGCATGCGCCACCACGCCTGGCTAACTTTTTTTTTTTTTTCTTGTAGAGACAGGGCCTTGTTCTGTTGCTCAGGGGGCCCTTGAACTCCTGGCCTCAAGTAATCCTCCCACTTCATCCTTCCAAAGTGCTGGGATTACAGGCATGAACCTTGTGCTTGGCTCAGCTATCAGATTTTAAACCTTTCTTTACTGAAAAGTAAAGACAGATATTTTTCAGTTAGCCACGGAGCAACCTTGAAATACAATATCCTTTTATTAAACTTTTTTTGAGGGGGAAAGTAAGTTATAATTTTTTTATTAGAAAATAAATATACTGGGCCAGGCACAGTGGCTCATGCCTGTAATCCCAGCCCTTTGGGAGGCCCAGGTGGGCAGATCACTTGAGGACAGGAGTTCAAGATCAGCCTGACCAACATGATAAAACCCTGTCTCTACTAAAACTACAAAAATTAGCTGGGCGTGGTTTTGCACGCCTGTAATGCCAACTACTGGAGAGGCTGAGGCAGGAGAATCATTTGAACCTAGGAGGTGAAGGGTGCAGTGAGCCGAGATCACACCACTGCCTTCCACCCTGGGCAACAGAGTGAATGAGACTCTGTCTCAAAAAAAAGAAGAAATGTGAAAACTAGATCAAAAGAGATACCCAGATACTTCATCCCCTCCCCAAAGTAGTTGTAGAGCAATAGGAAAACAAAAGGTACATAAATTTTTCATTTTCTGACTTTTATAGAGCCTTTAAGAATTACGTGATTTCTCTATAAAATGCATGCAGAAGCAGGGATACTCAATGTCCACCTTAAAGATTGGTTAAGCTTCAAATCAAGTTCAGGCCAAACTAGAGTTTCTTTTTTTTTTTTTTTTTTTTTTTTTTTTGAGGCGGAGTCTCGCTCTGTCGCCCAGGCTGGAGTGCAGTGGCCGGATCTCAGCTCACTGCAAGCTCCGCCTCCCGGGTTTACGCCATTCTCCTGCCTCAGCCTCCGGAGTAGCTGGGACTACAGGCGCCCGCCACCTCGCCCGGCTAGTTTTTGTATTTTTAGTAGAGACGGGGTTTCACAGTGTTCGCCAGGATGGTCTCGATCTCCTGACCTCGTGATCCGCCCGTCTCGGCCTCCCAAAGTGCTGGGATTACAGGCTTGAGCCACCGCGCCCGGCCAAACTAGAGTTTCTACGGTAGAAATGTTTTCTGTCCTCAGTGTTTTATCCTATTTTATTAATATTTTTGAAAATATTGACATTTAATCTTTTGCCTCAATCTTGAAACCTTAATATGTTTGCAAATTTTAGGGATCCATATGGGCAGACTCTAGTCAATGAACATATTACTTGGATACTTATAGCAAATGGTTTTTAACTTGGTATATTTGTTGCTCACATTTGTATTTTTTTGTATAGATCATATGCCTGTGACTCAGAAGGAACAGGAAAACAAATCCAATGCATTTCCCTCTACATCATATGGAAACTCCTTTCCAGAAGACTGTACATTTCTGTATGTAGATAAGTTATTTGTTATTAATGCTTTTGCTCCTACAGATTTCTTCTTTATAAATCACTTGACGTTAGAATAGATGAGATATAAAAAAAAAATTCCCATCAAAGCTTTAAAAGTTGTATATTTTAGTATTTTATGTAGGATAGAATTTCATGAGTCTCTGAATAGGTTATTTAATACTCCTAGTTAAGTCTTTTTATAAAGGTTAGCTTAAGATGTCTTTGTGTAATTTATTAATACACTGAAATCTACCAAGTAGTGTGGTTTTTTTGTTTTGTTTTGTTTTTTGTTTTAGTGCTTAGATTATACTGGAGAATTTAAAAATGTCAAAGTGTTTATTTCAGTATCAGTTGAGTTTTCACAATGCATAACAGCTCTGAAGTAGTGTCAAAAAGTTTATGTATAGACTATGGGTCTGTGTCTATATTCTATAAGCTTATGAATAGACTAAATTTTTCTGACCTTCCCTTTCCATTTTATCATTACTTTCAGTAAAGATTCTTTGGCATAAAGGAGAATTGCAGAAGAGTGAATCTGATACTCTGACACGTAGTCTTTATTTTTAGTAGATAATACCTGGGCCTAACCCTTCAAGTACTAATTACAGAGAAGTTTCTGAAAGTTCTCTAGAGTAAAGAACATAGTTTCAAAACACAAAAAAAGTATCTTTAGAAAGAAATTTCTTTGTTACCCTAATTTCATTTGTTCTTTTAGCTCAATATTAAATTGACCAAAAAAAAACCTCAATATATAATTCTTTTTTTGATTTCGTGTCTGTGAGAGTTGTAGATAGACACTGTTTCTTATGATTTGGATTTACAAATACTAGAGATGTCATTGCAGTTTGAGTGGGTCTCAATAGGCCCATAAAATTATTTTAAAATGCTCTAAAGCTAAGTTTACACTTTAGCTCCTTAATTGGCCATTTCAGTAGCTCACAAAACAGTTTTTTTCCTAGAAATTCTGACCTTTGAATATACAGTGTAAAATTTCATAAGTTTTTAAGAACAAATTTACTGAGTCTAAATCACTAAAATATGAAGTTCTTTTTCATGCAAATTACCACCAAACAAGCTCTCTACCAAACAGTTATCTATATATTTAGACATTATATTTTAAACGTAAATGCAGGAGTGGTTTATTCCTGTGAAGTATCATTTTGTGGTTTAAGTTCATTATACCAGCTTACCAGAATCTTTGAATTTTGGAATATTTTTTGTCCCTTTTAGCTTATCATCTTGTACAAATAAATAAGCTTTCTAATATTCATTATGGTCCCTGAAAACAATATTGACCAGGACATGACCAAAGATAAAAACCTTGTGGTTGGCTCACTACTAGACACTGTTTCTATTACACTTCAGAAAGAACTCTTTAAGCAACTGCGAATTTACTTCTACTGTTGTCCCGCCTACACTTCTCACTTACAAGGTGGTCGTGAAAAATCAAGGTTCACTGCCATAGCATTCTGTGGCATTGCCAGACATTATTCATACTTATTGAAAACTGTGTCAAAAAAGAAAATTCAGTTAATTGGGATTCTTCTCACCTACTTGTTGACTCAGCACCTAGTCTTGGCCTTTTAAATTCCAAATATTTAGAAGTCACACACTTGATGCCTTCTTCTGGAAATTTTTAAGAGACCAATGTTAAGCTAACCTTTCTATATTTTCTGTAGCCTGTCCTCCTTCCCTTTTTAAAAGTCAGGGCAGTGAGAACTTGAGGATAAGTGGTCACAGAAAAAATCAGGGCAGTACTGTTTTATTTTTAATTTTTCCGTATTTGAAGTTTTTTTTCCCAGACCTTGAGATTTAATTTGTAGAGTCTTCTATATGCTTAAATAAACTTGAGTTCTAGTACCCTCTCTTTAACTGTCACAGACTTCAGTTTCTTTTTATTTTTTTATTGTTTCCAACTTGAGAGCCATACTTACAGATGGAAAAGACAAAGGCAGAATTGTTTTTGAGAAACTCTTCCTTCTCTTTGTTATCAGTTAACCTTATCTTTCTCCTAACAGATTATTTTCTTGTTCTAAGCATAACTTTAGTTGTTTTTTGTTGTTGTTGTTGTTTTATTAGCATTTTTGGAAACCTCCGTTCTTACTAGGCTTTGTGATACTTTTCTTACCGGTTCATACCAATGTTTCGTATTCATAATTAACTGTCAAAGAAGACAGTTCAATGTTTCGTATTCGTAATTAACTGTCTTCTTTTGTATGTATACTTGTAAAAATCCGAGCTGCCCAGAAAAATTGAGTTGGTTTCTTTAACTGTTTTCCCAACTCTTTAGGACTGTTTGTGATTATATAATCAGAATTTCATTTCCTTAAGAATCTCCCATCTCTCTTGTACTGTACTGACACTCAGAGGCTTTTTTTTTTTTTTTTGATTATACCTAACTTTGAGTTGAGCTTTCTGAGATCCTTTCAGATGAAGGGACATGTCTTATTAGGCTTAGGATTTTCTTCCTTTGCTGTTAAGAATTCCAAGGAAGCATTTCATTTTTGACTGGAATTATGTTTAATTCCTTTTATATTTCCTCTGCAGGCCGGAAGTTTATTACTTATTTTACTTTCAGTACTTAAACCCTCTTAGCAGGCCAGTGGTCACATAGGCTGCCTGGTAAACTAAATGATCAATAACTTAAGCCAGGGATTCTCAGCCCCGGCTAAACTGCTCAAGATTAGGCTGAGCATGGTGGCTCACACCAGTAATCCCAGCACTTAGGAAGGCTGAGGCAGGAGGACCACTTGAGCCCAAAAATTCAAGACTAGCCTGGGCAACATGGCAAAACCCCATCTCTACAAAAAAATAACAAAAATTAGCTGGGAGTAGTGGCACATGCCTGTGGTCCCAGCTACTTGGGAGGCTGAGGTGTATCACCTAAGTCCGGAAGGTCAAGGCTGCAGTGAGCCATGATCACGCCTCCACGCTCTAGCTTGGGTGACAAAGTGAGACCCTATTTCACAAAAAAGATTATACAAACTATCAATGGCAAACCCCAGGATGAAATCTTGGGTCTAATAGGACACAGGCTTCAGTTTTTTGTGGGGTTTTTTCTTTTCTTTCTTTTCTTTTTTTTTTTTTTTTTTTTTTTTTTTGAGACAGCAGGGTCTCACTCTGTCTCGCTAAGTGGACTGCAGTGGCACATAGTCACAACTCACTGTAGCCTTGACCCCCTAAGCTCAAGCGATCCTTCCACCTCAGACTCTCAAGTAGCTGGGACTACAGGTGCATACCACCACACCTGGCTATTTTTTTTTTTTTTTTTTTTGTAGCGATGTGATCTTGCTGTGTTGCCCAGGCAGGTCGTGAACTCCTGGTCTCAAGCAATCCTCCCTCCTCAGCTTCCCAAAGTGCTGGGATTACAGGCATGAGCCACCCCACCATGCCCAGTCAGTATTTTATTCTCGAGTTGAACTGAATTTCTACTCCATGTAAGTGAGTTATGACATAGGTAAATGTAAACATTTAAAAAAATAATAATTAAAAAGATACCCTTTTTATACTTTTGTGATTTTAGAAGTCTGAATTCCTTCTTTTTTTTTTTTTTTTTGGTCAAGTGTAAACTTTGGTTTGTCAGGAGTACACACCTATTCAAGCTGGTTTAAGTAGTGGACTTTATTAGAAGTGTACGAGGCATGCAGCTGTGGTTAGCATACTGGGTGACATTGGGCTTGCACCACTACTTAAAGACACAGGTGTAAATTTAAGCCATTATGTGGCTTTTTACATGACATGCACACAAACCCAAAAGATGATTAAAAAAAAAACATGCACACACATGTACTTAGACATACATACACACATATATGTAAGTAAAATAGGTCTTGAAGAACAGAAAATGTAACACAGCAGGCCATGTGAACACTAAAATAGGAACTCAAAAGTCAGTACCTAAGGTCAGGGTTGACACAGTCTCAACTCTACTTATATCTGTTACCAGTAGGTTTCTTCTCTTCCCACATGACCAAACATAGCTGCTCCAGCTGAACCTTCTAGTGCAAGTGTTACCTCATGAGACATACATATATATTTTTTTTTTTTTTAAATAGGTACAGGGTCTAGTCATGTTGCCCAGGCTGGTCTTGATCTCCTGGGCTCAATGAATCCTCCTGCCTCGGCCTCCCACAGTGCTGGGATTACAGGTGTGAGCTACCACACCCAACCATTTTTTTAAATATCTTAATTTAAATTCTTGAAAGAGACTGTATAAAAAGCCTAGTATGTATACAAGACCCAACATCTTTGAGTACACTGAAATTAATATACCTGCCTTTCAGAAGAGGATGACCAAAGAAAGGACTGAGCAAAATAACAAATTTACCTACTGCAGTCTTTAGATGAATACAGTTTACATTCTTGTTTTAAAATATGCCCCCTTAATGGTCATAGAGGATAGAATGACTTCTTACTTTAGCCTTGCCAAAAGCTAGATAATCAGTTGGCAGCCTCTAAGCCGTGCTTCACTTTGATGTTCAGGGTGACTAACGACACCCTGAACAATTGTCAAATCGAATGCAAACTGAGAAATCCTTACCCAGAGACTGGCAAACAGGTCCAGACAGCCGTGGACTTCTCCTTCTCACTAGTTATTCCTTATCCTGTATTTACCTCTAGCACTTTTAATCCATAACTAGATTTACAATACTGTACATAGAATTGGTTTTGTTTATTTCTGGTTTTTTTTTTTTCAGTAATGTATCTTCACACCTAAATGAAGTTAACCCTCCTCTCCATAAAATTGGGATGAAATTAGGTTACTTTATACTTAAGACTTGTAAGTTGGGGTTTTTTTTCTTCTATTTAGTAAAATGAAGCACAGATAAGAAAAATCTTTTCTAAGGTTCATGCTAGTGTTTTATTTTTATGTTTTTCTCCTTCTTTTCTGTTTTTTTTCTCATCTCCTCCCACTCCTCCCTAACTCTTCTTAAATGTAAAACATGTATTTCTCTGTGTTAATTGCCCAGTAACTAGAGTCTTGTATCTCCCAGTTTTTATTTATTAGTCATAAGAAGAATACTTTTAAGCTAGTTTGACTTTCTTGAAATGTAAATTCCAAATTACAAGTTTTACCAGCATATTTACTATTACAAATTTTAGTCCTAAGTAGTTCTAATACAACTCCAGATAGTGGCTAACTTGGAGTTGTATTTGTTGTGTCATATGAGGAAATTATGTAAAGGACATTAAACTACTATTCAAATATTAGTTGTTATTTAAGAACTAAAGATAACCCAGATACTTTCTCTCTCACATATATCCTGAATTAATCCCTTCATATTCCAAGAAAAATTTGAGTCATCTACATTAATATTTAATGTTCCACTTCCTCCAAAGAGCAAAACAGGAACCAAAAATTTCATACCTGAGGCCAGGCGCAGTGACTCATGCTTGTAATCCTAGTACTTTGGGAGGCCAAGGCAGGCAGATTGCTTGAGCTCAGGAGTTTGAGGCCAGCCTGGGCAACATGGTGAGACCCCATCTCTACCAAAAATGCAAAAAATTAGCTGGGCGTCGTGATGCATGCCCATGGTCCCAGCTACTCTAGAGGCTGAGGTGGGAGGATTGCATGAGCCCAGGAGGCAGAGGTTGTGGGGAACCAAGACTGCGCCACTACACTCCAGCCTGGGTGACAGAGTGAGACCCTGTCTCCAAAAAAAAAAAAAAAATTCATAGGCGAAATGGGGAACTCAAATGACATTTACAGAATAATATACTACAGAATCCAATTTGAAACATACTTATTTGGTTAAGTCAAATTGAAAAGGACAACAGAACAGTTTACTATCTCTATAAATCTCTTTTTTTTTTTTTTTTTTTTTTGAGACGGAGTCTTGCTCTGCTGCCCAGGCTGGAGTGCAGTGGCCGGCTCTCAGCTCACTGCAAGCTCCGCCTCCCGGGTTCACGCCATTCTCCTGTCTCAGCCTCCCGAGTAGCTGGGACTACAGGCGCCCGCCTCGTCGCCCAGCTAGTTTTTTGTATTTTTTAGTAGAGACGGGGTTTCACCGTATTAGCCAGGATGGTCTCGATCTCCTGACCTCGTGATCCGCCCGTCTCGGCCTCCCAAAGTGCTGGGATTACAGGCTTGAGCCACCGCGCCCGGCAAATCTCTTAAGTGTATAAGTAACTTGAGAGTGAGTAACTTATGTCAAAACCAAGAACAGGGCCATGAGAGCCTAAGGAATGTATTACAGTGAATTCTGAATGAAAGAAAATAGGGTGGTTTATCTCAGATAGACAAATAAATAGAATATCCGGAGTTCAGATTATACTATAATTCCTTATAAAAAAAGTGGTAAGAAGGAACTTGACACTTAATAATGGGGAACAAGTAGTTTCCAGGTACTACCTTTGAAAAACAAGAAGATATTGGATACTAAAATAAATCAAGGACCAGGCATGGTGGCTCACACCTGTAATCCCAGCACTTTGGGAGGCTAAGGAAGGTGGGTTACTTGAGGTCAGGAGTTCGAGACCAGCCTGGCCCACATGGTAAAACCCTGTCTCTACTAAAAATACAAAAATTAGCTGGTTGTGGTGGTGGGCATCTGTAATCCCGGCTACTTGGGAGGCTGAGGCAGGAGAATCACTTAAATCTGGGAGGTGGAGGTTGCAGTGAGCCGAGATCACGCCACTGCACTCCAGCTTAGGCAACAGAGTGAGACTCCGTCTCAAAAAAAAAAGAATAAAATGAAATAAATCAAGGAATAAAAATAATTACTAAATTGGATTAGGCTAAAGAAGATAGAAATTAAATGGAAAAGAAAACCAAAAGGTGAGTTATAGAATATATTTCTTACTATGTTATGTCCTTTCCAACATTATTCAAAAACACTAGATAAATTGAAATTATTTAGGGAAACATAACCTTACCTTCCCCTACCCCTCATTTTTAATGCATTAGGCATTAGTACATTGTAGTCCGTGGATAGTGATGGATTTACAGTAATCATTTCGCTGTGTTCTCACCAATATTTTTTACTATCTTTTCAAGAAATTTAAAAGATAGAGTATATATATAAAGGAATATAACTCATACCATCCAGAATTTACAGCTATTAACGTTCCATTGTATGTACTTCCAGTCTCTCTTTTACTTTTTATTTTTTTGGAGATGGAGTCTTCGTTCTGTCACCCAAGCTGGAATGCAGTGGTGTGATCTCGGCTCACTGCATCCTCTGCCTCCCGGGTTCAAGCACTTCTCCTGCATCAGCCTCCAGAGTAGCTGGGACTACAGGTGCACACCACCATGCCTGTCTAATTTTCTGTATTTTAGTAGAGATGAGGTTTCACCATGTTGCCCAAGCTGGTCTCGAACTCCTGAGCTCAGGCATTCCCCCTGCCTCAGCCTCCCAAAGTGCTAGGATTACAGGCATGAGCCACTGTACCTGGCCCCGGTCTCTTTGTAAAAAAGAAAATAAAACATTATAGTATCTTTGAACTATATTCAACTTCCCAGCATGACGGGTTTCTTTGTCCTGTCTACCTTTCTAGGAGCAATCACTATCATCAATGTTTTTTAAATTTATAATTGACACAAAATTGTACATAGTTACGGCAAACATTCAATGCAGGTATACATTATGGTATGATCAAATCAGGATAATTACCTTATCACTATAAACATTTATCATTTCTTTGTAGTGACAGCACTCAAACTCTTCTAGCTATCTTGGAAAAAACACACTGTTATTTGCTATAGTCTCCCTACTATGTAATAGAAGACCAGAATTTATTCTTCCTGTCTCCTTTTTATCTTTTATTTTTTTAGAGATAGAGTATCACTTTGTCACCCAGGCTGGAGTTCAGTGGCACAATCCTAGCTCCCTGTAACCTTCAACTCCTGTCACAATCTTCCCACCTCAGCCTTTCCAGTAGCTAAGACTACAGGCACACGGCATCATGCCAGACTTATTTTTTTTTTTTTTTTTTTCCACTTTTTGTAGAGACAGGAGCTTGCCGTATTGCCTGGGCTGGTCTCGAACTCCTAGGCTTAAACAACCCTCCCACCTCCTCCTCCTGAGTTGCTGGGATTACAGGCTTGAGTGACCGTGCCTGGCCTAATCTTCCTCTCTAACTGTAACACTGACCAAGACTAACCTCTCTCAGTGCCCCATTCCTTCCTGCCCTCCCCTACCCTCTTGATAATCACCCTTCTGTTGTCTACTATGAAATCACATTTTTAGATTCCAGATATGAGTGAGATCCTGCCATGTTTGTCTTTCTGTACCTGGCTTATTTGACTTAACATAATGTCCTCCAGGTTCATCCATTTACCAGGTTCATCCATTGTTACCGCAAATGACAATATTCCATTCTTTCTTATGGCTGAGTATTCATTGTTGGTGTGAATGTGTATATATGTGTGTGTATACACATTTTTATCTGTTCATCTGTAGATGGGCATTTATATTGATTCCATATATTGGCTACTGTAATACTGTAATAAACATGGGAATGCAGTTGTCTTTTTGGTATACTGACTTCATATCCTTTGGATATGTATCCAGTGATGGGATTGCTGGATCATATGGTTGCTCTATTTTTAATTTTTTGAAGAACTTCCATACTGGTTTCCATAATGTCCGTACTGATTTACATTCCCACCAATAGTGTACAGATGTACCTAAGAGATAATTGCAGATTTGGTTCTGGGCCACTGCAATAAAATATCACAATAGAACAAGTCACAAAAAGGTTTTGGTTTCCCAGTGCATGTAAAAGTTACATTTACACTATACTATAGTTTATTAAGTGTGCAGTACCATTATGTCTAGAAACACAATGTACATACCTTAATTTATAAATACTTTATTGCTAAAAAATACTGACAATAATCTGAGCCCTTATCAAGTCCTAATCTCTGTGCTGGTGAAGAGTCTTGCCTCGTTGTTGGCTGCAGACTTGTGGGCAGAGGATTACCCAGGTGCCGAGGCAAGAGACTGAAAGCACAAACTGTTTCAGCATAATAAAGAAAATAGTTAGAATAAGAATAGTTATAATACAAATTAGATACAGAGATGATCATGAACATTATCAATCATTAGTATAGACATTATTAATCATTAGCTTTTAATATTACTTTTTGTGGTATTACTAATATAACTAAGGAATAACCAGCGGGTATAGGGTCAGGCGCTGAAGGGACATTGTGAGAAGTCACCAAGAAGGCAAGAGCTGAGCCCTCTGTCACGCCCGCATAAGGGCCGCTTGAGGGCTCCTTGGTCAAGCGGTAATAGCCAGTGCCTGGGAAGGCACCCATTACTTAGCAGACCGCGAAAGGGAGTCTCCCTTTCCTTGGAGGGGTCAGGGAACACTCTGCTCCACCAGCTTCTTGTGGGAGGTTAGATATTATCCAGGCCTGCCCACAGTCATCCAGAGGCTGAAGCCCCTCCCTGTGGTGCTGTGCTTCAGTGGTCATGCTCCTTGTTCACTTTCATGTTCCTCCCATACTCCTGGTTCCTCTTTGAAGTTCTTAGAAAATAGCAGTAGAAAAAAAATAGTGAAAGTCTTAAAGTCTTTGATCTTTCTAATAAGTGCATAGAAGAAAATGCTGACGTATGCTGCCTTCTGTCTCTGCTTCGGCTACCTGAAAGGGAAGGGACCCCTGTCCTATGATCATGTGACTTGCTTGACCTTATCAATCACTTGGACGACTCACCCTCCTTACCCTACCCCCTTGTCTTGTATACAGTAAATATCAGCGCGCCCAGCCATTCGAGGCCACTACTGGTCTCCGTGTCTTGGTGGTAGTGGTCCCCCGGGCCCAGCTGTTTTCTCTTTATCTGTTTGTCTTGTGTCTTTATTTCTTGCGATCTCTCGTCTCCGCACACTGGGAGAACACCCACAAAGCCCCATAGGGCTGGACCCTACACTGACTAATGAGGGTGGTGGCTGCTGACTGTTGGAGTGACTATGACAATTTCTTAAAATAAGACAGCAATAAAGTTTGCTACATTGATGGACTCTTTCTTTCACGAAAGAGTTCTCTGCTGTATGTGATGCTGTTCATTGACAGCATTTTACCCACAATAGAACAGCTTTCAAAATTGGAGTCAATTCTTTGGAAGCCTGCCACTGCTTTATCAACTAAATTTATGTAATGTTCTATTAATAAATCCTTTGTTGTCATTTCAACATTGTCCACAGCATCTTCATGAGTAGATTCCATCTCAAGAAACCACTTTCTTTGCCCATCCATAAGAAGCAGCTCCTCATCCGTTCAAGTTTTATCCTGAGATTGCAACAATTTAGTCAGATCTTCAGGTTCTACTTCTCATTCTAGTTTTTTGCTATTTGTTTCACATCTGCAGTTACTTCCTCCAATGAAGTCTTATGCCCCTCAAAGTCATTCATAAGGGTTAGCATCCACTTCTTCCAAACTCCTGGTAAGGTTGATATTTTGACCTCCTCCCATGAATCACAAGTGGTATCTAGAATGGTGAACCCTTTCCAGAAGGTTATTTACTTTGCCCAGACCCATCAGAGGAATCACTATGGCTGGCAGCTTAATAGCCTTATAAAGTGTATTTCTTAAATAATAAGACTTGAAAGTCAAAATTACCCCTTTGTCCATGGGCTGAAGAATGGATGTTGTGTTAACAGGCATAAGAACAACATTAATCTCCTTGTACATCTCCATCAGAGCTCTTTTTTTTGTTTGTTTGTTTGAGACAGAGTGTCGCTCTGTCACCCAGGCTGGAGTGCAGTGGCCAGATCTCAGCTCACTGCAAGCTCCGCCTCCCGGGTTTACGCCATTCTCCTGCCTCAGCCTCCCGAGTAGCTGGGACTACAGGCGCCCGCCACCTCGCCCGGCTAGTTTTTTGTATTTTTTAGTAGAGACAGTGTTTCACCGTGTTAGCCAGGATGGTCCCGATCTCCTGATTCATGATCCGCCCGTCTTGGCCTCCCAAAGTGCTGGGATTACAGGCTTGAGCCACCATGCCCGGCCCATCAGAGCTCTTGAGTGATGAAGTCATCATGGCTCACTACAGCCTTGACCTCCCCAGGCTCAGGCAGTTCTCCTACCTCAGCCTCCTGAGTAGCTGGAACTACAGGTGTGCACCACCACGTCCCACTAATTTTTTTCTATTTATAGTAGAGATGGGGTTTCTCCATGTTGACCAGGCTGGTCTTGAACTCCTGGGCTTAAGCGATCCTCCTACTTCAGCCTCCCAAAATGTTGAGATTGCAGGCATGGGCCACTGCACCTGACCGTAGCCTCTTTTTATGAGAAAAGTATACTCATATTTATATTTGGAAATTTTATAAATAAGTGTTTCAAATGTATGTTCCTCTTGACCTAGTAATTCCTCTTAAAGGAATGTATTTTAAAATAATCAGGAATTTGGTCAAGGATTTATATATGAGGATGTTCATTAAAGTAGTAACATAGAGACAAATTGGAAACAAACATTTTCAACATTAAAAGATTTATAGGCCGGGCGCGGTGGCTCAAGCCTGTAATCCCAGCACTTTGGGAGGCCGAGACGGGCGGATCACGAGGTCAGGAGATTGAGACCATCCTGGCTAACACGGTGAAACCCCGTCTCTACTAAAAATACAAAAACTAGCCGGGCGAGGTGGCGGACGCCTGTAGTCCCAGCTACTCGGGAGGCTGAGGCAGGAGAATGGCGTAAAACCCAGGAGGCGGAGCTTGCAGTGAGCTGAGATCCGGCCACTGCACTCCAGTCCGGGCGACAGAGCGAGACTCCGCCTCAAAAAAAAAAAAAAAAAAAAAAAAAAATAAAAGATTTATAGGGCTGGCGTGGTGGCTCACACCTGTAATCCCAGCACTTTGGGAGGCCAAGGTGGGTGGATCACTTGTGGTCAGGAGTTTGAGACCAGCCTGAACAACATGGTAAAACCCCATCTCTGCTAAAAATACAAAAATTAGCTGGACTTGGTTACACATACCTGTAATCCCAGCTACTTGGGAGGCTGAGGCACGAGAATCGCTTGAACCTGGGAAGCAGAGGTTGCAGTGAGCCAAGGTCATGCCACTGCACTCCAGCCTGGGCAATAAAGCGAAACTCTGTCTCTCAAAAAAAAAAAATCTAAATAAATTATAGTACATCCTTTCACCTGTTAGACTCTGAAATCCAAAAGCTTCCAGACCCACCTGATTGATGAAGCGCTATGAAAGCAGGCATTCTCATTTATTGCTGAAGGAACTGACACAATGGAGAACAATGTGGCAATATTAATGAAATAACTAATCCATTTGCCTTGTGACCTAGCACTCCCATTTCTGGGAATATGCTCTGCAACAATATCTTTACATGTATGAAATTGTTATTCATACAATAAAATTCATAAGTAATCTTAAAGATTATTACAATAAAATTAGTTATTAAAAGATCACTGTATAAGTTTACTGTATATGTTCTAAAAGATAACTGTGTAAGTTAACTAGTCCACTATTGTGGTCTAGCCTATACTACATGTTATGGAAAAAAGTCCATTATTGCAGGCTAGGTAATTAAATTGTGGACTTACACAAAGGATTACTATACAGTTGGAGAAAGGATGAGGAAGCTCCATATCTGTACGTCCTATGTGGTAGCCACTAGCTACATGTGGCTGTTTAAATTTGAATTAATCAAAATTAGATAAAATGTAAAAATTCAGTTCTTTGGTCATGCAAGCTACATTTAAAAGTGCTCAGTAGCCACATGTGCCTACTGGCTACCATATTGGACAGCACAGGTACAAACCATTTCTATCAATGGAGAAAGTTTTTTTGGATGGCACTGCTTTATATAGTGTATTAGTCCGTTTTCACACTGCTGATAAAGACAGACCCAACACCGGGCAATTTACAAAAGAAAGAGGTTTAATGGACTTACTGTTCCACATGGCTGGAGAGGCCTCACACTCATGGCAGAAGGCAAGCAAGAACAAGTCACATCTTAGCATGGATGGTGACAGGCAAAGAGCTTGTGCAGGGAAACTCCCCCTTACGTTACCATCAGATCTCATGAGACTTATTCACTGTCACGAGAACAGCACAGGAAAGACCTGTCCCCATGATTCAGTTACCTCCCACCAGGTCCCTCCCACAACACGTGGGAATTCAAGATGAGATTTGGGTAGGAACACAGCCAAACCATATCATACAGCAAATACAACACGTCTCTAAAATACCTGTATTATAATACGTAACAGACACCTAAAGATAGAACATACTACGTAAAACAAAACTCAGATTATTTGTGAAATTTTAAAACCTGATTTCCAAACACATGGAAGCTTTTCACAGATTTTTTTTTTTTGTTAAGACAGAATCTCACTCTGTCACCCAGGCTGGAGTGCAATGGTGTGATCATGGTTCACTGTAGCCTCAACCTCCCAAGTCCAAGCGGTCCTCCCACCTCAGCCCCCAAAGTAGCTGGCACTACAGGCATGCACCACCACACTTGACTAATTTTGTTTACTTTTTGTAGGGACGAGGTTTCACTGTGTTGCCCAGGCTGATCTTGAGCTCCTGAGCTCAAGCAATCCTTCCGCCTTGACCTCTCAAAGTGCTGGGATTACAGTTGTGAGCCATCACACCCTGCTGACGTTTTTTTTAGATTAATAACCACCCCATTTTCTCCTGTCAGTTTGCCATTTTTTCAGATGTATCAATATGATTGCGAGGTAGATCACATATTATGGAAAGAATTCAGTTGGTACTATTGTTGAAGGCAAACAGTATAAAGGATTCTTAATGAATTAATAAGTTTTCAGCCAGCCTTTGTTTTTGGCATGTAAAGAGCTTGATCCCAGCATGCCTGAAGAAATAACCTTCTTCAGTGCTTTATTGATTACATGCTCTAAATCAACTCTAAATTTGCTAGGTGCTATGAAATACCTAATAGAAAGTTACAGCTATAATCACAGCTTCCTGGAGTATTCTGAAATCAGGTATAAGGCAGACCTGCTGCATGTCTGTACCAGCTATTTGGGAAACTGAGGCAGGAGGATCACTTGGGGACAAGAGTTCAAGGCTGCTGTGTGCTGTGATCACACCTGTGAATGGCCACTGCACTCCAGCCTGGGCAACATAGCAAGACCCCATCTCTGAGAAAAGTTTTAAAAATAGATACAATGTTTGTATGGCTGCAGAACATCTTAAAATGTGTATCTTCGAGTCTGGCTTATTTTAATATTGTCTAAGAAGATAGGAAATAATTATAGTTTTTTTTAAATGAATTGAACTATAAATCTGAGATGCTAATGAATGATTTATTTTAACAGAACGGAAAATAAGGAAATTCTCTCTCTTGAAGATAAAGTTGTAGACTTTAGAGAAAAAGACTCATCTTTGAATTTATCTTACCAAAGTCATGACTGCTCTGGTGCTTGTCTGATGAAAATGCCACTGAACTTGAAGGGAGAAAACCCTCTGCAGCTGCCAATCAAATGTCACTTCCAAAGACGACATGCAAAGACAAACTCTCATTCTTCAGCACTCCATGTGAGTTATAAAACCCCTTGTGGAAGGAGTCTACGAAACGTGGAGGAAGTTTTTCGTTACCTGCTTGAGACAGAGTGTAACTTTTTATTTACAGATAACTTTTCTTTCAATACCTATGTTCAGTTGGCTCGGAATTACCCAAAGCAAAAAGAAGTTGTTTCTGATGTGGATATTAGCAATGGAGTGGAATCAGTGCCCATTTCTTTCTGTAATGAAATTGACAGTAGAAAGCTCCCACAGTTTAAGTACAGAAAGACTGTGTGGCCTCGAACATATTATCTAACCAACTTTTCCAGCATGTTTACTGATTCCTGTGACTGCTCTGAGGGCTGCATAGACATGTGAGTAGAAAAACATAGCATTTCAAAAAATCTTCTGAATGTAAGGACACTTGTTAAGAAGTCTTGTTATGTATTAATTTGTCTATCTAAAACCTGTTCGAAAGTCTATGGTAAGACTGGGCATGGTGGCCCACACATGTAATCCCAGCACTTTGGGAGACCAAGGTGGGAGGCCAGCTTGAGCACAGGAGTTTGAGACCAGCCTGGGCAACATGGCAAGACCCCATCTTTACAAAAAAATTTTAAAATTCGCTGGGTATGGTGGTGTACACCTATAGTCCGACTACTCTGGAGGCTGGGGTAGGAGGTCTGCTTGAGCCCAGGAGGTCAAGGATGCAGTGAGCTGTGATCACACACTGTATCAGAGGCCTGGACAACAAAGCAAGACCCTGTCTCCAGAAAAAAATAAAAAGGTCTACAATGGGAAAATGAGCTCTCACTAGCAGTAGGAAAAAACGCCTCTAATTATTTGCCAAATATGGTAATTAGAAAGTTACTTCTTCCAAGGATGCATATTTCCTTTAGTTCTAATACATTAAGAGATCATCAATAGCATTACAACAAATGATATTTAACAGTGCCAGACACTGTGACAAGTACTTTACATTCACTCTCTTAATCTTCACAGAAACCCATGAGGTAGATAATATCTCAGTGGTTTTTTTTGTTTTTTTTTTTTTTTTTTTTTTTGAGACGGAGTCTTGGTCTGTCACCCAGGCTGGAGTGCTGTGACCAGATCTCAGCTCACTGCAAGCTCCGCTTCCCGGGTTCACGCCATTCTCCTGCCTCAGCCTCCCGAGTAGCTGGGACTACAGGCACCCGCCACCTCGCCCAGCTAGTTTTTGTAGTTTTTAGTAGAGACGGGGTTTCACCGTGTTAGCCAGGATGGTCTCGATCTCCTGACCTCGTGATCCGCCCGTCTCGGCCTCCCAAAGTGCTGGGATTACAGGCTTGAGCCACCGCGCCCGGCCTATCTCAGTGTTATACACGAAGAAGTTAGGCCTCAGAGAAGTCAATTTGGAGAGATCATAGAACAAATTGTGGAGACAGGATTTGAACCCATGTTCTTAACCATTGGGTTATATGTTGCATTTTACTTTTAAAAATCATTTGCTGGCTAATGTGATGCTTATAACTAGTGTTTTCTTGATCGTAGTATAGTATTAATATCCCATTAAAAAATGAAAACATGTTCTAATATATTAAGACTTTGAAAACCATTTTCAGGGTATGTAGTACACATACATTTGTAGGAATATAGATGTAGAGTGGTGTTGCATTATATGTACATTTAATGCAAATTTAGCTACCTGTACTTGGCAAAAAAATAAGAGAATGATAAATAATTTAAATAGCATAATAATAGTTTTCACCATCCT